>NW_028327177.1:28079364-28385660 GCF_987537825.1 Furipterus horrens
TGCACTAAAATTCTTAATTCAGAGCTAGCACCATTCATTGTCTTTTCTGTACCTAAATTATAGATCCCTTGAGAACAATAATTGTATCCTTTTTAAGATACCCAGTTTTATTATATCAAATACATTGAGTTTTTTAGGCCATGACAATACTTTTTATTTAAAATATTTGCATCTCCCTAATAGGATAATATATAATCAGCATAATATATTTTATATCAATTGATTATGGGTAATACTTTCCTTATATCCACGTGTTGTTGTTGTTTTTTTTAATTGACTGATGACACTGTATATCATTACAGTCAAACATGGAAGCCACTAGCCACATGTGGATATTTAAATTTAAATTCAATTAAATTATAAATTCAGTTCCTCAGTCACACTAGCCACATTTCGAATGCTCATTTTTTTTATCTTTTAAAATAAAGTGATAAAATGACTTCATATGCTCCAAATTAAGTAGCTAAAATTGTATTAATTAAACAATTTAGCAAAAATGCAGTGGAGAATTGTTTTAACTCACAAACTTCTAAACATTTTTTACAATTATTCTTCCTGTTATAAACCAACAAGTTCTTGTGTACCCTTTAAAATTAATATAAGCCTCATTAGGTTGAAAATGCTTACTTCCCATGAATTCTGGGCAAATTCTTCTCCCAGAAATACATGGGGAATGAGTCAAGTTCTATGAGAGTGGATGGAAGTAGAGATTAGCATTAATATGCTTTGTTACATGTGTTTAAAATCTGTTGTCTTTTAAAAATTCTTTGAGAGGTTAGAGTTCATGAACTGTAGAAATGTAGAAAACTTTTTTCCTATTGCCATCTTTCCAAAAACGTGGACGGGCTGTGTTCCAATATATCTCCTACCAAAGGCTTTTGGAGAATAACTATGTACTGAGTTTATTTGGGAGCTAGAAGCAACTTAGCTGTTTTTTTTGTTCTGTTGTCAGTATCTCTGGGAAATATACCTGCTACATATAGCATATTATTTCTAAAATGATCTCATATCAAAAACTGTCCAAGTCAGACAGTTTCACAAAGGGACGGACAATTCTCTTGATCCAGAATTTTCAGGGTGTAATGCTGTGGCTCACTCTCTCATCACGAATACATTCAGAAAAGGAAAAAGTTAGAAGTTTGGGTATCAGAAACCTGTATGTTCTTTTGTGTTTAGCATAGCTTTTTCTTTTATTGGCACCTTGCACAGCATATTAAGCTTACTTTTTACATAGAGTTAAGAAAAGTTCAGTTCAGCAGATATTTTTTTACAACACTTTCAGTCACAAAGCCAGCTATAGTTTGTTCCCTGCCCCCAAGGAGCTCATTCTCTAATGAATGATAGCAATAAACAGGTAAGTGTTTATATAATAGAGTTAAGGGTTGCAATGGAAAAACCCAAAGGAGACAAGTTATGTTACCAGCCAGTAAGATTTCCTGGAAATAATAATACCCAACCAAACTCTTGAAATATGAAAGTCTTTTTTCCTAGCCAGGCAAGCAAGGGGTGAAATAGAGAAAAAGTTTTAGGCAAGGACTACAGCACAGAGGTGAGAAAATAGCATAGTAAATTTTGCAAATCACATGCAGTCTCATATTGCCAAAATAAGTGTCAGGGAGGTAGATAAGGGATAGATCATTGTATTTGATGCTAATATTAATTTTCTTTTGTAGATGATGAGGAGTTATTAAATCATTTTTAAGGAGCAGTGATGTGTTCAAGTTTTTAGATGGATCACTTTCTCAGGCTCTAGAAACCATACTGATACTGGTATGAAAGGGCAGATTTGATAAAAATTAGGAATAAAAAGAGTATGACCTAGTGGGATTAACAGAGACTCCACTAATTTTTAAAAGTAGTAATAATGGAGGCATGAAATAAAAAGGAAACCAAATATGAACAGTCAAGATTTTCAGGAAGCAGGACAATGTTTTCTGTTTTGCTGCACTTGTTTGATTATTTGTCGGTTTTCATCAGAGCCTCTACTATTAAACTAACTAGAACATAGAAGTGGGAAAACACAATACAGAAATTTTAGGGAAGATATTACCACATGAAAAATAAAGAAATAAAGCACTGATAGTACAGTCAGAAAAATCCTGATAATGAATCCAAGCAAACCAAGAGTCAAGTACTAACCTGTACCAAGGAAACCCAAAACACAAAGATCTTCATTAATGATACAGAGCTGAGGAGCAGACAGCAGTTCTCCTAGTTAAGGAGATGATGTAATTATACTTAAGGAAGCAGAGAAACAGATTAAAAGTTAACACATTTCTAAGTCAGCAAATAAGCTGGTGAAAACATAAGTTAACTCCAAATTAAGCCCTAGATCTCCATGTCTCTAAGAGCTGTGGTATTCAAATTTCAATCTACTAGAAAATTAGATTTTTTTTCCATAAATAAATGCCATAAAAATTATATTGCCAGTCAGGTAGTTTAAAGAGGAGGAGAAAATTTATTTGACTCAAAAGTAAATAGAAGTACTTAAAATAGGACTATATGGTTCCTGTCTTCAAAACATTCGTGACACCATCTGCATCTTGAGGGTTTTGACAAGTACTTTTATTGCTTTTTTAGATGCTCTAACAAAAGATCACACACATGCACACACACATGCACACACACATACACGCAAACACAACTCTTATCAAAATTGTTTTAATTACTCACTCTTCCAAAATAAGATTAATGACCAAGAAAATGAAAGTAAATTGGTGCTGAATAGGAAATAGAACGAAGTAATAAAAAAAATAATGTGCAGAAATTGGAAGTAAAATCTTTTCTTGCTCTTGAGAAAAACACAGCCAAAAAAACTTAAGCTGATATTGGATTATTTTGCACAAACAGTTCCTGACTGGTTCACCAAGTGAAACAAAAATTGCTAATGTTTCGTTATTCCTCATATAATATTTTGGGAAGGTTCCTGAAAGGAAAAGAATCTTGAATTAAATCACACACACATACACAAACAATCACACACACACCCACTTTAGGAAGAGTTAAAATATTTGAATAACTACCATTTATATAATTTTGAATTGCAAAAGCATGGACATTTCAAGAAAGAAGGCTGCAGTCACTATAACAGGATCACTTTTTTGATAGGGAAAACAATAAAACAAATAATTTGAAAAAATATGAAGGAAGCAATACCAATATTATAATTACATAAAATACAATTATCTGTGTGGGCTCTAAATTGTTCACTTTAAATTCCTTTTGTACTATTTTATCTTCAAGTGGTAAAATTCCCCTTTTGGGTAAAGTATCTGTTGCTTATAAAAATAATTAAATATGACTTTTATTTATCTGAGATTGGAAAAAAATAGAATGAATCAAAGTTATATCATTCAAAGCAACTATTACCCAAATAACAAAATGTCCTGTTATTACATGATTACATATTGAATTCTAGTTGACATAATTCAAAATATGGAATTCAAAATATTCAGTCCCATAGTGTCAAATTCTTTACTTTGAAATTTTTATTTTCAAATATCAAATTATAAATTTTAACTATTTTATATGTAAAAACATAAAAATGACAAATGGGTAAAAAAAAAAAATAGACCAGATTTTGGTCTATTTTGGAGAGGGGTCAGATTCCAGTTAAGAAAACCACAGAAAATGAGAAGCACGAAAAATAGATTTACAAAAAACATTACTATGATTAGACTTTATTAAACATAAAATATAAAATAATTAAAATTTATATGTACACATGCAAGTTAAATAGTATTAATAGCAGCAACCATTATTAAGTGTTTATCCTATGTTAAGCCCTGTGAGGGTCATTTTATATATATCATCTCATTTAATCACACAAAAGTATGAAGGGCCTCATTAACCATTTATACATGTAGTGTGCTTTTTAAATATTTAGAGAAGAATTATTTTATCTCCAATTATCTTCACACTATGCTATGAAACACACAAAAGACAGGAATTATTAGCCCTATGTAAATTACAGATGAGAAAATAAAAGAACATAAAGATTAAAGTCACTGAGTTAGTAAAAGATAGAATTAGGGATTTAGGTTTTCTGACTTCTAACCCCAATTTATTATCCACTAGATAATATTAATGTCAAAGAGCCTTAATGATCCTAAATGTTTTAGACAATAACTTAGCTTAAAATTAATCAGTAAGCATTCAATATTCCACATTATATAAACCACATAAGTATTTGTATGATACAAGAAAAAATAGGAAAAAAGGAAGAATTGGAAACAAAAGCAAAGGGAGGAAGAGAAGATTCCACTGAAGAACTTAGTTATCTGGCTGAGAAGAAAATATTAATGTTTAAAATAATTATAAACTAATACATCGTTTAGTGCTAAATTACAGGTATGAAAATTACCTAATTTGTTGATGTAATTTAATCCTGTTAAATCTTAAATAAATTACATATCTTTTATATTTTTGGATTAATTGAATCCCAGAAAATAATGTTAAACTAACCAATCTCTTTTGCTAAACAGAAACCTTATATAAATTATTGCTACAAAGAAAAAAGTTAAGAGCTGGAAAATACCAACAAATCTTTCAGTAATTTCTGCTCAAATAAGTTTTATTATAATAAAATTTTATTTGAGTTGAATATCTAAGGTGCCAAAATATTTGTTTAAAAAACCCTCAAAAGTTATTAATCAGTATGAATAGAAAAGTTTAAATTATTAATAAACATACGTAGGATAAAAATTAAGTAAACATCACTACAGGAAAAAACTTTCTACTATTAGAAGACAAAAAGAAAAAAAAGTGATTTATACTCAAATAGTATTTGGCTCAGAGTATTGTTTGAAGAATGGTAACAAAGTATAAGTAAACAAAATTTACAAGATGTAAGTCTTATTTTTTCAGAAAAATGACCATTAATCAAAATTAGGCTTCACACACACACACAGAAACCAGTAAGGAGAAAGTCATTATATGGTTGTGAGGTGATGGTTTCAAGATAAAATTATTAGTGGAATGAATACTGAGTTTAAAATAGTGGCATCTGAAAAAATACATCTTAGAGCACCAACACATTGTTATTGTGGGTTTTTTCAAGTGCATGGTGATTTTTGCCTCTTCTCATATGTTTCACCTTCATCTTCTAATTATAATTTTCTTCTAATCTCTTTCAACAGTTTCTTGAAGCTGCTATAGATAAAATTCACAAATACAGTAACATCTCTGAAAAGAGGTCAAGAATAAAGCATTTAACAAACATTATTTGAGGACCATCTATGTACTGAGCATAAACTGAGGCACTGTGGAATAAGAGCTAAATAGAACATAATAACTGCCCTAAAAATAATTTTAACTCAAACTTTTCAAACTGCAGGTTATAATCTTTTAGAGAGTTATGACTCAATTTAGTGGGTTCCTAACTATTTCAAAAGAACACAATAAAAATCTTACTGCACGTCACACACATAATAAGGTAGGTATTGTTTCATTAAAGTTTTGTTTCAGTTACCTATATATGTCTATGTGTATAGGGTCACATGTAAAATTTATTTCAATCTGTGAATCTCAGTCAAAAGTTGAAAAAAGATTGTTTAGAAAAATACCTACAAGAAATTTACACAAAATGGTTCATTCTATAAAGATGGGCACCAGCTTGGGAACTTCAAATGTTCTAATCTAAATTAACTGACAAAACAATAAACGTCTTACAGAACAGGTAGTCAAGTACCAGCAATGTTCTCCTTTCGAAAAATGTTATCTTTGTTTAGATCTCCTTCATCAAAATGTTCACCAGTCAATCACAATGTTATGCAGTTCCAACCAAATATTTTTACCATTAGTTAATACTACATAAAGTGAAATAAATATGACACTTCTCTGACATGCTTGGGACTCAGAAGAGGGGACTTGGGGATATAGTTGTGTTATCCCTGATGATATTTAATTAGAAACATTATACTCTGAGTTGATCTGTAAGGGTTACAAGTTTTCTTCAAAGATGATACTTTCACGTTAGTCAAGGAGTGGTGCACAGTATCAAAATATTTACATCATGAAATGCAAAGTAATTTTAACAATCCCAACAAAAGGTTGAATAGCCAGTCGTACCACTTTTAGAGGCTGATTCATTCCAGATAAACATATCTGAGCTCCATAGAGCTTATTATTTTTTTAATCTATTTTACTGATTATGCTATTACAGTTGTCCCAATTTTCCCCCTTTGCCCCCCTCTGCCCCATACCCCCCTTCCCTCCTGGAATCCCCCAGACTTAGTTCATGTCCATGGCTTGTGCATATAAGTTCTTTGGCTTCTCCATTTCCTATGTTCTTCTTGACATCACCCTGTCTATTCTGTACCTACCAATTATGCTTCTTAATCCCTCTACCTTTTCCCCCATTCTCCCCGTTCCCCCTCCCAGCTGATAACCCTCCAAATGATCTCCATATCTATGATTCTGTTCCTGTTCCGGTTGTTTGCTTAGTTTGTTTTTTCAGAGTCAGTTGTTGATAGTTGTGAATTTGTTGCCCTTTTAATGTTCATAGATTTGATCTTCTTTTTTTCCGTAAATACGTGTCTTTCACATTTCATGTAATAATGGCTTGGTGATGAACTCCTTTAGCTTTACCTTGTATGGAAAGCACTTTATCTGCCCTTCCATTATAAATAATAGCTTTGCTGGATAGAGTAATTTAGGTTGTAGGTCCTTGCTTTTCATCACTTTGAATACTTCTTGCCAGTCCCTTCTTGCCTGCAAAACTTCTTTTGAGAAATCAGCTGACAGTCTTCTGGGAGCTCCTTTATAAATAACTCTCTGCTTTTCTCTTGCTGCTTTTAAGATTCTCTCTTTATCTTTAACCTTTGACATTTTAATTATGATGTGTCTTGGTGTGCTCTTCTTTGGATCCAACTTATTTGGGGCTCTCTGTGCTTCCTGGACTTCTATGTCTATTTCCTTCACCAAATTAGGGAAGTTTTCCTTCATTACTTTTTCAGATTAGTTTTCAATTTCTTGCTCTTCCTCTTCTCCTTCTGGCACCCCTATGATTTGGATGTTGGTATGATTATTATGTTTACTTACTTGTTTAACTATTTAAAATAAACTTACTAAATCTTAAACAACTTGAAGTCAGAGAATACATCTTTTTCAGTGCTTTGCATACACACAGTGAATATTAAATGATTATTGTTTAATTTATTGTTGACATTAATTTCTTTTGTATTTTCATTTTACCAAAATATTGAACCAATAGTCCAGATACATTCAGAGATCTCTCTCTACAGAGAAAGAGTCCTTGGAAAATCTAAGTCCATGTGACCTATGCCTTTGTAATACTTAAAATAATTAAATCCAGTAAGTGTCAATGGCAATTATCTTGTCCTAGCAAATACAGACACAGACCCAAATTACAGAATAAGAGAGTTTAAAGGCCACTTAACCTTACCCTTTTAAAAGATGAAAATTTGGTTTCAGGGAGGTACAATGATTTGCACAATGCTACCCAGATAATCTGTGCAGGGCTCATTTAGAAATCAGGTCTTAAGATTTCCAGTGGTATTTTTTCCATTACAATACACTTATTTTTGGTCTACCTCAACTTCAATCTTTTTTTTTTATCATTTTATACTATGTGCAAAATGACACCTAGTAATATAGAAATTTTAAAAACTAAGATAGTTCTTGGCATTAAGGTAGTTTAAAATGCAAAAATATATACAAAAATACATGCAGAGATTCATGGAGACGTTTTGGATAACCACTATAAACCAATTCAAATCTCATATATTCTCAAAAGTCATTCATGACCACTCTGGACTGAAATACTATCTCCTTAAGGTAGCTGAAAGAGCACTAGGTAGGCAATAGGAAACTTAGATTTGTGTTGTGACTTAACCATTAACTGGGTGTTCGAAAATAATTATTTAACTTCAGATTATCATTTGTAAAACACGGGAAGTGTGCAGGGGTACATGATCTTTAAAGGTCCTCTTTCAGATCCAAGCAACAGTTGTCTGCACCAGCCCATTCCAACTACACTTTACATCAAAACCATCCACTTATGCAGCACAGGGTTACAGAACTATCATCCTTGGTTGTGACAATTGTCTAGGGTTCTCACCTCACCCTTAATTCTTCCTTCTACTCTAGTGTCTCTCTGACTTCTTTTTTCAGGACACCTTTTACCCCTTGATAATTGAACTTAGTTTCCCTGGTTTTGGTCATCAGCGCCCTCTAAAGGACTTGGTTTGCGCAGACCCTCTGGCTCTTATTATGCCTGGACATGTCAGGAAATTACTCCTAAGTCATCTGCCACTGGCCCCTGGGCTCTAAGACTAAGTACCTGCCCCTTTTCTGGGACACCCAACAGAGACACCATGACCCTTCAAGCAACTTCCAAGAACTGGTTGAAAATCAAATATTGTTAACATTAGTTGTTATTTAAGTATGTTATAATTTAACTTTTGTATGTTATATAGATCTACCATCCTCAAAACTCTTGAAGTCAAATGTATTTTGGAAGTCAGAATTTTTCAGATTACAAAATGTAATATAGCATATATAACATGTAAAATATAGCACCACTGTAATTTAAAGCATTAATACTTCTGAAGTGAACCATATAAATATTCTTCTTAAGTGGGATAAATGAAAATTATAAATAGCTCCATATCATTCCCAGCCAGGTTCTTCCTGCCAAATGAGTTAATCATTGGTTAGATTTTACTGCCAACTGCATCACAAAAAATAAATAAGTTTTCTGGGGTTTTTGGATTTCAGAATTACACACAGAGGATTGTGGTTCTAATAAATTATATAGATGTTAGTGTGATTGCATATATGACAGGGGAAGAGATAATGTTTTTAATTCTTCATACTTCTAGAAATGTACCTTGCACAATACTTAATAAAAACATTTCATGTTTATTTGAAGAATTCTTCACTGAGTGTATACCACATGCCAAAACTATACTCAGAAGTTGTAAGGCATTAAAACATCTTACAATACATAGAACTTGTCCTCATGAGCATTACATTCTCAAGAAGAGCAAAGCACAAGACAAATGTTAAAATGCAAGTCAATGATTAAGCACCAAAATTAGTGGTGCAGGCAATAAGGATATCAGAATTGAGAGTAATAAATCTAAATGTGAAAATTACAACTTAGTTTAACAGTAGTTGTCAATATCTTACAACTGTCAAAGTTGGCATAATGATTTATAGTCTGGGGAGGAAGTAGTGTGTAATTTGATAGAGAATTCAATTAGTCACAAAGTTATATAGAAAATCACTATAACTTTTACTTTAGATATATGGATTTTCAGGCAGAATTTAATTCACACTGATTCCAGAAATGGACACACATAGGGATAACACTATAGACTTAAAAATGAAAGCGTGTAAGATGGAGAATCAGCACCACATGACTACACAGAAGTGCCCTAGATGAGACAACGTAATTCTGTGCAAAGAGGAAATTATTTTTGACAAAATGAAGTTTTAACTCGATTTTTGGGGTTTTTTGTTTTGTTTTGTTTTTGGTTGTCAATTGGACCTACTTTGGAAGGAGTGATAGTTTCTGGTAAAAGTTAGTACCTCCTTGAGCCAAAAACAAATCAGAGAAGAATAAGACGCATTTACTCAGATCACACATTATTTGTAAATCACTAAGCAACTTTAAAGAGATTTAATAATTGGTTGTGATATGTTAAATTCATTTTATGATAAAATTTATCTGGCATCACTTAAACCAAAATGTTAAATGTTCCTTAGAAGAGATAAATATGCTTATATCTATTTTGCAGATGAAAACCTTGAACTTGATGATATTGAATGACTATATGTCAATTAGATAATGAGTACATTTCAAATTTTAAATACAAGAATCTTAACTCCAACTTCACTGAATTAACCATTATCAATAATCAAACCTAGACAGAGAAATCTGAAAAGTCAATGACCTTTTTCCTTAATATATATATCTACCTTAAGTAGTCAAAATAATGAAATTGATAGGTTCATAAAAACACTTCCTAAAACTTATTTGTCAATTCTTCCAATCTCTGGAACATAAAGAAGAACTAGGAATAAGCAACTTATCAAATGAAAGGTAAAGTCCACTCTGTTATTTCTTGTCATATTCCCTACATGGTCTTGAAACAGTAACATTATAGTATGAAATTTATAAATGAAATAATGGATTTGTTTTAGATCATCCTCTTAAGGAAGCTGAATTTATTATCTGATATCAAGTGAATTGTGAAGTATTTTTAGAAGATTTTTTTCTATCAATTGAATAACGAAAAGTAAACATCCTAGCTGTCCAAGTGGGAAGAACAACCTGGCAAAGACTATTACTGGCAAAATGAAAGGAAGCCTATAAGTGATATCAGATGATATCTTCTATGGGGTTATTTTAGTGGTGATATCATCTGACATCTTCTATAGGGTTATTTGCAGTGAGTTCGACATTTTCTTAATGAGAAGATTAGGAAGTTGCTCTAAAAGAGCCATATATAATGTATAAGGCCAATGAACATATGGATAAAGTGTTGCTGGAAAAGTGTAAATATGACTCTTGAAGTAGTAAATGAAGGTTAAACATTAACAGCTGGTCCAGGGGAAATGAAGAGGATGGGGGAAAGTAAGCTGTCTGTTTTAGACTGGTGTTTCACTAACCAGTAAGTCATCTTTATCTGTTTCCCATTTCAAGTCACCTGGCCAAAATATATTACATTTCCAAGTTTAAGGAAATAACTTTTAAAAGTTGCTTTCATTTAGTTAACCTAACCAAAAAAATAGACATTTTAGGAGTGTGACTTTGAATTTTGAGCTGCATAGGTCTTTCCTTTCCTTTTTAAGAAAGCAGTACTGGAGCTACTATTAGTGAGGGAAGCTGAGGGCGAATGCAAGTAGAGGGTAAAAAGGGATAAAGCAGAATTACACGCTGAGAATCTGAAGAATGAAGATGATGGTGACACTGAGCTACCAGCAATCTGAGCTCTACTTATAATATGTATCCCTAACTGCCAGATTCTCCTGCTGCAGCTTTTCTTGGACAGTGACTTATTTTGATTGTTTCAAATCATGAATGTTTCTTCCTACTCCTCTTTCACCTGCCAGGTTCAACAATCTGACAGAGATCCTAGAGGGCTGTGGAGTAGGTGAAAGCTACACTCACCTCATCCCAGGAACAAACTGGAATTACAACTATATTATAGATCTTTTATTCTTAATAACCAAGTGAAGACTAGCTAAAGAGAGGTCTTATAACCAAGGATTTATAAAAGAAGCCAAATTGAGACTGTTCCAAAGAGTTTGCCAAGAGGCAGTCACAGGCAGTGTTTTTCATTGGACTTCATCAGAGTCCTACCCAAAAGGTCCAGAAACAAACACACCCAGTAGTCAGCTTCAGATGATATCAGAACAGGATCCTAAGCTTTACAAGCAGCACATCCAAAGGAAGATCTCAGCAGGCACCAAACCCTAAAAGTGAATTCCACTTCATGTGGTCAGCACCTGCACAGCAGCACTCACACCGTGGTCAGTGTTTAGCATCACAGCCAGTGTGAGGGTCTACCCCACACATAAATGAGTCAATAGCAACCAAGACTCAATTACAACATGGCCCACATAACCCACACAAGGGGCATTCTTGGAGCACCCAGCCCAGGTGATCAAGGAGACTGCACCACTGGACTCCATAAGGCTACCCCATGAAAACTGGGAGTTATAACAGATCTATTTAATACATAGAAATGAACATAAAGAGGCAGCCAAATGGAGAGACAAAGAAACAAGCCCCAAATGAAAGATCAAGAAATATCTTCAAAAACACAGCTAAATAAAATGAAGGCAAGCAATTTATCAGATATACAGTTCAAAGTATGGTTATAACTTCCTAACAGCATGAAAAAGGACATAGAAACCATAAAAAAAAGGACCAGTCAGAAATAAAGAATGCAATACCTGAAATGTAAAATACACTGGAAGGAATAAACAGTAGGTTGGGTGAAGTAGAGGGTCAAAACAGCAATTTGGAAGACAAGGTAAAAGAAAACAGCTGTTCAGAGCAGTAAAAAGAAAACAGAATTTTAAAAATTGAAGATAGTTTAAGGGACCTTGGGGACAACATGAAGTGTTACAACATCCACATCATAGAGCTACCAAAAGGAGAAGAGAGGGCAAGGGATTGAGAACATATTTGAAGAAATAATGACCAAAAGATTCCCTAACCAGGTGAAGAAAAAAGAGATACAGGTCCAGAAACCACAGAGACCCTAACAAGATGAACTCTAAGAGGCTGACATGAAGACTCATCAAAATTAAAATGTCAAAGCTTAAAGAAAAAAAAAGAGAATCTTAAAAGCCACAAGAGAAAGACAATTAGTTACCTAACAAGGGAGCTCCCAAAAGAATGTCAATTGATTTCTCAACAGAAACATTTCAGGTCACAAGGGACTGGCATGAAATATTCAAGGTGATGAAAAGCAAGAACCTATAACCAAGATTACTTTACCCAGCAAGGCTATAATTTAAAATTGAAAGAGAAATAAAGAGCTTCTCGTACAAGAAAAAAGCTAAAGGAATTTGTTACTACCAAACCAGAATTACAAGAAATGTTAAAGGGCATGGAAGAAAAAAATGAATAAGGAGGAGGAGGAGGAGGAGAAGGAGTGAAAGGGGAAGGAGAGGAAGAGGAAAAGGAAAAAGAAGACAGAGGTTCATAGTTAAAAAAATAAAATGGCAATAAATATGTACCAATCAATAATCACTTCAAATGTAAATGGCTTAAATGCTCCAATAAAAAGAAATAGGGTAGCTGAATGGGTAAGAAAACAAGACCCATACATGTGCCGTCTAAAAGAGATCCACCTCAGAATGAAAGATACACACAGACTAAAAGTAAAGAAATGGAAAAGATATTTCATGCAAATGGAAAGGGAAAAAACATCTGATATACCAATACTTACAGTTGAGAAAATAAACTTTAAAATAAAGTCTATAGTAAGCAACAAAGGACACTACATATGATAAAGGGAGCAATCCAAACAGAAGATACAACAAATATGTACCCAACATCGGAGCACCTAAGTATGTAAAATAAATCTCGACAGACACAAAGGAGAGATTGACTGTAATAACAGTCGAAACAAAAGATTTTAACACCCATAGACATCAATGGATAGATCTTTTAGAAAGAAAATAAACAAGAAAACAACAGCCTTAAATGACACACTAGATCAGATGGATTTAATTGATATATTCAGAGCATTTCATCCCAGAGCAGTGGAATATATATTCTTTTAAAATGCACATAGAATGTTTTCTAGGATACATCACATGTTAGGACACAAAACAAGTCTCAAAAAATTTATGATTGAAATCATATCAAACATCTTCTCTGAGCATATGGTACAAAACTAGAAATCAATCACAGGAAAAAAAAGAAAAACACACAGTCATGGAGGCTAAATAATACATTAGTTAACAATGAATGCATTAACAATGACATCAAGGAAGAAATCAAAGGATACCTTGAAACAAATGAAAATGAAAACAGAACAACCCAAAATCTATGAGACACAGTGAAAGAGGGAAATTCATAGCATTACAGGCCTATCTCAAGGGAAAAAAATCTCAAATAAACAATTTAACTTTATACTTCAAGGAACTTAAAAAACAACAACAACAAAAAAAAGCCCACAGTGAGTAGAAGGAAGGAAATAATAAAGATCAGAGCAGAAATAAATGAAATAGAGTAAAAAAAAAAAAAAAAAACCTCAAAAGACCAATGAAACCAAGAGTGGGTTCTTTGAAAAGACTGACAAATGTTTAACTAGATTCTTTAAGAAAAAAGAAAAGGAGGTCCCAAATAAATAAAATCAGAAATGAAAGAGGAGGAGTAACAACTGACATCACAGAAATAAAAAAGATTGTAAGAAAATTTTACAAACAACTACATGACAACAAATTGGACAATCTGGAAGAAACTGATAAATTCTTAGAAACATACAATCTTCTGAAATTGAATCAAGAAGAATCAGAGAATCTGAATAGATATATTATACCTAGTGAACTTAAAGCAGTAACCAAAAAACTCCCAAAAAACAAAAGCCCTGGATTTGATGACGTCACAGGTGAAATTTACCAAACATTCTGAGAAGAGCTAACACTTCTCCTTCTCAACCTATTCAAAAAAGTTCAAGACAAAGGAAAATGCCCAGCCTCATTTTACAAGTCCAGCATTATCCTAATTCTGAAACCAGATAAAGACACTACAAGAAATAAAAATTACAGGCCAATATCCCTGATGAACATAAGTGCTAAAATTCCCAACAAAATATTAGCAAACTGAATCCAGCAATCGTCGGCAGCCGTCCGTCTCGAGAGACGATGGTGTAGCTTCTTAAGTGTCTATCTGCACCGCCGAGAATGGTTGTGCAGTCCGACTCGGGAGTGACACGGTATCTGTCTCCTCCCGTGTTGAATCGACATCTTACGATGACGCTGGAGTGTCCTCTCCAGTGAAGCTGAAGCTACAGAGCCTCGAGAGACGATGGTGTAGCTTCTTAAGAGTCTATCTGCACCGCCAAGAATGGCTGTGCAGTCCGACTCGGGAGTGACACGGTATCTGTCTCCTCCCGTGTTGAATCGACATCTTGCGATGACGCTGGAGTGTCCTCTCCAGTGAAGCTGAAGCTACAGAGCCTGGGCAGGGTGATATGGAGGGTCTGCTGTTGCCCATGCAGCAGACCCCCCCTCTCTTCGCAGCTGAGGGATCCAAGGGAAAGACGGAGTCAATACAGCTTGGCTTCAGGTGCGCCGCAGGAGTTGCCGGTGTTGACTACAACGTCAAACCGCCTTAGGGACTCCGGCTCCGGATTTTCTGTCGGGGTTTACTCCCTTAGCCTTTCCCCTGAAGAGGTATGCCGCAAGGCAGCAGAGGTTTTTTGGAATCAGAGTTTTCCTTCTCTGATGTGCCCTGACTGGAAGATCGAACCAGCGACACTTAGCTCGCAGGCCGATGCTCAATCCACTGAGCCAAACCAGCCAGGGCAAGAATCCAGCAATACATTAAAAAGATCTTACACAATGCTCAAGGGGAATTTATTCTGGGGATGCAAGGTTGGTACATATCTGCAAATCAATAAACATGATACACCATATAAACAAAATAAAGGATAAAAACCATATGATGTAGAAAAAAACATTTGATAAAATCCAGCACCCATTTACGACAAAAGCTTTCATCAAAGTGCAAATAAAGGAAACATATCTTAACATAATAAAGGCCATACATTACAAACCAACATCATACTTAATAAGCAAAAAGTACAAATGTTTCCCTGAAGATCAGGAACATGACAGGGATGTCCACTTTCACCACTCTTATTCATCATGGTACTGGAAATCATAGCCACAGTGATCAGACAAGAAGAAGAAATAAAAGCTATCCAAATAGGAAAGGAAGAAGTAAAACTGTCATTATTTGCAGATGACATGACAGTGTATATAGAGTACCTAAAGGGTCAACCAAAAAACTGCTAGGACTAATAAATGAATTCAGTAAAGCAGTAGGATACAAAATCAGTATCCAGAAATCAGTTGCATTTTTATACACCAATAATTATCAGAAAAGGAAACTAAGAAAACAATCACATTTACAATTGCTTCAAAAAGAATAAAATACCTAGGAATAAATTTTATCAAGAATGTAAAAAGCCTGTACTTAGAAAATTATAAGACACAGAAGAATGAAAGTGAAGAAGATACAAATAAGTGAAAATATGTAACATGTTCAGAAATAGGAAGAATTAACATCATTAAAATGTCCATACTATTCCAAGTAATCTATAGATTCACTATAATTCCTATCAAGATACCAAAGGCATATTTCACAGAAATAGAACAAATATTCCAAAAATTTATATGAAACCACAAAAGACCCGAAATAGCAACAGCCACCTTGAGAAAGAAGAACAAAGTAGGTGGAATCATGCTACCTGATATGAAACTATACTACAAGGCCATATTAAAGAAATCAACATGGTACTGGCATAAAAACAGACATATAGGTCAATGAAACAGAATAGATAGCCAAGAAATAAACCTATGCTTTTATAGTCAATTAATATTTGACAAAGAAGGCAAGAATATACAATAGGGTAAAGACAGTCTATTCAATAAATGGTGTTGGGAAAATTGGACAGATACATGCAAAATATGAAATGAGACTACCTTCTTATACCATACACAAGAATAAACTTAAAATGGATTAAAAATTTAAGTATAGCCTCAAAACCATAAGAATCCTGGAAGAAAACATAGGCGGTAAAATCTTGGACATTTCTGACAGCAATATCTTTTCTAATGTATCTCCTCAGGCAAGGGAAACAAAAGGAAAAATAAACAAATGGAGAGATACATCAAACTAAAAAGCTTTTAAACAGCAAAGGAAACCATCAACAAAATGAGAAGACAACCCACTGAATAGAGAACATATTCACCAATGATATATGATAAGGGGTTAATATCCAAAATTTATAAAAAACTCATAAAACTCAACATCAAAAAAACAAACAAACACCAATTCAATTTAAAAATGGGCAAAGGACCTGAATAGACACTTTTCCAAAGAGGACATACAGCTTGCGAATAGATATATGAAAAGATGCTCTATGTCAATAATCATAATGGAAAAGCAAATTAAAATCACAATGAAATATCACCCCACACCTGTCAGAATAACTATCATCAATAAATCAACAAACATCAAGTGTTGGTGAGGATGTGGAGAAAAGGGAACCTCATGAACTGTTTATGAGAATGCAGAAGGGTGCAACCACTGTGGGAAGAAGTATGTAGATACCTCAAAAAATTAAAAATGGAATTGCCTTATAACCCAGAGATTCCACTTCTGGGAATTTAACTGCAGAAACCTGAATCATTAATTTGAAAGAACAGATGCACACTACTGTTTTTAAGGACTCACAATTTGTACTTTTAAAAAACTGGAGACTTCTGGTCAAGATGGCAGTATAGGCAGACATAGCTTGCCTCTTTGCACAACCACTTCAAAATTATAACTAAAATATAGAACAACTATTAGTCCAAACTATCAGAAATCAAGTTGAATGTTAGTCTAACAACTACAGAATTAAAGAAACCACATCCATCCACACTGGTAGGAGGGTCACAGACACAGAATGGGTTGGTCCCACACCCATGTGTGGTGGATAAAAACTTGAGAGTGATATCTTGGGAGAGAGGAGTCCCAGCCCCACACCAGGCCCCCCAGCCCAGGGTTCCAGTGCCAGGAAGATAAGTCCCCACAATTTATGACTGCAAAAACATTAGGGATTGAGTGGGTGAAAGAAACTGCTGGAGCCCAAAGCAGTTTCTCTTAAAGAACCCATACATGGACTCACCTACTCAGAGTCACTCTCTCTGAGCTCCAGGACTCAGGTGGTGGCTTGAAGGACACCAGTGGTGTACTGGGAGAGGCAGAGGTGTCTGGCATCAAGGTGAGCAGAGACCATTGTCCCTTTTCTGGGCCCTCCCTGTACAGGGCCACAGAGCCAGCAAGCTGGTGCCATATCTGAGATTCCATCAACCTAGCTAACACTGTTTGACCTGTGTTGAAGATCCCCATAGACTCGGCCCAACTTACCACCCACCCAACTTATGACCCACCCAAACTGCTTTTCCATGTGAATGGCTGGTCTTGTTTACTGCTGCACAACTTCCTAAATCCTCTCAAACAGCAACAGCTGGCCTCAGTGAGCCCCAGGCCTGCACTAGCAGCAACCAGCCTAGATTCACAGTGTGGCTTCACCTGGGAATCTCCAAGCCCAGCATAAGTAGCAGCCATCTCAGAGTGCCTAATAGTTCAGGCAGGGTGGCCTGGGGCAAAACACAGGTAGGGAGCTGACCTTGGCCTGCACCACCCAAGGATCCCTGGAGCCTGTGCACTCAGTGGACAGCTACAGACCACGTCAAAGCACAACCACCCTGCCCCTGCATAGCTGACCCTCCAGAAGGTGGTGATTGGTGGTCAGTGGTCACAGCCAGTCCTTGCAGCTGACTGGCCTGGGGAAATCCCTCCCATTGATCTGCCAACAGCAGCCAAGGCTCAACTACAAGAAGAGAGTGTACTTAGGCCACATGAAGGGCACAAGTCAAGTACCCAGATTGGGTGATAGAGGAGGTGGTGCCACTGGACCCTACAGGACACCTACTCCAGTAGACCACACTACCAAGACAGAGAGTCACAGCAGCTCTACCTAATACATGGAATCAAACACAGCGAGGCTGCCAAAATGAGGAGACAAAGAAACATGGCCCAAATGAAAAAACAGATCAAAATTCCAGAAAAAGAGCTACACAAAATGAAGACAAGCAATCTATCAGATGCAGAGTTCAAAACACTGGTTATAAGGATGCTCAAGGAACTTAGTGAGGACCTCAGCAGCATAAAAAAGATCCAGTCAGAAATGAAGGATACATACACTAATTAAAGAACAATTTACAGAGAAACAAGAGTGAAGTCAATGAAGCCAAGTATCAAACAATGATTTGGAACAAAAGGAAGAAAAAAACAACCTATCAGTAAAACAAGAAGAAAAAAGAATCCAAAAAAATGAGGACAGTATAAGCAGCCTCTGCGACAACTTCAAGTGTTCCAACATTCGCATCATAGGGGTGCCAGAAGGAGAAGAGAAAGACAAGAAATTGGAAATCTATTTGAAAAAATAATGAAAGAAAACTTCCCTAACTTGGTGAAGGAAATAGACATGCAAGTCAAGGGAGCACAGAGTCCCAAGCAAGATGGATGAAAAGGCCCACTCCAAGACACATCATAATTAAAATGCCAAAGATTAAAGATAAAGAGAGAATCTTAAAAGCAGAAAGAAAAAGAAGTTAGTTACCTACAGGGGAGTTCCCATAAGACTCTTAGCCTATTTCTCAAAAGAAACTTTGCAGACTAGAAAGGATTGGCTAGAAATATTCAAACTGATGAAAAGCAGGGACCTACAGCCAAGATTGCTGTGAATATATCACTTAGAATTGAAGGGCAGTTAAATAATTTCCCAGACAAGAAAAAAACTAAAGGAGTTCATAAACTATAAAATGGCAAAAATACATATCTATCAACAACTGAATCTAAAAAACAAACTAAGCAAACAAGAACAGAAACAGAATCATGGATATGAAGAACATTTTGATGGTTGCCAGATTGGGGGTGGGGGGGTGGATGAAGATTGGGGGGGTTAAAAAGTACAAATAGATAGTTAGAGAATAGCCATGGGGATGTAAAGTGCAATATAGGAAATGGATTACCCAAAGAATTTATATGTATGACCCATGGTTATGAACAATGATTGGGGGATTGCCTGAGGGAGTGTGGGGTGCTGGGTGGAGGCAGGGCCAAAAGGGAAAAAACCAAAACAACTGTAATAGCATAATCAAAATATAATTTTTAAAAATAAATATATAATTGAAAAAATTTATTGATTTTTTTTTAAGAGAATGAGAGGAAGGGGGAGAGAGAGAAACATCAATTTGTTGTTCCACTTATTTATGCATTCAGTGGTTGATTCTTGTATGTGCCCTGACTGGAGATAAAACCCACAACCTGGTGTATTGTAACAATGCTCTAACCAACAGAGCTACCTGGCCAGGGCTCAAAATTTGTACTTTTGTATATTAAATCTTAGACCAGAAACACCATCTATCTTCTCCATACACACTCCTCCCACTTCAAAACTATATCACAAATTTGCTTCTGCATTCTCCAGCTGAAAATCCACTCATTTGGTTCAGAAGTACCAAGTGTTCCATGCAACTTGAAAATCAAGATATTACTGGTTGTTGGTTTTCCAGTTGAATGGCAGAGTTATTGAACTGAATGTAAGACTCAAGTGTCCCAACAAACTTACTATAGAATGCTATAAGGGAGAGTTGGCTTGTAGTGCTCATTCTGCAAGAGTATGAAATACATTTCAGTCTATATCTATCCTTGGGACACTTCTGGTAGTAGTATATATGTAAAATTACTGGTGTGAAAAGCAAGAATTTTCCACTGAGACCTGATTATATCTTCCCATTGAGACCAAATCATTTTCAACTTTGGAAGCAGAATAAATGAAATAAAGAAACTTGTTTTCCCTTGATTGTGAGCTAGGTAGGGATAAGAAGAAAAAATACTAGTTGCTTATGACTCATGTTTTTTTTTTAATCTTGCCATTTAACTTGCTATTTATTTCTGGAGTTTTAAAAAAAGGTACTTTGAAAGGACCAAATGTTAACTGGTCCTCCATCTCTTAAAAATGTATTCAATGGTATTGTTATAGTATACATCTTTTTATTTATAGTATGAAGAAGTAGTATGTAATTTGGTAAATTAACTCTATTACTCACAAAAAGTTTTACTGTAAATCCCTATAACTTTTACTCTAGATACATGGTTAATGTTAAAAGTTGCAGTAAATAGAATGCTAAATACTGGTTTTTATATCTTGAATAAAAAATTGTAGACTACCCTTAATGAAAATTATTATGACCAATATTGCCCATGTTACTTATTTTGCTGGGGCAAATTTATATTTTCTTATAAATTTTACCATAACACTTATAATCAAGTCATATATATTAATAATGAATAGTACATGTATATAGTTTTGGTTTTATTCACTTGGTTAACATTAATGACATACACAGTACAAGGCAAGGTGTCTTTACCCTCAAAAAGCCTACTGATAGGAGGCAGGATAAAAACATTTACACAAATAGAAAGCAATTGGAATAGAAGAATGATGTAAATGAGAGCATCATGAGAATTTAAAGGTAGGAGAGATCAGAAAAGAATTCCAGAGGATGTAGCCTCTCAGTCAGGCTTTGAAGAATGGGTAGAATTTCCAAAAACATGAAGTGAAGAAGGCTCTGAGCATATTCATTTACCACATGTGTTTTATACCCACTAACTTCCAAGCACAAGTAACAAGATGGGTAAACATATTCTCTGCACTCATGAAATAGGTATTCCAAATAAATAAAAATAATGTCTAACTTATATAAGCCAACAAAACATGGAAATATTAGAAGGGATATTACAGAATTGTGTCTAATGCGGAGGATACTTAAATGTTGATTAATCCAACTCTTTAAATCTGAATTTTTGCTACATTTCACTCACACCTCCATGCTGTTTTTACTGAAGTAAAAGAGATCACCCAATAATCTAGATTTAGTAATTTGAAAGAAACTTTGATTATAAAGTTTAAAAACACATGTTTAAAATGTAGCATTTAAAAAGTAAATATTTAAAAAATGAAATGTTTATCCATATCTGGGGTTTTGGTCCTAGCTCTGCTACAAACTAGTTACATCAACTTGAGGCCAATACTGTGAGTCTGTTCCCCAATTATAAAACCAACAGAACAGATCTACTTCGGAAAGTTTATTGTGAGAATTAGCTGAGATAAATGTATCTTAAAATACTTTATAAGTTACAAGATGCTACACAAATGTAAGCTAATGTGATTATTATATATTTAACTTTCTATATGTTATTATCTACCTATTTAACTTATTCTTTACCAAATAAAAAGAATTATTCTATTTAACCAGGGTTTACTTATTACCTCCTTTCTGTTTAATCTGTTCAAAGTAGAATCACATTATCAGAAACTTGTACATCACGTTGAAGCACTGTATTTAAGCAAAGCTGTGAAGGACTGTCTAGCCTGGTACAACTGGCATCTGTATAGACCATAAACTTTTCCTTTTCTCAGAAACTGCAGGTATTAAGTTTAATATCCTGAGCTCCTTAAATAGTTACTTGTTAGCTAGAACAGCATCAATTCCAAATCACACTACCATAAAACAAATGATAATTTTTCTCTAAGCTTTGTTTGGAAATGAGTTCTTCCATAATTTGACTAATCATTAACAGAATAAAATGTCTCCTCATAGTCCATATATTTTAACATATTGCATTTACACTTACTGATGAATAATTTCCAAAATGGCATCAATCACTTCTGAAAACCAAAGCCCAAGAGTGCCCGCTTCCACCCGGAGGCCGTTATCTTTGATGCCGAGAATACATAGATGGAGGCACTGCCATTGAATAGTCCCACGTTCATACATAACTCAAGAATATAAATTGGCCATACACCCGATAGGTTTAGGGGTTTCTCTTTAGTGCTGATTGGACTTCTCAGGTTACTCATTGGTAAGATTTGGTCCTACACTTACCCAGGACAATAAATTGAATAATATATTTCATTTTTGCATAACTGCGTCAGTTCCAGCGGATTCATTAATGTATCACAGCCCACCACATATTTGCAAACAACAGGATTTTTATCGTTTGATAAAGACCATCACAAACAATATTTTTACAATTATACTGAAATTATTTTCCTTGTTCTTCTTACTATGTGACCTTCCAGAAGAAAGCAAGAAGCAGAAAGTCTTGTATAAACCTTTATTTCAATAAAAGAATTTGAACCAAACCCTGTGAATGAGTATGCCTTATAAA
This sequence comes from Furipterus horrens, assembly GCF_987537825.1. Taxonomy (NCBI): domain Eukaryota; kingdom Metazoa; phylum Chordata; class Mammalia; order Chiroptera; family Furipteridae; genus Furipterus; species Furipterus horrens. The sequence continues at coordinate 28,101,872 of NW_028327177.1, forward strand.
AGTGTTAAATTTTTAGGCTCTTTAACAAGTGGCAGTGATAGGTGAGCTCTTTATAGTCAAGAATTGGAATTTCTGTCTTAATGTTCCTTTGAAAAGGGTAAGTCTGAAAGCTTAAGACTTTCCACTTTTTAACCCCTTTCGCTGACATTTTATTCTCTGACTAACCTCAATAGACACACACCCATTTTAAGGACGAAATGGAAGAGGCGAAGGGAAGGTCTGAATCAGGTCACTCAACTAAAGGAGTCCTGCCCTAGGCAGCCAGCCCTGAAATCTTATTATTTTCTAATTCGTCCGCACAGCGCCTCCTACCGGTCCTGCGGGCCTGCGCTCGCGGCAGTGCGGAGAGCGCGAAGAGCCCGGGCGCTCGCCCGGATGCTGCCCTCCTCCCTTGGGGCAGCAGGGTGCGCTCCGGACCAGCCTCCGTGCCGAAAGCGGGAAAGCACGAGGGACCTTGGCGCCGGCCGCCCAAGGCCAGGAGCCAGCGCCCGACGACGGGCCGGGTGGTCCGTTCCCACCTGGAGAAAGAGCAGGGATCTGCGGCCTCTGAGCACAGCGCCGCGGTTACCCGGACTGGCCTACGCTCTGTCCAGGGCGAGGCTGCAGGACCCAGTGGCGTGGGCGTGGCCTCAACCGCGCCCACCGACCTCCTGCCTGTCGCTCAGGCGCGCGCCACACCACGCGCCTCGCGGAGGGCGCTCTGTGGGCCGGCCGCGGGGGCCGGCGGTAAGCAGCTGGCCCGGCGCTCCCGCCAGCTCCACGACCTTGTCTGGGCCGCGCCTTCCCTCTTGCACGCACGGCTCCCGGGCCGCGGGGAGGGTTGAACTGAGAGACGCCGCCCCGGCCCCCCACCGCTCGCTCCCACACCTGCTTTGCGCCAGGGCCTGGAGCCCAAGCCGCCGCGAGCGGTCGATATTCCTTTTCGGGTCTTACCTTCTCTACTTTCCCACAGCCTCCTCCGGGGCACTGCGGTCTTATTCCATCTTGAATCCCCCAGTGCGCTTATCAATGAGCAAACAAGAGAAGGAGCTCAAAGACGCGTTAACTGAGGAGAAACCAGCTGCTGGGCCCCGTTTCCCGCCCGCACGTCCGCAGGGTTCCAGCGCGGCTGCCAAGTCCGGAGCCGCGCCCAGCATCGCCGCAGCGGCTTTCTTCTCTGGGCCGTCCGTGCCGGGGGCCCGACACTACCTTCCCGCCCGCATCCCCACGGGTAGGAAGGCCGTCGAGGAGGGCCGTGAGGTGTGCGCGCCGCTGTGCTCAGAGGCCGCAGGGCCCGCGGGGTCGAGGTGCCAGTGGGCGCTTAGCCAGCATGGGAGGCTTCCCGGGAGCGTATTTGGGGGCTTGAGAGACTTTTGTAATGGAAGGGGACGAGGAGAGGTCTCCTAGACACAGACTAGGCCTCTCCCGGCCATTCTTATCCCCGCCTACCTCTCCCACCCCGCCTAAGATCTCTTCTCAGCGTCCTTCCCCACCACCACGCCCTGTTCCCCCCACTGCTCCCTCCCACTGCTGTCGTCCGCAAACCCGCACCCCTCGTCCTCTCTCTCCCTCTTTCCCCTCTAGTTCTCTACTTCCCTCTCGCCTTCGTCCCCGCTCCACCCCCCAGCTTATAACCTCGTTGTTTCTTAGTTTATATGCAAATACAGTGTTCCCGAATATGAGACTAATTTCATCTTTTTTACCTACAGTACCTAACAGCTCCTGGTATACAAGGGCGCTGCATAAATACCGAAAAGAATTCTGAACAGGAAAGGAAATGTATCGCCACACGCTGGAGTCTTCCTCCGTTGGTCAAGTCGAAGGTCCGCGCTGGCCGTCGGTGAAACAGGAGAGTTCTGCTCTGGTTAAACGACACGACCGTCCGTTCTTTTGCTCTCTAGTCTGGGTGCCGCCCAGATTCAAAGACAGGGTAGGAGCTCCTTTACCTAAAGGGCGCACGGGGCCGTGAGAGCTTGGGGGCCAGGCTTGTAAAACGCCGGAGCAGGGAGCGCAGGCGGGTCCCTCCCAGGGGGACCAGCGTCCACAGCCCTGTTCGAGCCCCGAGGCCGTGGCCCCAAAGCTTTGGCCCCAAAGCTGAGAGCTGGCACGGGACTGTGAGGCTAGCCCAGCCCTCCGCAGACTCTGATCAGTTCCTGGAAGGTGTCTCGAACCAGAAACCGGGAAGGCTCGCCTCCAGGTTACTCAGACCGTTCTGCTGCCCCCGCAGACGCGGCCCTGGCTTTCCCTCTGCGCGTCAGTCTGTTCCTTGGAGCAAGGCCCGAGAGGAACAGTGGCTCTGTCCAGCGGAGGCTCGTGGTGAACGCGAGCCTGAAGTCCCTTGGCAGGCTTTCTTACTCTCCCGGGGCAGCATATTCAGGGCCACGTCTGAGCCCTGCGCGTCGACCAGAGTGGCTTCTTTCTGCTCTGTTAGTGTGTTAACGTTAAGTACTCTTTAGAAATTATATAAATATAGCACATACAATAAATATATTTTTACCGATTACCTGAGCTTACATATACAAATATATCGCTGTGGGCACAAGTACAGAGTCTTCAAGAAAAAAAGAGATTGTAAAGACTGCAATTTGGGGGTCTTGAAGCCACAATACAACTCTTGCTCTCAACTGGTTGAGTGGCTAGAGGCGAGTCATTAAGTCCCACTTTGCATTTCTTCATCATGCACTAAATAAAGTTGCTGGGTAAGCTGTATAATTCCTATAGTCTTCCCTTTCCAACTCAGAGACTCTCCCCCATGGAGGCTTTTTTAAACTTTAGTTAGCTTTTGAATTAGTCGCTTTTGTTTTTCTTCTTTTTAACTCTTTTAATCTTTGCGAAGTTCAGAACGGAGAGGTGAGAAACAGCTTAAAATTTAAAGAAGAAGAAAGCATTCAGAGAAGTCTGAAAAATGGAGAAAGAGTGGAAAGATCAATTAATGTAATTTTTTTTTAAGTTTCCAAGTTCCCCAGTGAAAATAAAACCAAACAGCCCTTTAGAGCCCAGCCTCTGGCTCAGATTTACAAAGGAGCAATGAAGTCAATGAAGTTCAAGGTTGTAGAGGTCAGGGTATGTATTGGCTTGATAGGTTCCAATCACTCTATCTCATCTCTCTAGGCTTCCAAATGGAATACTCTTGGTCTGAATTGCCTATTCCATCAGAACAAGCAATTTTAAAAGTTTGAGTAATACATGATAAAAGTTCAAGTAATCCTTTAAAGCAGAAAAAAATTGTAAAAAATGAAAAATAAAGCAGTACAGCTAAAGAAGCAGGAAGAAGCTATATCTTGAAGGGCCTTGTATGCTGAATTTGAACTTTATCTTGAAAGCTATGGGAAGCTCTTGAAACATTTTAAGTGGGAAATGAATGATACAATTTGCTTTTTAGAAAGGTCATTTGACAGTAATATTAAGGACACCTAGGAGGGTTGAATAAATTGTAGGGAAACCAGTTAGGAGACTATTGCAGTAATTACTGATAGAAGTGATGAGAGTCTGAATTTAGGCAATGACAGTGGCTGTAGTAATGATATTGAGGGAGGACAGGGAGAAAGGGAGGGCCTGATACAAGAGATAATAAGAAAGGAGACTTGAGAGAACCTGATGACTAATTGAGTGTGACAGATGAGTGAGAATGAGGAGCAGAGAAAGATTCCCAGGCTTCTAGCTTAAGTATCTGGACATTTGATGATGCCACTTACTGAGAGAGAAGCCAGGACTGCAACAGAAAGTTGATTCGTTCATTTTGGGGCATGTTGAGGTTAGTGTGTCTGTGAGACATCCAAGTGGAGATGTCAGATGAATGGATATCTGGGTCTGAAGTTCAGCAGTGATCTGGGATGAAGGAAAAGATTTAAAATCACCAGCATAAAAATAGTAGTTGAAGCCCTTGGTTTGATGAATCACTCAAGGGGAGTATTTAAAGAAAAAAAAAATAGATAGCATCAATTTAACTGGCCAGTAGAGGAAGAGAATAGCCTTGAAGGATATTAAGAAGAAATGGCCAGAAAGGGAGAAGGAAAATGTAAGTCGAAGCACCATTTCGAGAATACCTGTTATCTTCTAGTCAATAGGCTGGATCTTTATATACATTATTTTATTACATAATTACAGTAACCCTAGAAGACATGTTTTCAAATAGAAAAACTTAAGTTCTTTTAAGTAACTTAACTAGAGTATGTTCAGCTCTAGAGTCAGGTGAAACTTAGATGGAAATCTTACCTCTCCGAGTCTCACTTTCTACATTTACACCTCTGAGGATTAGTGTAAAGATTAGATGAGGCAGCATATGTAAACTGCCTGGCACAATGAGCACTCAATACCTGGCAGCCTAAGAGTTATTATTTTTATTAATAACCATACACACATATCACTATGTTAATTTAAGTGGTTACTGTCTGTTCTTTAGCTCTTTGGCCCAAATGCATATTTTCTCCTGAAGTCCTTAGCACACAATTAAGACTTGTACCAAGCTACAGTATTATAATAAGCCTTTACTGAAAACTTGGACATAACCAAGTAGGAATGAAGCCAAAGAACAACATATATCTAGATAATCTGAAAAGGTATCATTTTACTTTATGATCCCCTATAGGGGTATCACCTTCCTGCCTAGAACCTGGAGAAGCCATCTTTCTAATATCATGAGGGAGCATCCTCAGTCTATATACTTTAAATCCAGCAAAGGTGTGACCCCCCACACACACAAAAAGGAGTTCTTTCTCAAATCCAAGACTCATCTTCTAATATCCTGTTAATCCCTCTGAGTAACTGCCCCTTCCAGATTATTGACACAGTGGGTACCAACTTTCTTCAGAGACAGTCTTGTCTACCTCTAGAAGTGTGGCCTCACACTATGGCCCCATCAGGAGAGCCTAAATAGAACACAACAAAATAAGCCCAACATTCATATAGTGGTGACACACTTTCCATTATTCCTAGAAAAAGATGAGACTTCTTATATGAACTCTTCATTTTTTGTGGCCCTTAGGTCTTCTCTACACAAAAGTCACTCTGAAAAGTGAGTTTGGGTAAAGCCAAAAACTGACCGTTGTCCAAGTACAACAAGACATAGCAAAAGTACCTACCAGGCTGAAAATAAAAGAATGATTTTTGTCAGTATGATTAAGAAAGAACCATAAGTTTATGTTTTCAAAATTAAAAGATGTAGTAGATATAGAAATGAATAAATGATTGGTTAATGCTCACTCGCATGTTTTTAATCCTGTAATATGGTTAGGTATTTCAAAGTATAGAGACTTTTGATCATGGCTTTAGTACAATTCATAATGGCAGTTCTTTTATTTGTTTCTTCACACTTGTTTCAAGGAATGTAGAGACATATTCTGCCCTAGGGCTCCATTCTGTTTACCTTTAAGGTGAGGATCCTATGCAGAATTTTTCAGGGCTAGGCACACAGCTTCAGAAAGCAATAGACTCCAAGTCTGTAGCCCAGTTTGCCTGTCCTAAAAGCCATCCTCATTAATCATTTTTATGGTACTAAAATGTATTCCACTGACCCACAGCCTTTGTTTTTTTCATGGGAAATTATCCTCTTTATTAATAATTTTAATAGAATCTGTCAGGAAGGCAATGGGTCTCCCCATACCTCCAAAAAGAGGAGAGTTATGGTCAGAGCAGTATGGGAAATGCTGAATTACACTTTGTTGACATCAGATCTCTTTACTAATGTGCTTCTCAGACACATGAACTGTTAATATGCATTGTAAAGTTTCAGATATATTTAAATACAAAATCCTTTTGTCTCAGGGTCTGAAAAGACTTTTGTCGTGAATTATGCTTTGCAGAAAACTGATATTTGCCATTACTATCTGATCATTACTGGGCTAGCTTCTTTGGAGAAAGTCATTGCAAAGCTCTCTCATCATTGAAATCATTACCACTGAAATTCCCCTCTTACAGTGAGCCTTCCTCTCTCACTGACAAGGGAACCTTCTATATGCTGTCATAGAAGCCAACACATACCTGGATAATAACATATATTTTAATTTTTTAATTTATTGACTTGAGTGAGTGAGGAAGGGAGAGAGAGAGAAAAAAAACTCATCAATTTGTTGTTCCACTTATTTATGCATTCATTGGTTGATTTCTGTATGTGCCATGACTGGGGATCAAACCCAAACCTTGGTGTATCAGGGACACTTTAAACGCCTGAGCTACCCAACAAGGGCAATATTTATTTTTTTATTCATGTTTTTGTTTTTCTCTATGTGTCTCATGCTAGATTAACATATGCTGATACTCAAATATTTATTGAATGGCTATCAAATGAATGAGAAGTATTTGAAGAAATAAAAATTTAATCAGAGGAATTTCTTGGTTGCAGATAAGCCTTTGGGTTCCTCATAGGGCCTCAGGTTATAAAAAATAAAAAGGACAACCCCCATTGACACACCCACTAGGCAAACACCTATTCCATATTCTTTTGTCCAGGCAACCTTAATCATTACCAAGAGCTCCTGTGAGTGGAACCATAGCTGTATAATTCCATTGGATTGTTTCCATAAGGTTTTAGCTCAGGAGAGAAAACATGACTAGGGAAAAGGAACCTTTAATTACATCTTAAAAAATATGATCAAAAGCAACATTTAAGAAAAGTGTTTCCAGGGAAGAACTGAGGATGACACCCGGTTTATAATAATTCATTTTCCCAAGCCTCAGCGCATGTGATCAAAGCTGATACACATTATCTCAGGCTTGGTATCAGGGTGACTCATTTTTTTCTTACGTTTTTTGAAGTTATTATTTGGATGAATAAATAGATGAGGAAAAGCCAAACCTGGGCCAGCCAGGTGTAGACTGTAAAAATTCTGCTGCCTGGTCTATAATAATCCCTCCCTCCTTTTTTAAAAAACGAAGAAGCTGTGGCCTTTGGCAGCTTGAGACACTATCATGCAATTCAGGCCCTTTTAAATCAAGATAGGAATATAGCATGTTAGAACTTGCAAAAGGAGGACAATGGAACCTTCTCGTTAAAGGTGGAGGAGGTAGCAAACAGATTAGTTATTAGGCAAATCAGTGTGAAACAAGTGCTCTTGACAACCTATGTGCTCAATGCTGGGATCATTCAGTTACTCTTGGCTAGGGATTTAAAAGATTCATACTCAGTAAGGCTTTAGCTCTAACCAGTTAATCCTCCTTCCCACCATACCACCAGAGCAGGAAATAAAACTATGACGCTTTTAATTCCTTCTCCCTCCTCCCATAAGGTGTACTAACATTGATTCATTGGTAATTGTTGGCAGATCTTCCAGGAAGACTAAAAATTTGCTAAATTCACTGGCATATTTGAATGAGAGATGAAAACTAGGTAGTCTAGAACCTAAATAAAGAATAAGCTATGTATTTTTCTGAGGACCTGATGGTGTGGTGACAACATTCCCTAACAATTCTAAACATTTTACAAAGTTCAACTCGAACATTTTATCTTTTTTTATACAAAAATTCTCCCCCTCCTCCAAATTTACAGCTTAGAGAAAATAGAGAACAGGACTGGGACCAATCATTGGAAGGTGCAACAAGGTGTTTTGTTTGAACATAAGACTTTTCTAACAATGCAACCTCAGGCTTTCGAGAACGGTGAGTGCTCTTCCTGTTATTAATGCTATACAAGTTATGTACAAAGACATATCTAAAGTTTCTTCCAGTCCAAATACATTATTATTCTTGAAACATAATGAAGATCATGACTTTGAAAATGTGCTAGCTGTTCTGCCTAGCAAACCAGTATTCCATCAGCTCTGGTCCTCACCTTCTTTGATAAATAATGTTTCCTTCTTCATTGGTTCTGAGAACCTGAGAAGGAGGTGTGGTTGATATAGAAAAAGACAAACAAACAAAAATCTCCTAAGCAATGAAAACATCATGAACTACACAATCACTGTTGCATATTTTACAAAATAAAAGAGTTGTTCTTTGTCTCCAAAAGGAAGAACCATATTGGAATAAATATTCTCTGGTCACCAGAATTGTGAGGTTACCATAAGGCAAAGAAAGTTGAATGGGAGTCATCATATTACCCTACAAAATCATTTTTCAAATGCTATTTAATATGCAAACTAAAGCTACTATGAGATACCACCTCATACCTGTTAGAATGGCTATTATCAACAAGAAAAATAGTAACAAGTGTTGGAGAAGTTGTGGAGAAAAAGGACCCCCCCACTCACTGCTGGTGTGAATGTAAACTGGTACAGCCACTATGGAAAACAGTATGGCAGTTCCTCAAAAAATTAAGCATAGAGTTACCATATGACCCAGCAATCCCTCTTCTGGGTATCTAACTGGGTAAAATAATACAAGAAAAGAAAGGTTAATGATATATAGTATTCTATATCAAAGGGATGCAGATAGGACAAGCCTGGAAACTAAATCTGGTTTGGTAGATATCAAGAGTGCTGATCGGAACTTTTGAGAGAGGATGGGAAAGATTCAGAGACTAGCCAAGTTAATTTGGAAACAAGCCAGGTTCGTATATGTATTATAAGTAAAGGACTGCCTGAGAGGATAGGTAATTCAAAAAGGTGGCCAAAGAAGCTTGCTCCATAAGGAGCAAAGATAAATCAAAATGGATTGATGTCTGAAGTTTGATTCAAGGGAGAAGATAATTAGTATATATTTTTGTGATATAAAACAAAGACAAGTGACAAAGAGCTTATTAATCAAAGATTCATGCTATGTTTCTGCATTCTGTGTTTTGATTCCAGTCTAAAAGGGATCATTCACCAGTAAAACAGCATTGGGGAAGTGTTGATAGTTCAACATATATTAAATAATCTATTTTTAAAAGCCAAACATATTACAGAATCCAGTTAATACAACACTTTTTAGAAATCACAGGCAGAGAAGAAATAACATATTGTATTTGAACTTAAAATATGATCTCTTAAATTTTAACAACTGTTCCAAATATAAATGTAGGTAGAATTAGTGTAATAATGATCAGATTATTTGATATTCATTTTAAATTTTGCAAAATTTTAAAATACCCACTAGATTTTTCACATCAGAATTTATTTTGCTTAGTGTTCTTTATAAAATGAAATTGTTGTTTTTACTCAAAGTAGATTTGAGTCACAATATAAATTAACTCATGCAACTTTACTATAATTAGAGAATAGTAAATTAACTAACCAAACAACTATTTGTATTATTATTACTACTAAATGTAATGGGAATTCTTTAAGGTGTTTTATTTTATTTATGAGCTTGTACTGACAATGCAGTATATTTTACTATTCAACCAAATTACTCTTTTTGTATCATTTATTTTAAATAATCAATCATGTTGCTTTTGTCATGCCTGGTTGAATCAGACTGTACATGTAGGTGAATTTAGTCATAATTGAGATGTCACAAATTAACAAAATTCTGATCATTAATTAGTATTTAGTAATTAGTTTGCCTTATTAGCATTTTAAACATTATGTACATTATGTACCCTTAGTAAAAGGAGAAATTAAAAACTGCTCATTCAGATACTTTCAAAATTTTAAAGTATCTAAATACATGAGAAAATAAAGCAACATTTCTTAACCTTTTTTGAATTACAGATGTTTCTGAAAATTTGATGAAAGCTATAGCTTCCTCTTCCCAGAAAAAAAAAAATACACATGTGTATATGCACATGAAATTCTGCTTATAATTTCCCAGAGTTTATGGACTCTCTGAGGTCTGCCTGTGGACCCACTAGGAGTCCATTAAGAACCTCTGCAACAAAACCACACTTTACTTTGGCAAAATGAAAAACTTAGAAAGTGACTGTTTAAGCTTTCATTCTTTAGGGGCATGTATCTAAAAGGAATGATTTTTTTAAAACATCTCCCTAAAAAACTTTGGCTCAGTTAGCCCTCCTGTTTAGCCTTAAAATGAGGACCAATTTCCTTTGGGTCAAACCCAAACTCTTAGTGTCTTGACTTTCTAAATGCTTGACAACTATAGACACTTTAATGAAATCCAAATGGGTGAAATTCAACACTTCATTCTGATGCTCTTTACAGATGTTCTTAATAAGTACACCAAAGAAGTCCTTAGAAGCCTAGCTTCACACATCAGCCAAAGGAAGAAAGAATTCATTGGAAAATAAAGATAAGTAATTCTGGAGAGTTCCTGTAGCAGTCAATATTGAGCACTTGCAACATAAACCTATAATCAGCTTTGTAGGGAAGTATATAGTGCATAGGGGTAAAGGTCACTGATAGACTCCTAGGTAGCAATAGTAGACCATTCTACCTTCTGATGTCAAATATTTAAATTCTGCTCAGAATAATTTTCCCAATAAGGGCTTTTTTTCTACAGGTGACTTTTTTTTTTTTTTTTTAATGAAAACAGGAAAAAGAAGCTGAAACAATTGCCTTTGGCTGTAATATATCAAAACAATTATTTTAATAGACAGAAATGAAAATGATTACTTGAGTAGAAACTTTATGAATGCTAAAATTTTATAAATAGAATGGATGTCATAACACCATCTATGTAGATTAGGTCGCCATAATTATTCTGTTCTTTTGTTCCTTATACTTGCCAGCAGTGGATAAAAGCTCACCTGAAATTCGTCTTCAAAGCTCTGAAGAGAATAGTTGCAGTCTGGGAAATTATTTCCTTGAACAGTCTCTGAAACCATCTGGAGAGAAGGGTTTACACAGTTAGATGGACACAAAACTTATATTAAACATTTTTACCAATGAATTTACAATTTTGAATGTGAAAAACACTCAATTTGTCTGACAAGATATTAGGGTTTAGGCCGTTTTCTTAAAATTTTCCCAAGAGTAGCATTGCTTTACAGGAATGTGTGGAAGTGAGGCACATTGACCTGAAAGGAAAGATCAGAAAGGTACTCAAGATCTTGCACTAGATTAGTCAGAGTGAGGAATGCTGATCCAGAACCTTTCACTCTTATTTCCTACAGAGCCTTAGGCAATTGACTTCATCCCACTACTACTCCCCCACTTATCTCTTTCTTTATCCATGAAATGAAGACAATGTTGACCTACATAATAAGCTAGTTGTGTAAATTTAATGTCACGCTCAAAATATTCCAATAATTTAAAGTTTATTTAGTTATGTTTTAGTGCTTGATAAATTTGTACCTTTTGCCTTTTATCTTAAATTACAGATGGCTACGAAACACATGGTTAGTGTGCTTGTGCCTAACACCATCAACAATTAGAAAATCATTAAGCTAGGGGAAAATAGGCTTTTGTAGGCTGGCAAGGAGGGAGGGAAAGTTTCTAGAAGTGGCTTGTGCCTTGAGAAAATCACTTAACTTTTCTGCACCTCAATTTCCTCATAATTAAATGAAATGAAGTCCTCTATGTGGTCCTTATTAAAATATGTTTTTGTATATATATACATTTTTTAAATTTGGCATCTTTCCAGTAGAATGTAATCTCCAAGGGTGTAGAGACCTTGTTTCTCTAGCATCACAGAGTAGCTGCCCATTAAAGATCCAATATTAGAAGGTTCCTAAAGTTCCTTTCAACATTAAAATAATTCTTTCTTTAAAAAAGTATACTATAAAAAGTTTCAAGCACATAGAGACATATAATAAATACCCCTACATACATTACTCAATTTTGTCAAGTCTTAATAATTTCTACATTTGTTTCCGTTTTTTTTAAGTAATAAAATAGCATAAATACATTTGAGGTACCCCTCAATATGTCCCAGTTCCTAATTTCTATACTCTTTCCACCCAAAGGTAACCACTATCCAGAATTTGGCATTTATTATTTTTAGGAACACTTTATACTTTCACTGTATTTATACAAACTATATATTATGTCTTCAAACTTTCCATTAATTATATATACTTATCATTCTGAATCTGCCTTTTTTCACACATTATATGCTTGAGATTAATCTATGCTGATACATGTACTGCTGATCCATTTTAATTGCTATATGGTATTCCATTATGTGAATATTCATGATTTATTTATCCACTCTTGTTAGTAGAGTTTTATGTTCTCTTGAGTTTTTTCTACTATGAATAATATTTCAGACAGTGTTCTTGCCCATGTTTCTTTCTGCAGATGTGCTTGAGTTTCTCTAGTGGAATTTCTGGATTGAAGGAATATATATCTTCAACTTAACCAGTCTAGGCCACAGCATCTGACACCTTGCCAATATCTCTATGGAGATACATGGTCAAGTTATTTCCTTTTTTGCTTTTGATCTGGGTGGGAAAAGATGTGTTAATCAAGTTGATAAGAACATCATCTTCCCATTTCTAACCATTTCTATCTCTATATAGATGGAAATGGATCAGAATCCTTCTAGAAATCAAGAAGATTCACATAAAATAAGTAGCTTTCAGATGGATCTAGATCAGAACCACATAAAAACACGGCCATGTCCTGTCATCACATTATGGTATTTACAACACAGCACTGTTACTCTCTGTTGTTGCAAAACACAGTGCCACACGGCAAATATTGCACAGGCCTGTGTATACGTCCCTTTGAGAGCTATGACTATGACCTGGTTAACAAGGCAAATAATTCTTAGGATAGAGAAGCACTGACTTTAAACCACAGCAAAGTAATGAGAGATGTTAAATTCTGGCCAATAATACCAACCGAACTACTGAGGCAAAATATCTATTAGTTTAACCTAATGTTTGAAATTTTGGATCTTGTGCAATTCATTTAGCCTTCAATTTCAAATGATCTATTTGGAAAGGTAGGCTATGGGAAAAGTTTCTCAGGCTCAGTCTCTGCAATTAAATAGTTACTATACTTCAACAAACATTTCATCATTCAATAAATATTAAAATATAATAAAAGATATTAGAGCATTTGAATGTCTACTTAATGAAGTTTCTTTTTCCTAGATTAACTTTCTTGTTTAGATAAAAAGATGTAGGGTGTGAACAGTTCAGTTTCATTGGGAAGTTTACCTTGGTAAAAAGACAGGAGCTATTACGTACATTCTATCTTGTCAATGATCCATGGAAAATGGGTCACCAGGGGATTTAAGAACTGTATCTTTCAGTTCTTGCCAGGGAGGTATATCAGTGTGCACTGATGTGAACTATAATATGACACACCTTGAAGAATCTTCAAAACCCTCAGGCACTCTCAGCTCCCATCATGAAGAGAGGGAACTAAAGGTTGTCAGTTAAGGAGATGGCATTTTGTACATAATTTCATAACAGAATGATTTTCTAATTTCTCCATGTCTAATTCTTTTTTTATATCTTAGAAACTGAAATTTGTTTTTTCTTTCAAATTTTTAATTGTTTGTTTTAAAACTAAAAAGTGGATCAAGAAAATAAGTGGTTACATGGATAGAACAATTTGATAATTGCCCCAATTCTACCTTTTGCAAATGTTTTGATTTCACTAAAATTCATTTACTAGTTACTGCAATGTTACTATTAATTATAATATGTATTTTTTCCTTCATGTTTAATTCTAATAAAAATAATTAATCCTCAAATTTAAAAGTCCTTAGAGGTCATTTTTTTCTGTTACCTTAGGGGAAGATCTATTTATACTGATATGAAAAAGTAAACCTAATATATATTGTTTTATTGTTAAATGGGGGGGAAATAGTAGTATAGTGTGATCCTATTTGTGTGCCCATGTTTTTAAGTTTATACTTATATTTGCATATCCACAGCAAAATGTCTAGAAAGATAGACCCAAGATATTAATATTGGCTACCCCTGGGAAATAAAATTAAGAAGATCATTAGTGGGCAAGGGAGAAATAAGAGACTGTTACTTTATACATTTTTATATAGTTTGAATTTTTTTCAATCAGCATGATTGTTATCATGTGAAAAATAATGAAGAAAGACACTTACTTTTCAGTTAAAAACATTACTTTCAATCACCAGTCTTCTGAAGAGACTCTAAAATTTCCACAGTTTTAAGAAAACAGATACAACAATATACAAGTAGAGATTAATTTGTAAACCCACATTTATTTTTACTGAGTTAAAATATTTATGGCAGTGAAGTGATATAATTTCTTGGTATTTTCTAGGATTTATGTAGTCAACAATTCTTATCTAACAGTGTATTTATGCTTACCTCAATGAGAACCATAAATGTTACCAGCTAGAGAAGACCTTATTATGTAGTGCAAATTCTAATTTTACAGATGAAAAACTGATTCCAAGAGAGGCTAAATGTCTTGTCTGTAAACCATTCAGAGCTTTAAAAACAGATAAATTTATCTTCTGACTTCTTGTCCATGGCTCTTTCCATCACAAAATGGCCTCTTGCTCTGAAATTTTAGTGTAATTATAACATAAATAATTTTAAAAATTGCATTTAGTTCTGTTCTTAAAACAAACACACCCACACCTCAATACATAAAGCATTACTCATAGCAAGTTGCTATCCTTCATATAGAAGTTGAAGTAACAAGTCATTTGGTGATGATATTTCAATTTATAAATTGAAAAGAAAACTATTTTACCTCTTTGGGATTTTCTCGTCTTAATTGTTACAGTCTCTTTCTTCTTCTTCTGCCTCTTTAAATTATTGAGTGAATTAAAATAACAAAGAAAACCAAAGAAATAAAATATCAAAGCCAAAGATGTTTATTAATGTGAAAAGGAAAATGGAGTTTGGGGACAGCAATGATAGGGAAAAAAAAGTAGGTGGCAAGACCATGGAAAAGTAGTAAGAACCAAGGCAGAGGAAAATTTGACAACTTCAAGGACAGCAAGTAAATAAGTAAAGAAAAGTGGGTTGAGATTTGTTTTATGTTTATTACGGTAGGCACATAGTAAATGGCTGATGGATAAGATAAAGGGAATGATGGTGTCAAAGGGTAATGCAGAAGTTCCCAGTTTCTAATATACATTAAGAACTACCTAAGTGTTTGTTTAAAACACACAGTCCTGAATATCACCAGAAATTCCAATTCACCCACTGGTTTAGGGAGGACCCAGGCATAACTACCTGGATAATAATGATCACAACTGGAGGAACACTGAGCTAGACTTACTGAAGTTCTTAAAAGGGAGAAAAAGAATTAGGACACAGAAATTTAGGGAAAAGAAAAGACAGGAAAAGGAGAGTTTAATAGAAATCAAGGAATAAAGAAAAGGAAACTAAGAAGTGAAGGTGTAACTAAATTAAAGGGATGATTTAGAAGAAGTATGTGTGGTGTGCACGAAAAGAGATAAGACTGGTCAGAGGCAATAAAGCAAGATAAGAAAAATGTTGAGGAAATTAAGATTTTATTCTGGATTTTAAAAATAATGTTTCTTACTTTTTTTCTTTATAAAAGTAACACATACTCATTGTGGCAGAGTTGAAAAATAAGAAAAGGAGAAGAAAAATGTACCCTTAATTTGTTACTCATGAAGAGCTGCTATTAATATTTTGGTATGTTTTCTCTTAGTCTTTCTTTCTGTTTAATGTTTTGAAGGTTTTATTTTGTTTATCTAGTTTGGATAATACTGTGTATGCCATCAAATATCTTCCTTTTATAACATAAGCATCTTCTAACATTAGGTTATTAATGGAAACTCCATTTTTAACATTGGCTTAATATTCACAACAATCAGTTCTCCCTTCTTTCTTGCTTACAGAACTTGGGTCTTTTTTAGGTAGTCAAGGGCTCCTGGGAAGGCTGGTTCTATTTTCATGCATAGAAGGTAAATTTTATTTAGTCTAAGTCAATCATGATATAACTCTATTCCCCTTGTCAGTGATTGGCCAAAGAAGGACCAAGTGAATTAATTCTAGCAATAATACATGCAGGTTGGATTCATGTAAGAGAGTCTCAGTTCTTAAAAAGTGATACAAGCAAGAGACAACCCCGTCTTCTGCCTATGGACTATATGTGAGAAGGATGTACTAGAGCTGATAGTTGGAACTTTTGCAGTCATCTTGTGTCCATGAAGGGAGCAAGTACACACACTGAAGATAAAGAGAAATAAGAAGAACTGAGCTTTGAATTATCTTGTCACTCCAGTTAATTACACATCACTGGACCCTATCATGAGAATCTTTTTAGGTGATAAAATAAAATCCCCTATTGTTTAAGCCCCTTTTAGTCAGGTTTTTCTGTTTCTTGCATAGAAAGCATCCTAAAAGATATAGCATTATAATTTACCTTTAAATTTTCCTCTTGTAGTATATTTGTATTACTTAGAGTTCTTCACTATCACTTTTTTTTTTTTTTTTTGCCTCAAATAGTTTCAAGAAAAATGTTACATAGCTTAGATAATAAAGTAATTTATGTTGGGTAGTGGGGCGGGGCAGGGGGACCAATGAGCAATAAAGAAACAGGAATAAACAGGAAATATCTCAGGTCATCAAAGCTGAATCATTCTGAATATCCACTCCCTTTATTTCTCATTACTGTCAGCAGAGGTGGTATCAGTGGCAAATTACATTCCAGAAGGAAAAATTGGGAAATACAGTTTCAATAAAACACACAAACAAAGGTGAACATAAATAATCCTCCAAAATACAAAACCATTCCTATTTGCAATGTATTACAAGGTTTCAAAATTTTCTATTTCTTTATTATAATAATATTAAAATTACTTCAATAGTAAGAGAGGCAACCCCATTATGCCATGGTAATACTCTTCTCACATTAAAATTTGCTGTAGATCTACACTGTTTAATCCAAATGCATCTAGTCTATCATGTTGACAATATTAAAGAACTAATGTTTCCTAAGTGCCTTCCGGAATCAAAACAGGGGCAAGAGTACCTGACTGAATGTAATTTAAGTGAAGGAGTCCAATGTCTACACTAACATCTCACACACAATAGAAGAAACCCCCATTAACTGCCTCTGATTTCATCACTAGTTGTATTTGGGCCTCCTTATAATTTGAGATTTTAGATTTGTTTACTTTTTAAATATTTAGTTGTCCTAGTTCAACTTTTGGAAAGGCCTCCTCATGTAAAAGAGGATGTGCCTGGACAAAATAGCAATTTTAATTACTAAAATTATAAAGCACTAGTACTACAATGATCTCCATGTAAATATTAGCATCAATAAGTGTAGTTAACACATATTCATAATTTTATATTGACAATTAATCACAATGTAATTCATATTTAGAAATTATTTTTAAAACCCCACACATAGATTACAAAATGAGATTAAAGTCAAGTTCAATAATAAACTATGGCTCATAAAGTTCTTCAGCACTGTGGTTGTGACTTGTGGTATTTCCCACTCCCGGTCTCTGGCCAGGAGTATTGATTCATGAGTTGAGTATGGTAGAGGCTTTAAGGAAAATACAGGCTAATCTAAAACTCAACTAATGACTCTTCTCTAAGCCAAAAAAAAAAAAAAAACCAGTTGATTCATTTCATAAGATACAAGGTATTGTTTTCTCTATGATGTCTCATAAGTTTGTCTCATGCAAGACTCACTTCTTGCATATTTGGACATTCTAAAGAAGAAGAAAACAAAACTCAGAATTTGGAGAGGAACCCACTGTTCAAAAGTTCACCTGAGATTGTGAGGAGTGTAGAAAGTCAACTCTGAGGCTAGATCCTTTCTAAGTCTAGATGGACATTGGATTTAAGAGTACAGATTGAGGGTAGCTATAAAATTAAGCCCGATTACAGATTCTTAACTTATTTAAGTAGTAGTGGCAAAATTGTGCCACTAAATATAGAAAGGCAGAAACTGATCATGAAAGTCATTAGAAACAAGCACAGGGCTTCGCAAATGAAAAGCACATAATAAACATTTAAATTAATGACTACATAAATAAATTATAAATAAATTAACCTTACATTTTGAAAAAATGTATATATGGGAAGGGGAACTGCTTTCTCCAACTTCTCTGTGTTCCCTCATTCACTTCTGATTCCCATTTTTTCAACTAAAATTAGTGAAGAGGAACAGTATTCTGGTTCTACCTATCTCTATATCCCTGTGACGGGGACTTGAAGAATATGCCTGAGCTGGATAGTGAGCAAGGGTCATTCTTTGATAGTCTGACAGAAGCCTGTGCAATGAAACTGTTGAAGCTTGTAGTCAGTTGGGGTGGGTGGGGCAGTGAGACTGACTGCATGGAAAAAGCCTGCAGGATTAGGAGAGCTCTTGGGACAGTCAATGTGTAACCCTGCCCTAAAGTATTCAAATCTTCTGTACTGAGGTGGGCAGGATCTTGAGAGAGTAGGGATAGGAAGGTCACTGAGTTAATTCTGTACAAACAAGAGAAAACAAACAAGTTTCATTCCTCTAAACAACACCCACATATGCACCTCACACTCCATCCTTGCCCTCTCCTCAGTGAAATGCATTTGTGTGAATATTAGACACACAGGCTGGTGAGTGAGCACTTTGTTGAAGAGAATTGATCTCTTGTAAGAAGCAGAAGTGACTTCCAGTCAGTTCCCCTGAAAACAAAGTAAGCAGTGAATCTAGAACAATTTTGAAAACTTCTTGTAAGTCATATTGAGCAAGGCACTTGTGAGAAATTTTGAATCTAGACCTCAAATCCCTACCTACCCTTCTTGAGGACTCTAAGGTACAAACATAGGATGTGTTGCCTAGTATCACTCTGAACATAAAACATGCCATCTCCACACGAATATAAAAATGAATAAAACTCTCAGAATACCTAATTCACTCTGTGTTCAGTATTAAAGTTTGTGAGAACCTACTGGGCCACTGGGTTACAGGTACCCCTGATAGTCCCACTTTAAGTTCAATTATTTTCCTTCTGGTCTCTGTATAGTATTGCCATTTACCTGCACCCAAAGTCCTCCACTCAAATCCTACACAGGGTTGCCACTGTACAAGTGTCATATTCCCCACTTGGGAAAAGTTGAAATGTCTCAGAAGGTGATTACAGATTTGTCATGAGTTCTATACACAGAATGACCTGTACTTCGGCACTTTCCCAAAGACAAAAAGCCAACCAGTGATGGAAACCTTGCTAGTGACCTCAGTTTGCTTTGCAGAGAAATCCGAACCTTCTGGAAGAAAGGATCTCCACCCTTGCAAAGAAATATTTTGTATGAACACAGTTAAGTAGCTTCTCTTTCCTCCTCTTGTCCTGTATCTTCAGAAGGTTGTACTCTTCTGCAGTGTTCTGTTGGAGACCTTAGACTTCTCCCCTGAAGGCAGGGTAAAGTCTGTGTATAGTGCTAAATCATAGTGCTCAAAGTCTAATGGTAGGAGAAGTAGCCCATCATAAACTTTGACAACAGATTAAGGATTTTTTAAAAATGAAATAGTGAGAAGCTCCCCTTCTCCTCTTCTTTTTAATGATTCTTCCCACCTCGTGCTTTCAAGTAGGTCAGTCACTGGAGTTGCAAGTTATTGTATTTATAATAATTATTATGCTGTTTTTTATCTGAAGGAATAATACACAAGGAATTAGAACAAAATGGAATAAAACCTGAGGGGTGTCAATTTTAATATCTTCAAAAAACCCAGAAAGACAGCACAGTTGTCCAACTCCAAAGTGCCACAGTACAAAAAGGGAAGAACTGAAGTTCCAGTGAGAGAATTGTGAGTCTTATTTTTAAAACCTAGGGATAAAATATACCCTCCAATACTGACTATTTTAGAGGCAGCCCCCCCTTCCAGAATAGAGAGGAAAATCAGAACTTAATTAGCAAGACACTTTGCAGGCGTATTGAAACAAACAAGAAAAATTTTATTTTGAAAATACAGTCTTTAAAGATAAATTTGGCTTCCATTTTCCATATCTAGGTGCATCCAACAAGATACAAAAACAAACAAAACAACAAAACAAAGACCCACAACATTATGTACAGAGCTCTAAAATGAGCTGTGAATATCTACAAGAAACTAGCATATGCTCTTTGTGAAGGGATGTACGTGTGTGGCTTTCTACAGTTCTCAGTCCTCCAGAAGCAGAGTTAACTCCCTGGAGCTGCAGGTGTGGCTGCAGCAAGGGCAGAGCTGGGGTCTGTGAAGGGTTGGGGTGGAACCCCGGGGTGGGAGACGTGGACAGGTGTCTGGGGAGGGGAGCAGGGCGGCACGGAACAGATCCTGGGCTTCTCTAGAAGTCCTGCCGCGGGGTGTGAGTCAGGCTGTGCCGCCGCAGATCACAGTTTCGCCTGAACACTTTGCCGCACTGCTCGCAGCTGTAGGGCTTGATGTCTGTATGGGTGAGAAGGTGAGTTTTCAGATTACTTCTCTGATTAAAGGTTCTTCCACATGTGGGACATTTGTGTGGAGATTCCTGTTCAGATGTGAAGCAAGCAAAGGATTAATCCTTCACACCACCACCGCACCCTTCTCAATAGTTGTCTTATTGGTATCACATAACACGCACATGACAACAAAAGAGGGGACTTGCAGGAACAAATCTGTGCTCCTAATCCTCCAATCACTAAAACACACGCGCAGGCACACACTGAGGCCTGATTACAGTGATAACTGTGGTGACCACCGAGGTGGGCTTCGTGATTTCCAGCTCTTTACATTTCACCACCATGTCATAGGCAGGAAAAGGGGGAAGGAAAAACTCTAATCTTCTCTTAAGGAACGACATTCTCCCGGGTAATAAGTCTCCTTTTTGCTGGAAAATTAAACTATTCCTCAAAGTTCTGAAAACTACAAATTATGAGGCCCCTGGGAGAGAAAGCATATGGGATTTCACCATGCCTCCATTATCAAAATTACCTTTATTTCCTCCCCAACACGAAAGCCTTAAATGCAGGGCAGAGTGGATGAAAAAAAATAATAATTCTAAAATTAGGATTTAGAATAAAGAGAGTGGCCTGTTCTTTAAGAAAATATAAAAATGTTAAATAGGATTAATATTATGTATAAAGGAACTGAGTGCTGCTTTCCCCACCTAGGAAACTAATCTAAATAATCTTTTAAGACTGCAACTGAACACCTTTGTAGAGCACACATGATCAAACTAGTCACAGTTTTTAAACAAGAAAACAAACTTACCTGCATGTGTAAAGTTTTGTGAACTGCTAGAGTTCTAGACTGACAAAATCCTTTCCCACACTCCTGACATTTGAAGGGTTTTTCTTTGGAATGAATATACCTGAAAATCAATATAAGGTTTCATTGAAATGGCTTTACCACCACGGTGAGGAGTTTCTTTTGACAATTACTGAAATCATGAATTCATCATGAAAAGACAAAAGAAACAGGGTTCCCACTATGTATGTTTTTAGATTGTATTTTTTCCCCTGTATAATTCTGTTTATGGTTAACCTCAACTAACAGACTCTTCCAAACATTCACTGGACGTTGGTTTTATCTACACTTGATCGCCCTCTCTGGCGTATTATGGAGCTCGAAATCGTGCGGAGTGAGTCCTTCCTGGCCTCTACCGTCTTCCCTGGGATTTAAACTGGCCAGATCAAGATATAAGGCCAGGCTGGAGTTGAGGGAGACTGACTTTAGGAAGTCCTTCACTAGCCACCAGCCACCAGCCACGGAGGATCGGAGGACCGGTACACAAGTCCCACCTTGGGGAACTCCCAGTGGAGTTCTGAGAAGGATACCCTACCCCCACTCCTGGGAAGCTTTTGCCGGATGAAACATTTATTTTATAGTATTTCTTCAATTGCGGTTCATTAATGCAGAGCTTAAGGTCTTAGGGAGGGGAAGGGAGGGATTGTGTCTAAATTCAGTGATCTCAAGACCTCCACAAATAAATATAAAAGGAAGGTCGTGGTGCCAGGCTCTAGGGCGCACCCGGGGGTGGGGGTGGGGGTGGGGGTAGGGAAGGGAGGGAACCCAGTGGAGGTGTCATAAGTAGATTTCCAGCCATGGTCTCAAGGCAGTCATTGTGGGTTTGGGCTCCCCAGGCTTTACCTGCTCCATCCTAAGGGCGACCAGGAGGAAACTGAGAAACTGGTCACAGCACTATGGCCAACCCACCAGGTTTTAACGGCCTAAGGATGAAAAAAAGGCCCTCCTGCACAAGAACTCAGCGAGGGCCCAGGGAGAAAAAAATGGTAAATGTAGGCGGGTAGCTGTGGCTGGCGGGGGAGGGCCTTTGGAAATACATTCTAGTTCACAGGGGATTTTAGTGTGGCTTTGGTATTCCAGACAAATTCTCCTCACCTCCCCCAGGCAACCTCCTTCCCCACCTCACCTGTGATCCCGCAGGTGATCTTGCCTCCGGAAGGCCTTGTGGCAGATGTCACACGTGTACGGCCTCTCATCCGTGTGGGTCCTCTCGTGGATGAGCAAGTTGTAGGATTTGGTAAAGTGTCTGCCGCAAAACTTGCAGATAAACTCTTTTTTCGTTTTAGAGGGCAACCTCCCTCGGGAGGGCTTTCTGTCTGGAGTCAATTTACTGAGGCCCGAGATGGGGCTAGCCAGCCCGGGGCTCAGCTTGGTCAGCTCTCCCATCTTAGGGGGATCCTCCTGCGTGGCAGCCACAGCCAAGTTGGCAAAGTCAAAACGGGGCCGGTCCTTGTGCAGGGCTGGGAGGACGTGGGCAATGGCTCCCTGCTTGGGGTGAAAGAGGTGAGTAGTAAAGGGCAGAGCCTGGAAGGGGAAGCGAGCGTCCATGAGGCCCTGCGCAGCTGCCATCTCGGTGATGGTGGAGCGGGTGATCTCGTGCACGTTGGGGTACCCCAGCGTCCAGTGGTTCATGTGCATAGTCTGCACAGCGCTGAGACCGTACAGGCCCTGCAGGTGGTCTACTGCGGCGGGGAAGGTGTTCACAGCCTGCAGGAAGGAGTAGTTGGTGAGCTGCAGCGATGGGTGGAGCGGGATGGGCGCCGGCAGAGCCTTGCTCCCCATTTCCCGGGGCGCTGGGGGGTCGGAGGGAGCCGCCCCTTTCTTCCAGAACTCAAAGGCTGGTGGGTGTGGGGCTCCGGTGAAAACCCAGAAGGACAACAGCACGCAGAGACACCCTAAAAATGACAGGGAGAGACGGAGAGTTGTGATTGCTATCCAAACCACAGCTGGGTCTGAATTTGGCGCCTGCGCAGGTTACCCCATCTTCCTCCTAAGACCTCCTGCCCACCCTCCTCCTGGGCCCCCGAAGGAGTGGTGAGAGAACCCTAGCGCCAGCCCAGCGAGTCTGCACTGAGCTCTGCCAAGGCCAGGGTGTCCGGCGGTGCAGGAAAAGGTCCCCTCGTGAGCTGGGCTCCCTGGTGGCCCCGGGTGCCCACAGGAAGCTCGGGTTCCCGGATGCAGCGGAAGACTCAGTTTCGGGGAGTAAGAAACGGGGGCAGGGGCGCTCCAGCAGAGACAGCACCCAGTCTAGCCCACCAACTCCACCCTGTCCGGTGCTCAGTCAACCCCGAGAAGCCTAGATGCCA
The DNA here is from genome assembly GCF_987537825.1 of Furipterus horrens. Lineage (NCBI taxonomy): Eukaryota > Metazoa > Chordata > Mammalia > Chiroptera > Furipteridae > Furipterus > Furipterus horrens. The sequence goes on from NW_028327177.1 coordinate 28,125,093, forward strand.
ACACCCGCAGGCCCTTGACTGAGCTTGTCACCAGGGCGCCAGGAGCTCCCCTGGGAACGATGGGCTGTGGGTCCCACCTGAGGTTCAAGGGCCCGGCACCTCCTCAAGGTGCGACCCACACTTACCCGGGTGGTCCGGGTGCGGGAGTGCAGATGGGGAGGGTGCTTCTTGCTCTTGGGCCCTGGGGCCCTTGGCGGGGCTGCCTCGCCCCGCGCTGACCTCAGAGGTTTTCTTTTTCCTTCCTACGCCTCAGTCCCATTCATCAGCGGTGACGGGCCGCAGGAAAGAAAAGTGACACCTCGGGGGCCCGGTTCGACCAGGAATTGCCTGCTTCTTCCCAGGGGCTGTCCCCTCCCACCCCCCAGTTAGATCCCTTCCAGATGGTTCGGCTCCCGGGGAGAGGTTGGGGTGGGCGGAGAAGTAGAACATCGGGTGAGGCCCGAACCCCTTCTCCCAGATTGAGCGCCAAGACCTCGGGAGGCTTGAGCGGCTTCCCGACCTTGTACCACGAGCGGTTCCAACACCGAGGAGACCCCAGTAGAAAAGAATAATAGGGAGAGGGCTCCCTGGGGAGGGAAAGGGAAGGAGTAGTAGAGGAACTAGCGCAGTAAGGTCCTGCCGGCCTGGAGGAAGCCTGTTTATCCGCCTGGAGATACGTACTGCAGAGCTCCTGGCACCTTGACGCTGAGCGGGTGTCTGCGGCCTGGGCCTAAGCAAGGCGCATAAACTTTGCTCTCTCTGCGCCCTCAGTAGCAACACGGAGGTCTGCTTTCAGATCCTCGTTCCCAGGAACACCTCACCTGCATTCCGAGTTGGTCTACCTTCTCCCATTGCCAGCCCCTTTACAGCACCAGGTTCTGCCAGCTCGGCAGAATTGCGCCTTGTTTCTGAGGGCGTCTCTCCAGGTGGGAGACTCAAGAGCTTCAGGCTCTCCCTGGAGAGAAGCAGGCCGGCCCGTCTGAGCCCTCACCCTTTACTCCTGGCTGTTGAGACCAGCAGAAAGGTGGGAGAGTTTGTTCAGCCTTCCCTTCCCACCCACCAGTTTCTGTGCCTGAATTTTCTTCTCTAGCGTGTTGTGTTGCCAGTGGCTCTGCGGGCAGACTTAGGGGGCTGCGCTAATGACACAGCGCTCTGGCAAGGCAGAATCTGGCTGCCTCCCTGAAGCCCACACCTTCCCTCCCTCCTCTGTTTGGAAAGGCTCAGAGACAAGGATTTATTAATGAACCGCTTCTGCCTGGTGGTATGTGGTCTGGGAGTTCAGGCCTGGAGTTAATGAGAGGTGTGTTAACAGTCAGAGGGTCTCAGTCAGACCATTCAACCGAAACTGTAAACCTCCTTTCGGAATAAACTTTCCCACCACAAATCACGATTCATTTTTGTTCAGTGGCAACCCCTCAAGCCCTCTCCTAGAGATTGGAAAAAAGGATTCTATTAACATCCCTGGTAACCTATATGATTATTTCCTCTTCCACTGAAATAATAAATTACACCTTTATGTCCTTCTTTTTGCAAAATGAGAATTTCCAGAGAGTCAAAATATTATTTTCCCTCTAGTGTTAAAAAGTAGCCTCCTCCATAGAGAGGAAACAAAAATTATTATTTGGGTGTATTCCCAGATTTCTTAGAAATAAATACAAGAGGCAAGTACATCTCCCACTATGTTCTGTGTGTGTGTGTGCATGCGTGTGTGTGTGTGTGTGTGTGTGTTGTTAACTGAAGGACTACCACGATTTGTGGTTTCGATTCCAATACACCAAGGGAACTCTGCCACAAAGGTTACACGTTAACTCTGCCAGGAGAAAGTTGAGTGCCATCTTCCTTCCCTTTTCTCCCAATGGTTCATATACAAAAATTAATGAGTGTATTGTAATTCAGCTTCATGATGGTACACAGGTGCTATTTCATAGTATGTGTTCATTTTAATTTGCGGGATGAATAGTTTCTTCACAGAAGGGCAGACCATTGGTGACTTCTGAAACCCTTTGACAAACAGAACAACCCTAGATATCCACAAAACATTTCTGCCATAAAGAATTAGGGCATTTAGATTTCCAGTCTCCCACTGAGTTGCTGGAAATAGATGTCAAAAAATATCTTAAGTCATTGCAGAAATCTAAAGTACTTTCGTTTTGTCTGGAGTTGAGCACGTAGTTCCCATACTCCGTTTCAGTCAATTACAGCTATCTTCTCATCGTCTGCTGTCATTTCTCCAACATACCATTTAGGACCATTGGTTACTTTTAATTTTGCACAGAAAGAAACCTAAACCAATGAAAATATATAAATATTTCAGTGGAGCTGGGGCTAATTTTCTTTCATCAGTCTTCTTCACAGGAATTTCTTGGCATGTACAAAAGTTTTGTAAAATTTAGTTCACTGGCTGTCAACAAGTGAGCTGTGTACATACTAATTTCAGTTCAGTGAAGCTTTCAAAGTATTGGAGGAAAAAAAGGTACATGGTAATTTGATAAGGAGTCTCTTTTAGGTAATGGTGTTATTACACTGAATTATCTAAAAATAATATACAGTCAGGGGTCATCTGCTAAAACCTGTGCGTTGGTGTCTGAGAGAACTGACTGATAGATGGATTGACTTGTTGAATTTCAACCCAAGCCACAATGGAATTTTACATAAATCAGAGAGCTACAGTCCAAGTAGATCGAAGGAGGTCTTTTATATATATATATATATATATATATATATATAATAAAATTAAAATGGCCAGACTGGATCAGGTGAACTGAGAAAAACGGCCGCGAAGTTCCTGCCCCTGTGCAGCTCTGCCTTCCCAAGGAGTTAATTAAATTAAGATGCCTTCCGCATAAGGGTTCTGTTTCTTTCTGCTCCCTCGCTCCCCCTGCGTGAGTAATTTTCTTCTGCTCAGGACTGCAGTTTGTTTAGCAGAGAAAGTAGCTGTCTGAGGCTTTTCGCTCCGGGAAACACCAGCCCTCTTTTGTTCTTTGCTAACAGGTAGAAAGACAGATCCAGTGCTCTCTCCACACACACCTTTCTCTCCTTCCTTCTTTGTACAACCGCAACTCCCTCTTCTGTTACAATTTTTGGAGAATCCGAGCGTTTAAGCCCCAGGGGCATTAGCCTTCTGCTCCCTCTCCAGGACTGGAGGGGAGGAAAATCAAAAGGCCAGCGCAAGGTTGGAGAAGTACCTAGGATTTAACTATTACTTCCTTTTTGAAACGCGTGGGCTAGACAGGCACAGTGTTCCGGCCCGTCCGCGCTGCGCCGCCGCGGCTGCCCTGGGACGAGTGGACAGGGAATACTTATGGCAGGGTCAGAAACACCCTGGGGCAACGTAGTTTTATCTCAGCGTACGTCGATCAGCTTTTATAAGAAGCCTTGGTGAATGCTTAGATTAAATGTCGCAAAACAAAAGTAAAAACAGTACATAAAAGTGTGTGTCGTTGGGTGTTAGCTGCGAGAGGCGTGCCTGGGATCCGACAAAGTGAGAAACAATGCCCCGGGATTGCGTCCACAGGATTTCTTTTCACAATTTCTTAACTTGTGGCACACGGGCCGAGAATCAGCGCCCCCTGCATCCCCTGCACCCTTCCTTTCTTAGGGAGGCTGCAGTCCCTTCCTAGGGCGGACACTCACCTCCCGCGTAAAGGTCCGCCTGGGCAGCGCCGCTCAAACTCGGTCCAGGCAGTGAGGCGCACAGCTTGGAAAGGTCACTGGGTCCACGCCGGGCAAACTTCTGTTTCTGCGCGGAGTCCCGAGAACTGCGGACATTATCTGGAGCACCACGAGCCGCAAAAACGAGAACGGGTCCTCGCCTTCGCTGGAGTCTGTGGACATGGAAGGCGTAAAGACCCGAGGTGCTCGGAGCCCGCGTTCAGCGCTCGCCCGGAACCCCGTGCCTCCGCGAGCCTTTCGCCGACTCCGGATAAGGTGGAAGCCTGCTGCCTCGCAGGGCCATCACCCTCCAGCAGCGAGCGCGCCTAGTTCAGTCCCTTCCCGCGTCCCTCCCTAGGCTGCTCGCGGCCGGGAGTCTAGGGCTTTAGTAGCTGCCCCGCCTCCCCTTCGGGCGGGCGTCCCGACGCCGCGCGGGGCCCTCTGCTCCCTGGCTCCGCCTCCGCGCCCGGCGCCCGCTAATGGTCCACTCTGTTTACTTGTGTTTGGATAGCAACTGAGTCTTAAAGGCACAGGTTTGCCCGCGGTTTCCCAGTTAGAGACAGACCCTAAGGTGACTCAGTTCGAAACTCACACACAAACACAACGCTCTCCCCTTTCCTTCTGTGCTACTTTTCCTTAAATTGCTAGAAACTGAACAACCGGTCTTCTGCCTTCTGAAGAGCCCTCAGAGAAACTGAAGGTCATTTTGTAGTTTTACTTGGAGTTAATTTCCGCATCTTAACACGTTTAACATAACCATCTTCTCAGGGTAAAACCTATTAGTTCTAGGTTGTATTCTTTATTATATATCCCTTCTCCCAATTTAAAGTACAGTATTGTACATAATTTTGGTCAGTTTGCTTTCATCTGTTTTCAAAACGAAGTTTGTTTTTAGAGGTGACAAGTGGCTAATTTCGTAATTACTGCAAAGACATACATGAAATGTCCCAGGAGAAAATCCTTCCAATATTTAAGCGTTAATCAGTTAGTGTACATTTTATAAGCAGTTAATTGACTTGGTTAAAGAAGTGGGCTTCTGCAACCCATTGGCAAATAAAGAATCCACCTGGAATTGGGTGAAGAACAATTATTTTAAAAATCAGGAAAATACTATTTTAGCTTCTCAAAACATGTACATCTTCATTACCAGCTCCACCCCACTCCAAATAGAGTTAATTGTTCAGTCGCCAGGAAACTTAATCGAATTTGAAGTGTAGTGATACATTTTTCAGGTTCTTCTAAAGACTTAGTCCAGTGTGAGAGTAACTGCAGAACGCCTTTCAACTACTCTGGAAGTAGGGTGACCGAGTGACAGAAAGGGAATGACACACACTCATTTTTAAACAGCCTCTTTCCAGATGAGATTTGCCTGAGCAACACTGAGCAAAATGCCCTTCGTCCCAGACGAGTTCGCTGAAGGGGATTTGCCTTAGCCCCTCGGCAAGTCCGCGTTTTGGGGGCACAGATCTTCCAGCCAATAAGCTGTACAATTCAAGTGTTCCGCCAGAGTTGGTTTTGGATGTGCCACCTCAAAGGACAATTAAACTAATCACAGTCTTGCGGGAAGTGGACAAATATAAGCAGAAGATGAAAAACTGTCAAAAGGTGAACCGGTGATTGGGGAGCCAGGCAGAAGCTACAAGATATTGGTTTATTAAGAGAAAAGTCCTTCTATTTTATTTAAGCCGAGGTGGATAAAATTTTTCGTTCCTTTGGGGTAAAACATAATTCAGGGATAGCAGATCTTTTTTTTTCTTTCCAATTTCAAAATCGCAAAGGTTAAAGTGAGCTTGGAAGGCAGACCTGAATGTTTAAATACCTTTCAGTATTTAATTACTTCAAAGTAGATTTGAAAAAAGCATGGAAGTAGTAAAATGCCTAAGAGTTCAGGATTTTTAAAAAAGGTTTTCCCTGGTGGCTTCTATAGGGGTGCTTTCATTTTAGTACTCAGTCCTGAGCTCCAGCTACCGGGATGCCTGCGGTCCCCTCTCTCTAACCGCCTCATTCTTTCCGCAGCTTTTCTCAATTTGGAAGATTTGGAGGGAACTTTCTCTTCTTTCAGACCCCCAGGACACGCACTCCAGGGGTGGTGACCTGAAGAGTGTTCCTGCGCTTTGTATTTCAGTTCACCAACGTGTAGACAATTCCCCAGAGGCGGGCTTCACACCTTCCCACCGAGTGTATGTATGTTGTGTGCGGAACCGCCTGCTTTCCCCGCGAAGTAGACAAAATTTACAACCACCCATGAGTTGCGCCCTCTTTCTGCAAATCTCCTGAGCCGAGGTTTTTCCATGAATGCATTTACCTCGCCCACCCGAGCCTCCGACGTTCCACAATGGAGTCTGGCCACGCCGGGCCGAGCGCTGCGGTCGCTTGAAAGGTAGGGAGGAGTCGGCAGTTACTAGCTTTGGGGGAAGCCGCGTGGCCCCGCAGCGCTTCTGCAGCCTCCAGGCCAGGCCAACTCAATCCGCAGGTGCGCGCCCCACGACGAGGGCAAGTCCGAGGCTGAGCCCTGTGCCGCACTGCATGCAGGACTCCCGTGAGTCACCTCCGCGCCCACCCGCGGCATGCCCTGGAGTTTCTCCACGCTCAGCCCCGGCAAGCTTCTTGGCACACGCCGGCGTCTAGGGCGCACGCATTGCGGGGACCCAACCAGGAACAGCCTCATTTGCCGCACTCCCCGGGCGACAACTCCTGGCGCGGAAGATTAGCCACCGGGCCCCAGCGAGTTGTGGTGTCCGGGTGTGAGGAGAGGGAAGAGGCAGCCCAGTTGCGCCCGGGGGCTGCGCCTTTGCGCAGCCGTCCCACTCCCCCTGCGCCCTCCCGGAGCTCTGTGGCCAGTTTACTCTGACATTTCCGCCGACTTGGTCTTCTGCTGCCCTTGCGGCTCTGTGCTTTCGACACCAGGGACGCTTCCAGGGAAATGGCTAACAGACTGACGACGGGAACGCGAGTGGTTGCTGCTCAAACCCGAACTGCCGAAAGTTTACGCCCCTGGAGGACCGGATGAAGGCCGGCGAGAGGAAACGCGGAGGAGTTGGAGGAGGAGGGGGCCGGGAGCACAGGCCCCTTCCCCCTGGCCCACCCAGGAGGCTCTGCCTGTTTAAGCGGCGAGCAGGTGTCAGACACAGACTTCCCTGGAGTTGACTGCGAGCCTTCACGCTCTGACCGCGAGCTGCGGACGTCCTTAAATCGCTTACGCTTTAAGATACAAATTATGGAAACCCCATCCTTTCCCCAGGGATCCCAGCTGCCATTACCTCTTAGGACTCGCCTCCCTTTCCCCTAGCATTCCCCTGCCTCTGCAGGGCGGGGACCTTTTGCATTTGAACTTCCCGCACTGTTGGCTGCTTTTCGCCAGAGCGCGGAGGAGTTGGGAGCCCAGCTATTCTCCTGGCGCGTGCACTTCAGCCCAGGACTAGTGAGGAGGTCCGCGAAAACCTGAAGGAGGATCGCGGACTCTGAGTTCAGAACTATGGGTGTGCAAGTAGGGGGGAGGGTGTCAAAAAACTAAGAATTTTATCTTTTATAAAAGTATGTTTGAGTCAGCGCTCTTCAATTCGGACAGGATGGGAAAGCGCAGCCGCGGAGGGAGCTCAGCCGCCGGCGAGAAGAGCCGCAGCGCCCCCTGGAGGCACTGGCCGAGCAATACCTGGCGCTGAAGCCGCGAACCGTCACCCGGCCGGCTGGCTCCCGGGTGTGGGGGCTGGACCCCCCGCGACTCCGCGGGCCGCGGGAATCCTTTCACCTCCACCCGGGCTCTTTTGTTGCGGAGGGAGAGTCGTGTGCGTGGCAGGGGTGCTGGGGAGAGGGCCTGGGCCTCTCGTTAAGCCCAATAAGCCGCTCTACCCCCTACCCCTGGGGCCTTGGTGACCGCTCCACGAGGTGGCCCCCGAAGTGACTCCTCTCCCGGCGGGTTTTTCTAAGATGGATTTTTGGGCTCACAACGCCGCTCAGGACGACTTCCGCAGCGCAGGGAAAGATACTAGTTCTGACCCCAGAGCCGGGAGTTCGCGGCATTCTAGTGTTGAGCAGTTCAGATACCAGCTGATCCAAGGCCTCGGACGTTGCCCCTGCGGGAGAGGCAGAGGGTTTCTCCGGGGACGCATTAGGAAAGGATGCCCCACTCCCCACCCCTTACCCTCATCCCACCCCAGCATTGAAGTCCTGTGTCTGAAAGGGATCCTTCGGCGGGCCGAGTGGGAGGAGGCCCGTCGCGAGGATAACGCGGGAGCCATCCTCGGGCTGGATGGCCTGAGCACCACCCGCTGCCTCCAGCCTCCTGAGTCCAGCCTTCTCCTGCGCGGAGCCAGGTCAGACAGACAGCCCGCCCAAGGCCGGACTCGCCTGGTTGTCCCTTCCCCGGGGCAGGGGATGGGAGCTGCTGGGCTTACAACGGCTCTCGCCCTGGGCCTGCGCCCCTTCATTCCGCCGGAGATCTCAGCGGGCGCCCTTTCAGCTACAGCTTTCAGGACCCTGGGTCATGGGAAGGGGGAACTGCCTGGAGGCCGAGGACCGGGTGGGAGGGTTCCCAACGTGCTCCCAGCTGCGGTGGGCAAGCCCAGGGGCAGACCTTCCTCGGCTGAGCCTGGGTCCTGTCTGAGTTTGGCTTCTCCGGGTGAGGTCGTGGGTCGTCGCAGTAGCACGGCCCAGAGCCAACTTGAGGCCGAGAGCGACCCGTCAGCCTCGCGCGAGGTCTCAGGGGCTGGAGCCGGCAGCCGCGGGCGGGCTCTGGCACGTGCTGGGCGCGGGTGCGCCTCTGCGGCCCCGAGGCCCTCGCAGCGTGCCCGGAGAGCGGGCGGGGGTTCCCAGGGTGCGCGAGGACAGAGCGCGCTTTCTAGCAAAGCGGGTCTCCAGTTTGCCTCTCCAGAGAGAGCCAGGTCAACTCCCGGGCTCCCACCTCAAAGGACAGCTTCGAATTCCATTCCAGGTGCTTGGCTCCAGGAGCCCGTTGATGTCCGGACTAGGAAGACCGGGTTTACGGAAGAAATCGGCAGCAAAGGTCAAGACCCAGGCGCCTCCGGGGAGGGAGAGCCATGCGGATGGTGCCTCTCTGGGGAAGTTTCATCTGCTCAGCGTGTACCTGTCCCAGCCCTCGCGCTCTGCAAGGACAATCCTTGGAAAAGACTACGGCAGAGTCTGCTAACCTATATTTTATTAGGCTTACACCTAAAAAACTAACTCCCCAAAGTTTAAACGTTAGGAACATTCAAACAAAAATCTATTTCCAATGAACCCTGATAGCTGTGAGGGAGCTGGAGCTGAGCAGCTCTGCTCTCCGTCCTCAGCGGTTCGTTTTTCAAAATGCAGGGCCTTGAATTGCCTTGGAGTTTTTAATTGTCGATGCAGAGGTCCTTTCTCTGGGTCGTTGGGATCGGTCCAGTTACCTTCCAGAGCAGCAGTAAAGTGTGGTCCAAGAGCATCAGCGACGTCTGGAACTTGTTAGAAATGCAGATTTTTTAGCCCCACCTACTGAGTCAGAATCTCTGGGAGAGGGGACCCGAGACCTGTTTGAACAAGCCCTCCAGATGATTCCAATGTACACTATAATGTTTGAGAACCACTGACCTACATTAAACTGGCATTTGGGGACAATCGCAGTCATACCTGGTTTATCTATTCAGCTGCCTCCCTCCCCCCCTCCTTTCCTTTCCCAATAGAGAATGCAAGGGAAAACTAGTGGCCTAGGGCAGCTAATTCCTTCATTCGTTCATTTATTCATTTGCTCGCTCCCACTCATCTGACTTTTTCCAGGGCATCTCCCAAGCCCTTGGAGACTTGCTGAGGATTCCCAGCAGAACACGGCGAGGCTCCTCCCTTCAAGGGGAAGAGCGAGGGAGAAAAAGCAGTAAGGGTGCTTTCCCCTTTCATGGCCAGTTTTTTGTTTGATGATGATGATGATGATGATGATTATCTAATACTAGATTTGATTTGATTTCAGAAAATGCCTCTCCCTGCTCTGGCTCAGAGTGGAGGGCTGGCGGGTGGTGGGGGGTGGAGGTGGGGAGGTGGATGGGTAGTGTGAGAGTGAGTGTCACCATTGGCAGGAATGTGTTTGGACTGTGGCTCAAAGTCTGTGTGCCCTTGGATCTCCCTGAAGCCGGAGCTGCACAGCACACTCACAACAGCGGAAACAGCAAGACTGTTCTGCTCATCCACTCTGGGCACAGGGCTCCCAACAGCTCCCATCTTTCCTCCGGCTGCCAGACCGGCCCAGCTTCCCGAGGTCAACACTCAAGTGTGTGTTGAGGTCCTGATCTTTGACCTGTGTGTTTGTCACTTAAAGATTGGATCAAATACCCTTACCTTTTGCTTGGGATTAAAAGAATACTCTATTTTTACCCTTCTCAGAATATCTAAAAATCCAGTTGAAATTCTTACTTTTAAATTTTCTTATGCCAACTCTATCCCCCTTAAGCTTTCATTTTGCACTTTCTCTTGAGTCTTGACTTGAACTTGCATCCTCCACCATGTGAAGAGCCCCCTCCCCTGGACCTTAAGGTTCGCCCTGAGATTTTTTGTTTTAGGGAGTGAGAACAGTTAGAGGCATTTTGCCTTCCAGGCAGTGGTGACTCTCAAAAATCCAGTCTGACTGGAAGCCTCTTATCTACTTTCAGATTCATAGAAAAAGGTTTCATTTTACTGAGCCAATGCAGGGAAGCCACTGAAAATGCACACAAAAATGAATTTTCATATTGACCATAGTCATAATTGTATAAAAGTACTCAGCTCCACTTTGACAAAGAGTTGCTATTTTAACATGACCCTTTCTAGTGAGGATTTTCAAAATATGAAATGTATAATGTCAGGAACATGATAATCTCTTTACAACTTGTGATCATATTTCTTAACAGGATTTTTGCTTTCCAATGCAGATAGTTTGACATAACATTCAAAGCAGCCAGCTCTTAGCTAGGAAATGCCAAGGCCAATATTTGAATGCAGATACAAGTTTTAACAAAGGAAATGTGTATCTCTGTAGCTGTTTGCCTGTGAATATTCCCCAGAGGAATAATACACTACTCTTGAATCGAATCCAAGTCAGCAAACTCTCTAAAAAGTCTGTAATGTACCAATTCATAAGACACATAGAATTCCTTGTCACCAAATATTTTTGAGTTGTCTAGCATGTACCAGGTATTAGTATTGTTTGAGACCCTGAACTTTCATCCTGACTTATGGGTAGGGGCAAGGAAAGTAGGATTTGTAAAGTTGTTTTCCTCTGGTTTTGTTAAATTGTTGAAGTATTTGTACTTAATAGCAATATTTAAAACATTTATTGAACTCTCTGTTACATTTTTGGTCATTTTTACAAGTCAAGGAGAGAAAGTCAGTGTTTAAGCCAACTCATTTATTGGAAAATGAATGCCAGCACAGGCTTAACTTTTGGCTTTCCAACTGGAAGACCTTAATATCATGACAGCATTTTACAATAATGTTATTTCCAGCATGCCAGGTGATAATTTAGCTGTAGATTCCTTATGATTGGTGACCATAATCGCTCAAGACTTTTTTTCACCTCTTGACTCTCTAGGGAGCCACAGAAGAAAACAAACCTTCTTTCTCTGGCTCCTTGCTGGAGGGGCTGGTAAAGTAAGTGGCAGACAGCTATGATGGCCCCATCCTCATTGTTCCTTGGAAGAACCTAGAGCAGGACCAACTCAGATCCAGTTGGCTTCAGAGAATCCAGGTCTTACAAGGAGTGAGGTGCTCTATTATCTTTGCCCCTAAGCCCCAAACACAACCAACTTCAATGGATCTGGAGACAAACAGATATAGGAAACCAAGAGCCCCATTCTATTCTTAGGCCATGAACTGTGTCATAGTGTCTGGTCACAGTGCATGTCTTGGCCACATACTCAATTTTACATGGCCTTACCCCTCTTCCCACATCTTCTCTCTCTACACTCTCCCCAGCCATGCCTGGCAAGTAGGCCTGCCTCCAGGAATCAGCCTGGGTGGATGCTATGATGTCAGGACATCAGGCAGCAGCATTTCTAAAATGTGTTAGACCACAGTTGCCTTTTTTCTTTCCCTGGAAAAGTACACAAAGTTCAAGTTGTCTCCCAGGCCGTGAGGCACACATCCAAATGCCCTACGTGGTGGGCCCACCCAGGCCCAGGAGAGCGTGGAGGAGAACACGAGTGTGTCATATGGGTGTGTTCACTACTCCTGCTCCCCTCTGTCTCATCCTGGACTACGTTCTCTTGACAGGCCATATGGCCTGGGAGTGACCTGGAATATATTAAGAGTATTGGCTTGTAGAACCATTGCAGACCAAGGGTGCAATGGCAGAGTGGGATTTTAGACTTGTTAATTCATTTAACATGTATTTATTGAGGCTGTTTAATATGTTAGGCCCTGTAGTGGGAGCCAGGGATACAACACTGAATAAGAAGTGAGGTCTGGTCGGGAGAAAGACAAGTAAATAGGCAATTATGATATAGTATGAATCAGAAAACCTGGATCCAAAGTCTCTAGTTAATCCTTTATTTTCTTGGGCAAGTCATGTCACTTGTTGGAGCTTCAGTTTCTGAATCAGCAAATTAAGGATATTCTGAGAGTTAAATGACATGGATGCATATCAATGCTATTAGTAGTTATGATTCTTTCTTATTCATTAACATGGACTGACCTCACCAGCATAAAATTATTCCTCTCACCCCTCCAAGAAAGCAGACCAAGGAGAAGAAATATGACCCAGTGTCTAGGATTTAGTGGTCGAGAATATAGAAATAAAGTCATTGCAACAAGTATTTCTTGAGAAAAATTCATCTGCCTTTTATCAAGGGAAAGTGTCTATATTTTCACTGTTTATGAAAAGTAGGAACACTGTATGGTGCATTACATTTTAGCCTACTCTGTTTTATTTTATTGCAATTAGAAAATACATGGAGTAGATCTATTATGAGTAGACTTTTTAGACTTCAAAGGTATTATTTTGAATGTTACTCTCCAATGAAACAATGCTGCAATTAATTTGGAGATGTCATTAATATATCAGATCTTAAGGGTAAGGCAATGGTATAGGTTAGTACACAGTTGAGCTCTGATATTAGAAAGTCCAAAATAACATGGGTTTAAACAATAGAGAAGTTAATTTATCTCTCACATAAACAGGCCAGCCACAGTCAACATGGTAGCTAGTTCCTAGATTATCAAGTACTTTGACTCCTTCTATCTTGTAGTTCTACCAACTTCAAAAAATGACTTTCACCTTAGAGTCCAAGATGACTTCATCCCAGCCAGCAACGAGAAGGAAGGCATGAAGACAGGCAAGCTCCCTTTCTTTAAGGAGACTCTACAGAAACCAAAACCTAGTCACCTAGCTGTACCCCGATGCAAGGGAGGCTGGAAACTGCAGTCTTTAGTCTGGTGTCCATATGCTCAGTTAAAATTCAAGCTTCTATTACTAAAGAAAAGAGAAGACATGACCAGTCTCTACCACAGAATGTCTAGGCCTGGGGCTTCGTTCTTTATATACATTATCACTTATGTGTTAATACCATAATCACTGTCATTGGTTCTGGATAGTGCTTGCTATCCCCTTTGACGATTTTATGGTTTTAAGTACTATATGCAGTGGCAGGATTCTGTTTTGGGACTCCTCAGCATATTGCCAGTACTTACTTTTGGTTGTGGCTGCTGGTCTGTGACTTTCTGGTAGAGTAGGGATGGGTGAACAAAGAAGGTGGGTCAGGTAGGAGGATAAGAAGTGTCAGGATCCTGTCTGGGGAAGATCTCGTTGTGGACTGTGGAGAATACCACTGGTACTACCTGACAGCATTCCCTTTGTGGGATGGGTACTAGGGTGTCAGGCAGGCCACGTGAGTGGGTCTTCAGCAGAACTTCATTTTTTCCCATGGAAATGGGATGAGAAATGAGACAGAACATACTCATGGAAAAGTGGAAGCCCTGGGTTCTTCCTGGCCCTGTTACCATGTGAAGCAGTCTTGGGGGTGGGGGTGGGAGGTACGCAGAAACCAGAATTTGCCTTTTTACAGCTTTGGCAGCCAGAGGCTGCAGCAAAGAAATGTGCAGAGCAGGTCACCCTGAAGGGTAGAGTCAAAACTACAAGCAGAACCCCCACACAGCAGAGAAGGCCCTGCTCAGCTAGAGCCCAAGGACAATCTCCAAAGATAAATGTGGAGAGAATTACCATTGAAAGTCGTCCTGGTCTGACCTCTCTGCCTGGTAAACTTTGCTTCTGAGCCTTATCCTGTGTTCATACTTATGTGCTCGGTTCTCCCCTTCATTCCTTAGCAACACACATGACCTTCCAGGTACAGAAAGTTGGGGGCTGGAAGGGCCTGTGGATCCCCAGTCTCACCTAGGGTCCCCTCCAGGATGCTGCTTGGCTTGGAGCAAGTCTAAGCATGGAAGTTACACGCAGCATTAATGCCAATATGTGGGGAAGAGGATTCTTTCCCTGCAGAAACATCTGGAGTGACACGGAGGACATACTTATACACATTTACACGAGCCCCGGGGGATTCCCATGCCTGAGAGAACTGGCTGGATAGTTCCTATTACACATTTATTTCCTTAAAGGAGATATTTTATATTCTACCCTGTAATTCAATTCCTTTGGCTCCCCACCCTGCTAATATAGTCCAAACAATTTTTAAAACCAAAGTTTTTTCCCTCCACATAGTTAATGCGCACAATTTGTGCAGATTTTACACACATCTGTAAGCTATGACTTGTTTATACCAGCCCTACAATATTTTCAAAATAAAGTATAGTGTTTTTCAGTCTGTATACAATAGCATTTTCTTTTATCAACCTCTCACATACAAATGTAGTCCCCCTTTTTGGGTGTAATTACACATCTAGATCATAATGTATACAATTGGTATATAGAAAGGACATCTATGTTTTATAGCAAACATACCAAAAGGATGTAAGATACTCATACTGGTTCTTTAAAATACAGTAACTAATAACCTGCAGAGCTAGAAAAGGCCACCTAAGTTGGTTTGGTCCTATTCTAGGTGCTGGGCTTGGAGAATTTAGGATCGTGGAATGAGAAGGTATTTTAGAGACAATATAATCCAGTCCTGTTATTTTACCTAATGTGACCACAGAAGCTCAGAAGGAGCTAGCTGTCTTTTCCATAACTCAGAGCTGAGACTCCAGATTTCCAGAGAGGGCTCTTTCTGTGATATCTCACAATCTTACCTAGATTTAAGCTGGAATTTCTCTCCAGAAAAATGTTGAGTTGATCCCAGCAGCCTGATATGACATACCAAGAACCTTTCAGTACCAGAACTTCAACCTCAAGCCACCCTCCAGGATTCAGCTCTTCAAAATGTTGCTGGAGAACTAGCAGATTTGGTCTCACCTGGGGGCCAGTTAGAAATGCAGCCAAACCTGCTGACTGAGGATCTGCATTTTGACAAGATTCCTAGGTGGTTTGCCTCTACAGCAAGATGGGTTCCTTAAAGACCTGTTTAATCATTTTTCGCTGGTGTATTAAAAACCTATAATGTCTTCCTAGTGCTTATCTGTTCTTATACAAATGTTTTTATTTTTTGCTTATGCAAATGTTTTTAAAGTCCAGTCTCAATCCAGCTTCTAAACCAGCGGTTTTCAACCTTTTTTGTCTCATAGTACACATAAACTAATTACTAGAATTCTGCGTCACAGCAAAAAATTTTTTTTGCCGATATGACCAAAAAACAAGTATAATTTTGATTTATTCACACCAGATGGCTAATGTTGTGTTGGCTGTTGTCATTTTTAAACTTGAAGTCTAAGGGAAAGAGGTCAGTGTCCCTGACCAAACAGTCAGTCAGGTATTGCATATTTTAAAAACCCTTGCAGCCCACCAATGTGCTGTGGCACAGCAGTTAAAAATTGCTGAACTAAATTTGGGAAGTACGGTGTCTTTGGTTGCATACTAGACTTTCTCTATGGGTATATCTGGAAATCTAGATATTGAAAACTCTCCCCAGGGAGTGGCCTTCCATGGGTCCTTAAACTGGAAACCAGCAAGCACTTCTGTGTGCTACCTTGTTATTCTCAGACAACAAATCACAGAGGCTGGTTGTTGTTGGGTTCTTCTTTATTTTCTTTTTTCTTTGTTTACTAATGACACTTTCTCTCTACATTTTTGAACTTTCATAGGCTTCTCATTTTCTCCTAATTTGAGAAGATAAACTCTGCTTGATTCCCAAATGTCCTCTTCCACATCCCCCTGTTAATAATCACTATGACTAACAGGATTGAACTATCCTGGGGGCTTATTTAGACTATTCTGAGATCCAGTCGCTGGATTGATCTGACTGCAATATCTGATATGCTGATGATAACCAAAATTGATTTGGCTAATCTAGTTGGCTAAGTGCAAGTCTCCACCTACCTCACCATTCAATTAAAATTCCTCCTAAAGTTGTACTTTGGTCAAAAATAACATCCCAGAGTAAGTCAAGGCTAAATCAGTTAATGATGGTTCCCAGCTCTGAACTTGCACTAACCAATTCCAGGAAAAGCGATTGCTGTGTATAGTAGGGAGTAATCTAGTTCAGTATTATTGTTTTTGTTCTGATGGGCTCCTCTCTTCCGAGGCAATGACTTAAGGCATGGCCAGTCAACAAAGTGTTTTGTACTTATTTAAAGGCTGTTACCAAACCCAGTATCTCTCCTGCCTGTTCACTGTTACTTCATTACAACAGTGATGTCTTCTGCTGAGTATCTGGGCTTACACTGACCACAGCAGGGAGAGGCCAGGGCATTATTTGCTCAAATGATTTTTTTCCCCTCCTCCTTTTTTTTTTTTTTCTTTCAAGTTAAATATATGCAAGATGGATCAGGCTGGGGCAGGGGGAAGGGGAGGTGGTTATTTCACTGAGTATAATGTGTCCCTTTTCAGCATGGTACTACTTCCATAAGATAGACTTTATGAGTTGTATGCTTGCATTTGTTTCTGACTTATTGTTCTCTATCCTACATTGTTCTTTTAATTTGATAGTATATGGTTTCAGCCAAACATTTGTTCCAAATTCTGCAAGAGTTAAGGAGATGTTTCCAGACAAAACCCCACTTAAGAAACTTCCTAAACAAGCACAACTTCTTCAACCCCTTCCCCAGCCACTGCACTATCTTCTCTGGGGACTTCAGGAGCTGAATGAGGTCAGTAATAGGACCCCAGCTCAGCTACTTCAAGACACCTAGTTTCTGTGACAAGACCCTTCCGTAGGCAATTCTGTGACCAGCTGAGTGGCAGAAACCTGGGTCAGATGGGAGCAGTGGGTTAGGAATCAGATCTGAGTGCTGAGATGTACAAAAACTTGCAGGGTCAGCTCCTTTCTTATGGGGCTGAGAGGCTTCCTTCAGGCGTTGAGCAGGCAGATTCACCCCCATTGACATTCACATTCCACTTAAGGAGTCTGCTTTTGTAATTCCCTGGGGATTTTCATGAGCACAGAGGTCACTATTTCTGACAATTAAACTTTAAATTTAATTTCCAAGATAAATAGAGCAAATTGACACCACTTTGGTTGTAATTTTTTTTTGCTTCAAACTCTAAAAGGCAACAGTGAACCAGCTGTCAGATTCCGTTCCTGGAAATCCAAGAAACATAGGCATTTTATTTTTTACCTTTCAAAATGAGCAATTTAGGGTGGTCAGAAACAACAAAAGCCACGCAAGTGTCTTAATTCTACAATTCTGTTTGCATTTCTGAGAGGACAGAGAATCATTGTTTCCATTTTTTTTTTAAAGCTATGTAAGTAGTGGTTTCTTTTTAAACTGGAATGATACAGGCTGGTAATCTTATTTGTGAGCTGGATGATTCAGTAACACACTCTGCGTGGAATAACATACTTTATAATTACACGTAGTGGGGGTGCAGGGGGGTGCATATTCAAAGCTACAGTGCAGGAGTAGAGGGGGTGGTACTGGGGCAGCAGCTGCAGGTCTGGCCTCTCCCTCACAGGGCGCCCTGGGCATGGATGGCAGAGAACAGGAATCTACAAGTCCCAGCAGGAACCCGGGTACCGAAGGGAGTCGAGGGGCACTGAGCAGAAGAGGAAGGATCTGTCACTCTGGGACTTAGCTAGCAGGAAAATGAACATTTATGTGATAGAATAAAACGTGAGCCTACACAGGGAGTTTAGAGCTGTATTCCACCATTTTCTAGACAGTACTCAGGACACCTCAAGATTTTAATAATTTTACTGATGAAAAAAGATTCCACTGTCTCATAAGTTTGAGAAAGGTTATATATACTAGACCCCCTACTGGAAAATCAAAATTCATGTTAGCACAAAGCTCTGCGAAGTCCTACAGAAAAGACATTTGTTTAATCCAGTCTTCCCTACCCTTACTTGATTTCTGAAGTTCCTTTCAGCTACAAAGGTCGACAGGTTTCTGTGGACCAGGCAATTTCTGCTTTTCAAGTTGGTTCATTCGATGAGAGAGGAAATTGTAATAGTTAATTTACATTTAAAAAATCAAATTACAAGACAATAAAAAAGTACAGGGGTTTAATTATTCTCATTGTCAGTGCAACCCAAGAGGCAGATACAACTTAAATGTAACAACTTGCTTTTTTAAATTGAAATGCTGATACTCTTCAGCTGCATAACCCTGGGTATTTACTTAGCCTTGGTTTTTCCATTTTTGATCTTTGAATTAAAAATCTGTTCTAACACTTGTCCATGTGCAGGAATATTGATTAAAGAGTCTTCTTACAATAGTTCATCCAGTTATTAAACCCTTCAATAGTCATTCCACCACAGAATCTGTTCACTAGAAATATAATACCAGTTATAGAAGAACCTTTGGAAAATCAAGATGAGAATGGTATCTGGTTAATAAACACTTATTATGTCCTGTCTCAGTCGCTGTTCTAAGGTTTCACTTGTGTTAATACCAGGGCCAAACCACACCAAGACCCACTTCTCTTCAAGCCCAGGAACCTAGAAAAAACACTCAATTAGTCAAAGGTGGGACAAGTATTAATTCTATCTAGCTATTTCTGAGGGGCTGACCAACCAGCCAATCACCCAATCCCTTAACCTTTTAAGGAGGGTATGTAAGTACATTTCAACGCAAAAGCATTGCAATGATCTTGCTTTTCACAGTTTCACAGGTGTAGCCTTTTTGTGTTCAACCAGCATTCTACAGGTTATTTGCAGTGTGTTATAGCCCAAGCACTGAAAAAGCGGATCAAACATTTTCTTCTTGTGAGGTAAGAGCCCTTTACAGCTTTAACTTTAGAGTTTTCTCCAGGGGACAGTGAGTATGTTTACTGACCCTGACTGAGGCAGGGCGCACTGGTAATGTGAGAATGGGAGCTGTGGAATGCCGCAACAATGGCACGCATGTTACAGGATGCCAACCTGTTGTTAACATCCTGACTCATTTCTTCTGCTCTCATCACTCCAGTTCTCACAGTGCTTGCTGAAGTACCCTATAGAGAAGCCTGTATTAATCGAGACTCATATTAGCAAGTGACAAAACCCCCACTCTAACTATCTTTAGCAAGAAAGGGAAGTTACTGGTCCTTGTAACGGAAAAGTCCATGGGTTAAAGAGCTTCAGGCACACCTAGATCCAGGAACTCAAGCCATATTATGAACCTCTCCCTCTCTCTCTAGCTCTCTCTCTCTCTACCCCCTTCCACTCCCCCCTTCTCTCCAATTCATAAGATATGGCCACCTCATTCTCCTCTACTGCAAACAACTCCTGCCCTGAGCCCTGGGAGGTGGTCATTTATATCTCCAGTTTATATAATCCTTGTAGTATATTATCCCAGAGGAAGCAAGGGTGTTTTTCCTTGCCCATCAATAACCTAAGTTCTGGTACAAAACTGCCTAGTTACACAGTCTGTTTTTACTACCGAGCTGTGTGATTTTAGACAAATTATTTCATCTTTGTCTCAGTTCCTTTATCTGTAAAAGGCAGATAATAATAGCATTACCTTATTAGGTAATTAGATGAGATAATGCACCTAAAGCATTTAGAACAATTCCTGGCACATGGTAAACACTCAATAAATGCTAGTAGTAGGAGAGAAGACAAGAAAGAGAAAAGTTGACTCAGCTTGTGCCATAGGCCTACCTCTGGATTAATTGCTGTGGGAGGTGGGATGAAGTAATCTGATTGGCCAGACTGGAATCACATTCCCACACTTGTACACTGGGAGGGCAATACCTAAATCACATAGAGAAGTCATTGTTGGGCACACAACATATTCATACGTTCCCTATAGGGCCAATATCTGGTCCAATCCTGACCAGGACAGGAAAGAAAGAGCCTCAGCACTGCCTGCCAGTGTGATTTGGAACCAAGCTGGGTTGCCAGCACGATCTCACATTCAGAGGCTGAGCCTTATGTAGCCCAGTGTGGCAGCATCATTACCTTTACTTACCATCTCAGAACTGGGCCCCTCTAGATGCTGTAATAATTATGACCTAATTCCAGCTTGGTAGCTAATTAGTTTCCCACCTTTGAACCCCTGGCCCTGTGTACACCTGGGACATGCTGTGCATTTCATTTTGCTTTGCTGTAGCTCTTACAAACCTGGTCTGGATTCTGGTCCCGTGGCTTGTGTAGTTCTAACCGAGACCCACACTGCTAGTGACGACTGCTGCCTGGAACCTCTCAGCATCATGCCTCACTACTGGCTTGGCTAGCTGGTGCTGACCAACCTAAACTTACTGTATCCTAAGACATTGTGCCTTAGATATCCTGAGGTCAGTTTCCTTGTGGTTTCACCTCTGTCCTGTACTTCTTCCCGTGTTGCCCCAAATCCCAACATGTGTTGGCTCCATTTTAACAAGATCAGGCTATGCCTTATTTCTCAATGGCCTTGCTCTTACAACTATATTTGCATGTGGTCTCTTCTCTGCTGGTCATTGTTTCAGAGCTCTGGCTCTTATTCAAAAAATTCTTCCCATGTCCCCATCCATATTATCGGGTAACATAATTTTTAAGATTTTCTCTTGAAAAGAGTATTATTTTTAATGTCTTAGCCCAGGCAACATGAGGTGCAATAAACTTGAGTTTCCATAAATGACATGCTGGGTAGAATGGAAAGTTCCAGATTCACTATACATGCTTTAACAGACAACCAGTTCTGTAGTTGACTGGTAAATTACATTTCCATGTCAGCAAGTAGGTATTTATTTTACAATTAATGATTCCCCAAATACAAGGACTTCTAAGGAGAAGATAACGCAGCTGCAAATGTGATCTCGGAATAAATATCAAGAAAAGAAACACAAGGCAGCCTGCAGGGTTCCAGCTGCTCTTCCCCCAACGTTTATCAGTGTTCTTTTGGTCAGGCACATTTGAAGTTAGAAGGCACATTTCCAACAGCTCTCGCCCTTATACATGATTCTTGAAATACTGCAGACATTCTGGTTCCTATCAAAATAGTAGTCACTGTCACCAAAATTATTCATTTCCTTCTCAACCTCTGTTCTCCTTCTGGCTCCTCTTCAGCAGCTGTGTCTTCCATCCTGATGCTCAAGATGACAAATCCTAATTGTGGGGAGGTTGTGACATTGCATTCTTTAATACAAGCGGAGTGGAGCCAAGGTTAGCCCGTGATTTATGTGATCATTCTATTCACTGGGGCAAGCAAGACTTTCTTAATCCCATACCTTTAATCCTTGTCTCCTCCAAACCATCTTATTGTTGCAGCTGCACTGAGTTCCTTGAAATTTAACTGCAGTTTTCCAGGGATGGTAATTCCATCTTCCTGAGCTGATTCAAAGATTAAGCAGAGTGCTTTGGAGATTGCATTCTCAGCAAGCAGCAAGAGCAATCAAAAAGTGGTGTTTGGGCCAACAACAATACAAATTTCAGACAGAAAGAGGAGCTTAACAAACCTTTAAAATGAAAGGCATTGGAGTGAGTTTAGATTTTTGACATTGAAGGATAATATAATGCTTCCTTCTATACCAAAAAATACTAAGTAAGGATATTAAACAACCATTTCCTCAAAATCTTGGCCCCTTAGATAAACAGGTGAGTGAAACATATGATACAGAAAACAATTTTCTCTCCAATTCTGCTGTCAATCTGCTGATCTGCTCCATAAGAGAGCTAATTTTTTTTAACAGAATATTCAGATATCTCTCTTTAAATTTTCACAGTGTATTTTCAAGTCTAGATGTCTTATTTTGCAGTTTTTACTGAAAAGTAACTACTACCACTAAGCCTGCTAGAAAAATTAGGATGATAGAGCCAAAAGATGGATCAAAAATTTGTCTTAGGGATTGTCAGGAGAGTTACAGAGGCCTGGTACGTAAAAATGGCAATCAGAATCTGCTGGATGACTTTCAAGAGGACCCTCTGTATCCAGTCAATCTGACCTTCCTGTGGCTACCCTGAAGAAGGCTGGGACTTCGGCAACACCATTCTCACTGTGGGACAGCCCTCCAGAGGAAATGTAGCTTTGAATAACTGGTATGAGTAGTTTGTTTCCTGGTCTCCTCCCTGCCTTGTCAAATTTAGAGGATTTTGTCCTTGTCCTTTTGATTGGCAATCACACTCTGTGTCACACACCAGCAACAATCCTGAGGCCCTTCATGGGCATAGGTTTCTTCTTTTGGGGGAAACTGCCCCAGACTTCACTCCCCTATGGGAAGAGACAGCTGAGTTCATTCCCATTTCTCTAAACTCTCACATTCTCACATTTCACAGACTGCTTTCTGCAGCTGACTTCTAATCCTGACTTTCTTTCTTTTTATAGTTATTTAACCTTGAGCCAGTAAATTAAACATTTTGTATCTCAGTTCTGGCTTTTCCAAGGACTGTTGCCTATGTGGTATGATTTAAGGTTCTCATTCCCAAATACAAACCCTACTCCTATGCCCAAATTCAGACTATAGTGATTCATTCCTTTGTGCCCTTTCTCGTGTTTTGATGCTGTTATTGTTGTTGTTTTGTTCTGTTTTAAGAATCCTGAGGAAAAAGTCCATTGGTCCCTTAATAGGATAAGCAAATAGTCATTTCATGAGCCATCTAGGCCTTTGAAAGAGGGAGAAGTAAGCATAAAAGAGAAGCAAGTTTCCTAAGAAATAAACTGTCCTGACTTCACAACTCTACCCAGGGCTGCCTGCTTATACAACCTTGTCATTTCTTCTTCCTGTGTACTTAAAGTCTTTATAGAACCAGTTAGGGTAAGCAGAAATTCAATTTAGCAGAGAAACAGAAGCAGATAATGTTTGTTTTTTGACAAGGGAAGCAATCAGCTTTTGTTCACAAACTTATTAAACAGACAAGGGTTCTCCCTGCTGTCCAAACTGCAATCTGAAGAAGCAAGAGTTGGAAGGCCCGCCAAGGGAGGAGAACTGTCTTCTCAAAGTTTTCAGGGTAAAAACAGCATCCTTGTCTTTATGCTTCCCTGCTTTCTTGACACAAACTCTCTGGGCCTTCTTACAAACTCTTAAAGAGACTCCATGAGCCTCTTAAGAAAGCCTGGCAACTATTTCAGGATACCATGGACGGTTTTAGTGGGAGAGTTTTCCTTTTTTCTTATATCATGAATCTAAACAACTTTCAAAGGAAAAACAATAAAAACTGGCTGGCTCAACATAAAACCATTGACATGCCTCCAAATTCTCTCCCATCACTGTCAACCATATACACGTGTTTCGCAAAGCTGTACTGTGCATGCACACACAGTTTCATTATTCTGCTTTCTTTTTAAAATTAATTTTACTCCATGTATACATTTACATGACGTGGCCGGTCTCCCAGGCTTAAATATTTTAATGGCTGTAGAGTGTTCCATCTTGTTCATAGACCTCAGTCTGCATGACCATTCATCCTCCTACTGTGGGATTCTAGGTAGTTTTGGCCCAGAGAGAATCTGTCTTTGTTTGAGGAAATGTCCCTGGGGTTTCTTGGGCCATTTTTTGCAAGTAAGGCTAGGTTTTAGGCTTGTTTGTTTGCTTGTTTTTATGATTTCTTCTGACATAGTTCTCATTTTGTGTTTGCATGAGGATGTTATTTCTGGATGTGGTTGCTTTAAAAAATTTATTCATCTTCATCAGCTATCAATGCATTTGTTCTGAAATGCAATCAAGGCCCATTCTAAAAAGCTAAGAATACAAGTATTGCCACCTGTTGATGGAAAATTTATTACACTTGTTTCACTCGGTTCCTGCTGAAGAACAGCATCAAAGAGATATTTTATTATAATTTCCACAGACTTAATCCCTAGACTTATTAACATAATATTTGCATTTTTTCTGTTCTTTTTGTTATTTTAGACCTTCTTCTAACATGGGTCATTGATTGCAAACTATATAAATCTTGCTTAATTACAATTTGCATTAGATATATTTAAAACCTTTCCATTTGATCAAGGCTCCACATTTTTTTTTAATTTAAACGTTCCAAACATCAAACATTTTGAAAACCCATGGATAGTACATACCCCAGTGCTCTGAATGAAATGATGTCAGCAAACAGCCAGAATTCGTCAATCCTCAGTGGAACCAATTTTAGTTAATTTCAAAGAAGAAAAATAGTTTCCATATTTCATAGAAAGGGTTCCACTAATAAACATTAGAGGAAGAGTTACTTTTCTTCAAGCTTCAGGAATGAATGAGTGTGTGTACATTAAGAAAATAAGTAAACAGCATGCACTTTGTTAAACCATAATTTATATAAATCAAAGAGCAAGAACCAAAAATCACAATTGTTTATAACCAATACCTTATACTGCGGTTCTAAAACATTCAACTACATGATAAATTTTAACATCCCTCACTCAGCAACCAGCAATGCCTTGTATGTAGTAGCAGTTCAATTAATGAATTCCTGAATCACTTTTTATTCACTTTCTGATTTATTCATTGCCCCTTTCATTAAATAATTACTGAGTTCTTACTGTGTAGCAGGTTATGAGCTACATGCTTGGCAATATAAGTTGAATAAAACACAGTCTCTGTCCTATCTAGCTAATGTGACAGTCAGAAAAGTGTAGTTATGAAATATTTGAATGTAGAGGATAGAAAATAGAAGGAAACCAATTGTGGCTTAAACATTACAAATGTTTACATGGTCTCAGTTAACAAGAAGGCTAGAGGTAGGTAGTATCAAGAATGTTTCAGGGACTCAGTGAAGCCAAAGGACTCCTGTCATTTTGATGTTTCTGTCCTAGAATCCTCAGATGTTGCATTTTTCTCCCCATGCTTAGAGGTTGCAAGGTGATAGCACAGTGTCCAGCTTTCCAGTCCACATGCAGAACAGAAAGAAGGGAGAAAGAGCAACACCAGCAAATTCTCTTCTTTTGTCTGACTTAAAAAAAAAAAATTCTGGAAGCAAAAGGTGTCCCAGAAGTACCCCAGCTGACTCCCTATTATATCTTAGCGGCCAGAGCCCTGGGTGCAAGGGAGACTTTCTAACTGCTAAAGTGAGAGAGAAAAGGGAAGAAAGGGCTTGGGAATGGCTTATGGGCACCCCGCTGAGAACGTCTGCCACCAGGAACCCAGTGCAGTATGAAATACCTCCAGGCCCTCCCAGGCTCCAGCAACTTGACTCGGGACTCAACATATTCCCTCATTCAATGAAGATTTATATGAGGGTTTTCTCTTGGCCAGACACTGAAGATATAGCAGTGAATGAGACAGACACAACTCTTGGCCTTGAAGAAGAAAAAGAAAAAAAGATGGTAAACAAATAACTGCAAGAAATATAGTGAGTTTATCATCATCATATACTAATGACCCCATTGGGATTTAACCCCAAATTCAATCTCAGCAGGCCCCACTGATCCAGGAAGGACCTTATTTAACTTCTATAGGTGGTACTCTTTTAACTCAACTGACCAGCTGACCCATTTCAAGGGTGTACTTCACACACAATTATTACAAGTAGGCTTTTTTTTTCAATTTTACAGGTATGCTCTGTGTGGGTGTTTTGTATTCAAATGGCACCTTCCAGTAATCTACATTGTGTTAGCAACCCAGACACTGATAAGGCAGATGAAACAGTTCGTCTAGGCAGGTTGCAGCCTTTTGCTGTTCTAACTTCAGCCTCTTGCCCTGTCTCTCTAGGGGCCAGAGAATGTAGCCAGGCAGTGAGCAGGGATACAGACCAGCACAGGAGCCTGGGGGGCTTGCTCAGTGCACACTGGTAATATTTGGACAAACTGGAGCTGCTGGAAAAATCAGAGAGCAAAGCCTCAGCCCTGGGAAAAACCATCAATGGACTTTGCCAGGCCCAAACAACGGCTGGGCCACTTGTGGCAACATAAAAGGCCGACATCCTCGCCATGAGTAATGTGCTCTTGGCAGCTGTTAAAAGAGGCCTAAAACCCCACTGGCTCCCAGACCCAGCCGGACAGGCCAGGTGCAGGCTGACAGGAGAGCTGTGTTGATTCTAAAGGCCAGAGATGTTATTTTGAGGTTTGACTGTTTATGTCTCATTACTGCTAATTTCCATGAGTTTACAGGCTTCGTTCTGCACAACCCCATCTCTGGTGGAGTAATCTATCCACATATGAAGGCTATTCACTAACCTATCCCCACCTCCAATTTTTTGTTTGACGAGAATCATTTCTGGGAATACAGCGATCTTAGTGTGGAAGTCGCTTAAGCAGTTTGAGTGTGGGTTTGTGAGTCCCGCTCCTCTGTTGTCTCTTACTGGGTATGAGGAAGTCTGGCCGGGCCCATGTTCCAACAGCATCATTTACATTCTACTTCTCTTCCCCCTTGAGTGCTTGGAACTATTATATTAAGACAGTGGACTGTGCAAATACATAAAAGTATTAGCTTTCTCTTATGTAGGTTAGAAAACTTAAATGGGAAAAGACCAGAGTAATAAGACAAAATATGTAACATGTAGGATTAAATTTGACTAGAAATGTGCAAGAGACAAAGGGTCCCTTTGCTTGGGCATGTTCAGTCCATTCCCCATGCTGCCATTTGACCCCATCGACTCTCACCCCACATGGCCCCTTCCTGGCCCCTGGTTGCACTTCCCTCTGCCCCTGACAAAGACATATTTAGTTTTTTTATTATGATAAATTCTAAACATATACAAAGAAAATCGAATAGTCTAATGAACCCTCATGTACCCACCACATGCTGCCATTTCTATGTCATCTATTCTCCCTCCCCACTCCATTCTTATTTTTTTCATAGCTTTTTAAGGCAAGATTTACATACATTGAAATGCACAGCTCTTAGCTGTACAGTTTTGACAAATGGATGCACCACCCATGTAACTTACACCCCATTGCAGTGTAGAATTTCCTTGTCCCCAGAAAGTTCCCTTACACACCTTCTCAGTCAGTCCCCCCAGGCAACCATTGTTCTGGTTCTTCTTTTTCTTTTTTTAATCCCATATTTTTTTTCTTTTTGGCCTGCTTTAGAACGACAAAGAGTTTTTTGATCCGTATCCTATATCTAAACTCTTCTCCCAGCTTTCTAAGACAAAAGTCAGCTTATGTGTGGTGATAATACACCCCCATCTACTGGTAGGGGCTAATAGAAGGATGTGTTACCTCTCTCAAGTCAAATTTTGTCATTTCAGAGGCCTTTGGAGATAGAGATTTTAGAATCAAAGGGTCTCTCTTCCAAGGTGAGTTCTGGGATCAGCTGGTAGGAGGAGACAGATAAGGGGCCCCTCAACTCTTACTCCCTAAGGCCTATTACATATGGTGTTAGCCAGGAAAGAATATAGTATTTGTACACCAATACACAGGCACATCTTTCTTGAGAAATTCTTTCATCATTACCAGGGTTTAGTCTCACTATTTTGAGTCCATTCGCCTGAGCTAAGCTCCCTTGACCCTTCTTTCTTTTGGCTGTGATGCTGCTATTCCATCTTACTCTGAGGCTGATCCTGACAGGCTGATAGAGGTACCAGGCCCCCTTCTGATGTTCCAATTGTCACCTCTCTGCTGAGGCATGGGTTTGAACATTGGAGAATGCCACCCAAAACAAAGAGATTTTTTTCTCTACAGTTGCTATTAAGTTGTCTTTTCTGAGGTGAGACCTTTTAATGTAGTTCCTGGCCTGATAGTAAAACTGCATCAACAGAGAAGAAAGGGTATTTGTTGAGCATCTATTATGTGCCAAGCTCTTCATCAGCTTCTAGGATAACTTAGCAGCAAGAAGTTGGTTTCTGCAAGTCACCCTGCAGGGCCTTGACCCTTCAGCTAAACTAGGGCTTGGCTTCAGTGGGAGGACTTGATAACCCTGCTGTCATTACAGCTCTAACAGGTTGCTCACCTTCTATGGGCCAGACACTTTATATATGTCATCTCTCCTAGTTTTTTTTTTTTTAATAAGATTTTATTTATTTATTTTTAGAGAGAAGGAAAGGGAGGGAGAAAGAGAGAGAGAGAAACATTAATGTGTGGTTACTTCTCACACACTCCCAACTGGGGACCTGGCCCTCAAGCCAGTCATGTGCCCTGACTGGCAATCAAACTAGTGACCTTTTGGTTCACAGGCCAGTGCTATTCCACTGAGCCACAGCAGCCAGGACTCCCCCAGTGTTTTGTTTTGTTTTTTAATATGCTTTATTGATTCTGCTGTTATAGTTGTCCCAATTTCTTTTCCCTTTGTTCCCCTCTACCCAGTAACCCCCCTCCCTCCAGTTGTTCCCCCCTTAGTCCATGCCTATTGGTTGTGCATATAGTTCTTCTCAACATCTTCCTGTCTACTCCCTTCCCCCCTACTAGGCTTCTTAATTCCTGTACCATCTCCCTTCCTTTCCCCCTTCCCCCTCCCTGCTGACCTCCCCCCATAATGTTCCCCACACCTATAATCCTTTTTCCACTCTCGTTGCCTACTTAGTTTGCCTTTGTTTTGGTTCCCTAGCTTCTGTTGTTGGTTGTTGTGATACAGTTTTAACTTTAATGTTCATAGTTTTGATCCTCTTTCTCCTAAACAAGTCCCTTTAACATTTGATATAACAGTGGTTTGGGTCTGATGAACTCCTTCAGTTTTACTTTGTCCTGGAAGCACTTTCTCTGCCCTCCTATTCCGAATGACAGCTTCTCTGGATAGAGTAATTGTGGTTGTAGGTTTTTGCTTTTCTTTACTTTGAATATTTCTTGCCAGTCTCTTCTTGCCTGTAGAGTCTCTTTAGAGAAATCAGCTGATAGTTTTATTGGGATCCCTTTGTACATAATTCTCTTCTTCTCTCTTGCTGCTTTTAAGATTCTCTCTTTATCCTTAATTTTTGACATTTTGATTATAACGTGTCTTGGTGTGGTTCTCCCTGGGTCCAGTTTTTTTGGAAGTCTCTGTGCTTCCTGGATCTGTAAGTCTAGTTTTTTTCCCAAGTTAGGGAAGTTCTGCTTCATTAATTTTCACATAATTTTTCAATTTCTTGTTTTTCTTCTTCACCTTCTGGCAACCCTATGATTCGGACATTGGCCCACTTATATCTGTCCCATAGGTTTCTGAGCCTCTCCTCGTTTAACTCATTTTTGTTTCCTCTTTCTGCACTGGTTGACTGTTTGTTTCTTCCCTATGTTCCGAATTGTTGATATGATCCCTGGTTTTCTTTTCCTTACCACTAGTTTCATATGTGTTTTTGTTCATTTCAGAAGGACTAGCCTTCATTTCTTCCCCATCTTGTTTAAGATCTGCTGTT
Source organism: Furipterus horrens (assembly GCF_987537825.1). Classification (NCBI taxonomy): domain Eukaryota; kingdom Metazoa; phylum Chordata; class Mammalia; order Chiroptera; family Furipteridae; genus Furipterus; species Furipterus horrens. The sequence continues at coordinate 28,154,303 of NW_028327177.1, forward strand.
AGGTCTGTAAGCATTTTTACAACCAAAGCTATGAACTGTGCCTCAGAAAGATTTCCTACGTGCTGCTTTGTTAGATTAGATATTTGCTGTCTGGTCAGCTGTGTCACTGGGATTTCTATCATGATCTGTGCCATCCTGACCATTTTGTGTTTACCTTTGCTTCCTGGGCAGGGTTGTCATATCTCCTACGCTACAGGGGGCGGAGTCCCATGCACTCATCACAACCAGGGGACCCTCTCACCACGCTGTGGCGTTTTCTGTGGGGGTGGGAGTCTAAGATAGATTTCTGCCATTCACTCTCCACTGAGAGACCAGAAGCCTCCTTCTCTGTTCCTACCCATTTTGGGCCTCACAGTCCGAGGCAATGGGGTCTGCCTTACCTGGCATTATAAACACAAGCTGATGGGTCTGGTCTGCAGCCAGGGGTGCTTCCCAGGCACTTCTTGCCTCCCCTTAAATACGGGTGTCTGTGCTTACCGCCATCCCGCTGCTGTCGCTGCTGCTGCTGCTGCTGCCGCCACCAGCACAGCTTGATCACTCCTCCCCAGCTTTATCCCTCCTACCCATATGGATGAGCACCACTTTTTTTATAACTCCATACATTGGACTTCCACTTATTTTCTGGAACTTCTGGTTATTTCTGGTTTTGCACTAGTTGTATTCCTTCTTAGTTGTGGAGGGAGATGGAGCATGTCAGTCTAGCCCTCCATCTTGGCCGGAGGTTCTCTCCTAGTGTTTTTGAAGGTAGCCATTTTAGTCTTTAGTGGAAAAAGGGAAGGGAACAAACATTTATCATTTATCAGTTTTTCGTTTGACATACCAGCCTATGAAGTAAGTACCATTATGAAACTGAGGATTAAATGAGTTAATATAGGTAAGGTCCTTAGAACAGTGCCTGGCCCATAGAAAGCACTACATAAACATTTACTTTTATTATTATTCGGTAGCTAACTTACTCAAGATGCATAGCTAGTAAGGAACAAAAAATCATCTTAAGCTGGTGGTCTTTCTCCTACCAGCACTGATTTCTGAGTCCTCAGACCCAAAAGACATGGCCCTAAACTTGGGCTGAGCTCCTCGTATTTGGCAAGGGTTTGGTTGGATCTGGAACCTATATCAGGATGGGGGAGGTTTCTGTCAAGATGAATGAGAAACCTGCCTCTGGATTCTGCCCCCTGGAATGCCATCTGCATTGCTGTTCTCATTAAAAAGGCTACACTGCTGCATCCACCAGTTGCTGAGAGTCCTGGTCAGTTAGATGGCTGTGAATCAAATATTTATCCAAGGCATTATATGTTGGAAATCAATTAATCTGAGTATTTATATACTTATTATAATAAGTATTTAAACGTTAACCTAAATATTAAGTGCTGATTATATGTTGAGGCAATTATGCAGGTTATCAGAAATGTGCACATAAATAGGTTGTCTGTTTTACCTGTGACATAGATGCCCTGGCTTGCATCTATGTTCTGACTGCATCTCTGTCCCCCTCCCATCTGCTCATCATGCCCAGCCCCACTTGTTGTCTTCCTATTCCACTGACACATCAAGCTCATGTCCACCTTAAGATAAGAACTATGCAGATAATTTGCTTGTGGCGACTCCTTCCCGTCTCTCAGGTCTCAGCTCCAAAGCCCAATCCTCAGGGAGGCCCAGTAACCTGGAACCACTCCGCATCAGCCCTCTACTTCTTTTTTTCTTCTAATTACATTGCTCTGTTGATTTCCTGCCTAATATGAATCTCAAACTGAAAGTATCTTCCAGTTAACAGGAAGCTGCACAGGGAGCAGGTTTAATGCTGTATCCTCTAACCCTAGAACAGTGACTACAGTTAATATTTGTTGCATGCTTGATAGTTAATAGTAGTGCATTCCATTTGGATAATGCTTTGTTGCCACACATAGTCATGTGGTCCTCCCCATACCCAGGGGAGGCAGGGAGGGCAATCACGCTTAGGTTACACAGAGAGAAACTGAGTCTTAGTTACAGAGACTGACTCTAGACATGATGCTTGTTCTCTATTCACCTTTTTAAATGTCTTGCATCCTTTCCTGCATGTCCAGCACTAAGTTGGAAGCTGGGGGTTTACCACTCCCTTTACCTGGAGGACTTGACCTCTGGGGCTTGTGCAGGCTATGCCACAACAGGAAAAAGAAAGGGCATTTAAAACAGTAAATGAAGACTGAGAGAGCTTCAAGCAAGAGGTATTGCTTCTGGTGGTCCTTTGTAGGTCTTTCAAGCGGGAAGAATTTTCTTTTTCCTTTAATGGTTTCTGGAAAAACTATCCAAAAGTAAAACGAGTAAAATGCCTCTTTAATCCTTGATTTCTGTCACTAGTACAGGAAGTAATGAAATACCATGTTGGCCTTGGCAATGGGGAAGGGGTGGGGGAAGGGAAGGATACTGGTTTTTGGTGAACTGGATGTGTGTGGGGTGGAGGAAGGTGTTGGGTGATGTTTTCTCTCAGAGTGGTTGGTGCTCTGTGTGACAAAATAATGAATATGTCTTAGCTGAGGACATTTAAAAATAAGATCCAGTTTTTAAAATCACGCACATATAATCAGTGTTGATTATTATTTGCATTTCAAAAGGATTCCTCAAATAATAAAATAATTATTTTAATATCCAAATAATTTTGGTGTATATTAGGTACTATGTCAGGCATTTTGCATACTGTTTCTAATTCAGTCCTTGCAACCACACTTTGGGGGGGGGGTAGTGTTTTATCTACACTGTTCAGAGGGGAAACTAAAGCTCAGAGACAGGGTTTAAGGTCCTTGCCTAAAGTTCCAGAGTAAGCAGCAGAAGTACATTTTGACCTGAAGCCAGTGTTCTTTTTAAAACGCAGTCCTCAACAGAGAATTGTCCTACTACACATAAAATATGATTCTATTTAATGAAAGGCTTATTCATCTTCAATTTTTCAGGGCTTTTTCTTCAATCAACCACGAGTTATTGTCCTTGCATCACGTCTATCCATCTCTCAGGGACATATTCAGCATATCAGTACATTCAGCTCTTACATTCCCCAGAGCATGTGGTGCTGGCACAAGCACCCTGCTGTGAGGACCCATATTTAGAAATCTATTCCACTTAAAGAGAGATGAGGACAGTTGGAAAGGACTAAAAACAAGCTGGCACAATTAACATGTCAATAGCAGCCATGAAGTACAAAGTTGAGTAATTTGGGCCTGTGCGAACAACTGAAATAATTCAAGCTCCTTACTTTGTGCATGGGGTGTGTGTGTGTGCACGCGCGGGCCTCCCTTACAGATTTCTTTAAAACTGATATTAACTGAGTCATGGGTCGCTGAGCTCATTTTCATCTTAACTTATTGAATTGCCATAGGAAGATTTAGATGGAAAGAAACTGAACAATCATATAATTTCAATGCAGCCTTATAAATCCAGCCTCAGTATTTTTGAGATAAGGAAATGGAGGCTGAAAGAGGCTTGAGGTCCCTCAGTAGAGGCCCCAGGTAATGGCCTGGTGGCTGCCAGCAGTGATTGCTGTGGGGGACGGTGTCCCCATTCCTGGACTTCTGTTTGCTCCTGATTCATTTGTGCCTGGTGTGGAAGATTCTTTTCCTCAGGTTCAGTCACACTGTGGTGTGGAAAGGGGTTTTGTTTAATGCCTGAGTGGGCAAATGTGGTGCAAGAGGCTGGAACACTGAAATACCTATGTGAAAATCTCCTTACCTGCCGTCTCCTTGGCGCCCTCAGATGCATGTGGACATCTTGTCCCAAGGAGTCTGGATAAAGGCCAGAGTCTTGCACAGCAAGTGTGGGTGTTGCATCAACATACCTGGGTATGACTCTCCAGGGACGCTTCTTTGAAGATTATGCAACACCAGCTAAGAGGGTGTGGCTTTCCTTACCAGATTTCTATCCTGGATTAACTTTTTAAAAACAAAACAGCTATTTCTCTACTCTATTTTTAAGAAGTTTTTAGTTCTTTGTTTCTGGCTAAGTAATGTTTAGGGAAGGGAGAGAGAATTCTGTTAGGCATAACAATGTTTTTCTAATTTTAGATTTAATTGGCAAGACACTTCTATGAAATATGAAAGGAGCATAATTTAAATATATTGTTGCACATTTTAAAAAGAAAACTTAGTTGTTTTTCAAAATACAAGAGATTCTTTTACTTAATGATGATTGGTTTTTTTTTTTGTTTTTTTTTTTTTTTGCGTTTACCTGACACTAACATTTTTATTAGTTTAGTTTTAAAAATAGTCAAAATAATTTCTTAGGGTCACATAGCCTCAGTTATCTGAATGAAGCTTTTGCCATTTTTTTAATGTTACAGGTCAGTTGGGATTCTTCTTTTCCCCTGGTCTCATAGTTCCATATAGAAGACTTTTCTTAAGAGTAATATTTCTGGTCTCTCTATCCCCCTATCTGTGGTTTGTCTTTGGGCCTGAGAACTGGGCACGTGTGTCTCAGCTGTTTCGGAGTTCATGTCTCTTGGCTTCACTGCCCACAAAGATCATGTTCTCTGGTCTTCTCTCCAGGTAGTAGTGTTAGCAGGGCCTTGTCAGGACAGCTTTTGATTTTTCAGCTTGTCCCATGACAGGTAAGTTTAATGTCAGGACAAAGTGCATGCAAGTCCATTGTGATCACAGATCTAAAAAAACATCTCCGATCCTCCCTTACCAGCAATCAAAATGAAAGTTTTGATCTTCAACTGTCTAACTCGTGTCTCTCCATTGGTTTTAAACTCAGGAGGCGAAAAAAGAGTTTAACTCTCTAAAACCTTAACAGATATGATGTTGTATAGCCAGATTCTTAGTTAATATTTTTCTATAGCTCATCTTTTTGGACTGGAGGATTTTTTTTCTTGTAAATATTTCAAAGCTAGATAGCACTACTATATAAACTAACAAATATGAATCATTTAGAATTAAACTTTGTTCTTTTTTGGTTTATTTTATTAGTTTTCATTTAAAAATTATGCCTATTAAATGCAATTTGGAAAGTAGAAAAAACTAGGATAATTACTCTTATAAGGTCTCCACTCAAAATATAATGAAACTAATGTTTTGGAATATTCCCTTTAAGAATATTTTCTGTGAACTGAAAATGTTGGGGGAACACTTTGTAAAGTGTATGATTTTCTAACCATGCTGCTGTACACCTGAAACTAACACAAAATAATATTGAATGTAAACTTTAAATGAAAAATAAAATGAAAAAGAATATTTTCTGTGAATAATATACCCTGTAGCTGCCTTCATCACTTTATAAGGGAGGCTGCTGATACATTATTGATCACTCCAAGGACAGTCTTGACTTAATAATTTGTTGTGTTCCACCTAATTTGTTTATACCAAAAGAGCCTTTTTAACTTAGAACTTCAGGAGGACAACATGGTCATTTGTTGAAAATGACCAATCCCACTCTCTATAAAGAGAATTAGAGTTTACTTACAAGGCTACGTGCAACAACCTACAAAACAATGAACAGTGGCATCTTACTTTAGTTCCTGGTTTTCCCTCACAAAGAATAATAATCTTTCCCATCAGGTGCTCCCCTCCAGCAGTTGGCAAAACTGTCCTCTGCCTGCTGCTGCCTTGCTGTGTGTGGGCATCACCAGGAGCCCTGTGATGCTTCTGCTCTTCGTGTCCCTTGCTGAGTGTACTGTGACCACTAAACTCTTTCTGGTGGGCTATGCACCCATGTTCTCCTTGGGGCTGCAATTTCTCTTGAGCACTGTGACCATGCATGGGACATCTTAAATGCCATTAAGTGGAAACACTCATTTCCTCTGGAGTCTGAGTTGAAGAAGGATACCCTCACAGACAGGACACAGACTTCAGGAACACTTTCTGTGGAATGTCACTTAACATTGTAACCTCCTACAACCTGGCAGCAACTGAGAGGGACTAATGATTAATAATCCAATAATGTGGATAAGGCTTTATTTAAAAACAGAGTTGTTAATTATGTGCTATGTATATTCAATAAAAGACAGGGTTTCTTGAAAAGTATTCCACAGACAAATAGGAATATTCAGGTCTTTATAAAGTCTATCGTAGTATAGGAGGCTCTTTCTCAAGTATTTTGTTTGAAATAACAACATATTATTTGGGGAAGACATGTTAGCTTAAAAAAATTTCACGGAGTGCTAGCTTTCCATGTTTATTGAAGCCACCAACTGAAATCTTAAAAGTTAGTAAAATAGTTAATATAAAGTTAATTAACTCATTCCTGAGTGTGACAGTAAATTTTATGTGTTCATTTGACTGGGGTCCCCAGATTAAGCATTGTTTCAGCGTGTGTCTGTGAGGATGTTTTTTGGATGAGATACGTGTTTGAATTAGTACACGCGGTGAAGTATTACAGACCATCCTCCCTAATGTAGGTGAGCACCATCCAATCCATTGAGGGCCTGAATAGAACAAAAGGTGGAGAAAGGAAGAACTTGTCAGTTTTTTTTTGCTGCCTCTCTCCTGGGGTTGAGACATCCCATCTCATCTTCTCCTGCCTTCAGATCGGGATTTACAGACCCAGCTCTCCTGGTTCTCAGTCCTTCATACTCTGACTGAATTACATCTCTGGCTTTTCTGAGTCTCCAGTTTGTAGTCCTATTGCAGATTGTGAAATTTTTCAGCCTCCATAATCCCATGAGCCAATTCCTTATAATAAGTATCATCTTATATCCTATTGGTTCCTTTTCTCTGGAGAACCCTAATCAATACATTATACAACTGTAAGTACTGGCTATATTTACTTATGGATTTTTTTTAGAGAAAGAGAAGAAGAGAGAGAGAGAGAAAGAGACTTGTTGTTCCACTTATTTATGCATTCATTGGTTGATTCTTGTATGTGCCCTGACCAGGGATCAAAACTGTAACCTTGGGATATGGGGATGATGCTCTAACCAACTGAGCTACCTGACCAGGGCAGTACTGGTTGCATTTATAAGTAAGCTTTTTAAAGATTACTTAAAGAGAGCATAAATCATTATATTAATGGATATTACAAATACATACATATGTGACAAAATTTAAAAATCAACTATTCTGTAACTCAGTTATAAAATGACAAATAATCCAATTAAAGTTGGTAAGAATTTGAATAGGCATTTCTACAAGAAGTATACACGAATGGCCGATAAGCACATGAAAAGATAGTTGGCATGATTAGTCATCAAGGAAATATAAATCAAAGACATAATGAGATACACTTCATCCCCACTAAGATGGATAACATCAAAAAGTCAGATAACAAATGTTGGTGAGGACATAGAGAAATTGAAACCCTCATACATTGTTAATGGATTGAAGAATAGTACAGCTGCTTTGGAAAACAGTCTGGCAGTTCCTCAAATGATTAAACATAGAGTTTCCATATGACCCAGCAATTCTACTCCTAGATCTATACCCAAGTGAAATGAAAACATATGTCTACCCAGATACTTGTACATGTTTATAGAAGCATAATTCATAATAGCCAAAAAGTGGAAACAACCCAAATGTCCATCAACTTATGAATGGATAAACGAGATGTTGTATATCCATACAGTGGAATGTTATCTGACCATAGAAAGGAACAAAGTACCGATACCTGCTACAACATGAATAAGCCTTGAAACTATTAGGTTAAGTGAAAGAAGCCAGTCACAAAGAACCACATATTAAATGATTCCATTTGTGTGAAAGTCCAGAACAGAGAAATCTATATAATAGAAAGTACATTAGTGGTTGCTTAGGATTGGGGGAGGAGGTAGTGACATAGTAGGGTGACAGCTAAAGGTTATGGATTTCTTTTGAAGTGGTGAAAATGTTCTGAATTAGTGAATAAACTAAAAGCCATTGAATGGCACAATTTTTATTGATGAATTGCATGGTATGAGAATTCTAGCTCAAAAAAAGCAAGTGAACAAAAAGAACTCAACAATTCTTATTAATATAATATATCTACTGAAGAAAAACCAATTGTCTTAAAAATTTATTATCGACTTTTTTTTTTTTTTTTTTTTTTTGCCTTGTAATAAAATTTTCAGGGCCAGGAGCCTATATGGAATAAAAAAGTACTATATCACAAATAAGACAAGACAAAACTAAGTAACACATATACAAACCTCATAGGTCACTTAATGAATGCTAGGAAACTGACTCATTATTCTGAAAAATAATAAAGAAAAAGGGATCAAGCATTTATTCTGTCTTTCCTGTATATTGTACCTTAGAATAATCAAAAATTGACATGAATAACTTTCTCCTTATAGAAGTATTCTGACTAATAAATAAGGAAGGAATGATAGAATTAGAATTCATCATTTGAACCCTAGTAAAATAGTAGATCTGGGCAACAATGGTCAATAGTATCACACAAGGGAAGACAATGAAGGATTACAAGCCTCCTGATGAAAGTAGTCAGTGCCATCTATAAAATATTCTTGCCACTGAATGAATAGAATGTGAATAGGATAAAGCCTATGGCACTAACTACTAGTTTCCAGAGATAAGGGAACCAGAGGAATGTGCAATGTGCTATTTTAGGAATGGAATGATCAAAGGTCAATGGTGGGAAACTCTACAGTACCAATCAATAAATGCATCGTATGAAAAGGAAAAAAGAGGGAGAGGAAGGGGGATACCTATAGATTAACAGAGGATTTATAAAAAACTTTCAACTGTTCTGACCAGTGTGGCTCAATTGGCTGGACATTTTCTGGAAAAGTGAACGGTCACCGGTTTAATTCCTAGTCCTGAGCACATGCCTGGGTTTGGTCCTTGGTCAGGATGTGTACGGGAGGCAACCAAGCAATGTTTCTCTCTCACATCAACATTTCTCTCCTTCTCTTTCTCCCTCCCTTCCCCTCTCTCTAAAATAAATAAAAAAATATTTTTAAATAATAAAAATAAAAAAACTATCAATCAAATGAAATGTCTACACCTAGTCTGGATCTTGATTAGTTGATGAGACAAAGAAATTTGAACACTTACTAAATATTAGTTGATGTGAGGAAATTATAAACTTTTTTAAGGCGTTCCTGTGGTGTTGCAGTTATATTTTTACTTATATTTACATTTATTCTTTCATCCTCACTGGAGGACATGGTCATTGATTTTAGAAAGAGGGGGAGGGAGGGAGAGAAAAAGGGAAAGAAACATTGATATGAGAGAGAAACATCAGTTGCCTCTCACACACACCCCACAGGCACTAAACTGACAACCCAGGCATGTAACCTGACCAGGAGTTGAACCCTCAACCTTTTGGTCCTCAGGAGGATGCTCCAGCCAACTGAGCCACGCTTTCCAGAGCTATAGTTATATTTTTAAAATGACCTTTATTTTAGAGATACATATTAAAATATTTTTGGATAAAATGATGTGGTTGTCTGGGACTTGCTTTAAAAATATCTAGGAAAGAAGCTATAGGGAAATATAAATAAAACATTAGCCATAAGTTGACAATTGGTGAGATTTCTACACATTTCTGTTTATGTTTGAAATTTTCCGTAATAAAAATGTTTTTACCCGAAGTAAAAAATACTACGTTGTAGACAATTTAGACAGTAATGAGGATGAGGTGGCCTGGAATGTTGGTAGAGATCTCTGTACAGATAATGAAGGCACTGATGTCAAATATGCCCCTGAAGAATTTGAAAAAAATTTTTCATGGTTTATGAGGGTGGAAAATATTTTTGTCAGTATATTTTCTATGATTTTGGATATGTGTTTTAAACTAAATTAAAAAATCAAATCTTATAAGAAGACATATAAATATTGTCTTTATTGCTAAGAGTTTACAAATTCCAGTTTTTTGCTCCCTGCCCTTAAAAACTAATTGTTTTACAACTTTTATTAGGACAATTTGGGATTGTGTAATATTCAAAGTTGCCTTATGTTCAGGTGTGTATAACATAAGCAATCATACATTTTCATTCAATGCTATCAATGTTTCAGCCTTGTTTCCCTACAATCTCATGAAGTTTTGATAAACATAATTTTAATAACTGCATAATACCGTGGATATTCTAGAGTTTATTGTTAGACATTTGATTGTGCCTTGTTTTTCACTATTATACATAATGTTGAGATAAAGTATTTTTATTTAAAGCAGTTCCTATCTTAATACAAGCATATTTAGGAGGTATTGCAGGTTTGGTTTTAGGCAATTGCTGTTAAATGAGTATCACAATACAGGCAGGTGCAATCTTTTTGCTGGCAGAGGGTCTTGCCTTCAATTTGTAAAAAATGTAACATATGTAAAGTGCAATAAAGTGAAATAAAATGAGGTATGCCTGTGTTATCTTCTTATAATAGAGTTCCTGAAGTAGAATTATAGGATAAAAGGTATAAATATTTTAAGGTCCTTGAAACTTGTCAAATTGTTTCTTGGTAATATATATATATTTTTAAACCAAGTAACACTTTCATCATCAAAATATTAAAGGGTCAAGTTACCATCACCATTAAGAAGTTTTATTTACTTATTTTTCATTTTGGCTATTGAAATAGATCAAAAAGTATATCTGATATCTGTTTCAATTTGTCTGGTTACTTAATTAGGTAAAGCATATCTCTATTTATGTTTTATTCTAATTTTGTTAATTAGAATTAATTACTTACCTATTTATATGTTGGGAATGTAGTATTTTTCTTATCAATGAACATCAATTATTTATTCCATAAAGATAAAAAAGTTTATTTAACTAATATTAATTAAGCACTACTACTATGCTAAGCTCAGGGGATACAGTGATGAAAAAAGTGATCATGGTCTCTGCTCTCCTGGGGCTTATGTTAATGAAAGGGATAAACAATAAATAATTTTATACATATAATTAATTTTGGTTAGTGCTATGAAGCACAAATACAGGATGCAATGAGAAAGCATAACATAAGAAGATAATTTAGGTAAGGGATTAGGAAAAGTTCTCTTGGTCAGAAAGTGACAGTAAAGCTTAGTTCTGAAGATAAGGAGGTATCAGGCGATATATAAGGAAAAGTGTTACAGATAAAAGGAACCATATATGCGAAGGCCCTGAGACAGGAAAGAGTTTAGGGTCTCAGAGTCACTGAAAGTAGGATGGTGTGCTGGAACACAAAGAGCAATGGAAATGATGAAGGAGACGGTGCTGGAGGGGTGGACAGAGACCTCTTAACACAGGTCCTTTTAAGCTGTTTTGGGGAGTGTGAATTAAGTAAAAGTAAAAGGCAGGACAGCAATAACTTTAGAGACTGGGTTTTGGGATCAGACTGATTGAGTTCAAACTTAACTCCACCTTGCTCCAGTTCCATCATTTTAGGCAAATTACTTAATCTCTCCAGGCCCAAGTTTCCTTGTCTGTAAAAAACAAGATGACAATCCTTACAATTGTGAGGATTAATTGAGATAATTCATGTAGGGTTCTCTGCACAATGCTGGATACAATGACTATTATTAAGCACAATAAGAAGTTGTTAGAGTATTCTGTGTAGTATAGTGACACAATCCCATTTTTATGTTTTTAAGTGATTCCTGGTTGCTCCATGGAGGGTTCAAGGAGATTAACTAGCTGGTTATCAGAAGAGAAGTCTTAAACCAGGATGGTGACAGCAGGAGGATGTAAAAAATATTGCAGAAGAAGGAGTGAGGATTTGTGATTAAGTGGGTGGGGGTGGTGAGGGACAAGGCAGGAGTCAAGGGTGACTCCTACTTCCCAGCTATGCATGGACTCTGAGCAGATGGCACTGACTGAGATTTACTGAGAGAGGAACACTGGATGAAGGCACAATTGGGGGGAGTTAAGTTTTGAACCTATTAAGGTATAACATTTCTGACATCAAAGTGGAGATTTGTATGTCCAGGGTATCAGATATATAGATGTAGAGCTCGGAAGAGTGACCTGAGCTGGGAATAACTATTTAGGAGTCACCAGGATGTAGATGATATTTCAAATCATGACAATGAATGAGATTCCCTAGGGAGAAGGAAAGCTTAAAGAGGACAGGGTTTAGAGCCCTGCCCAAAGGAACTGGGATGTTTCAAGTTCAAGTAGAGGAGAAACAGCTGACAAAGGAGAGTGAGAGGGAGAAGGAGGAGAAAGCCCAGGAGAAGATGATGTCACAGAAGCCAAAGAGAATAGAGTTTCAAGAACCAGGGAGACTCCAATAGCTCAACTGGGTGGAATGCTACTGCAGCCTTCCTGGCACAGCCCCAGGTGTTTCCTTGGAAGAGCAAAAATCTTGTGCGTTAGAGGGTGAATGGCATAAGGAACTGGAGAGCATATGCGAAGTCAATCCTTTTGAGAAGGCCTTGGGTTGACCCTCTGTCCTCTTTATTGCTCATTCTTTCCCAGCTTGCCTATTAATGATTTATTTGACTCATAGCAGTGTCATATTTCTATGTAGGGATCAGCCCTACTTTGAAAAACTGAGGATTTTGGAAACTGAGAAGCTCTTACAGAACACATAAAGCTGCCCTGCCCTCCCCAGCTGCCTCCATCCCAGGCCGCAGGGGCTTCTGTCATCCCACGGGAGCCAGCGTGGAATGAGGCTGCGTGAGGGAGCAGGTGGGCCCAGTCCACACATCCCAGCAGTGACCAGATCTGCCCTGTGAGCTACCTGGGAATGGAATTTCAGCCTGGAGACCCCTGCTGCTCCTGCTGAGCAGGCCTGAGAGGCTGAAGCTGGCATGATGGGGGGCAGTGAAGGGGGGCGAGCTGGCAGGACCTCCTAGCAACCATGCTCTCTCCTCTCCCTTTTTCCTCTCTCTTTTCTCCTCTTTCTCTCTTAAACCTATGTAATCTCTAAGCATATTTCTGCAAAGCCAATGATTAACTGAGAATGTGAAGTAATGGTGTCTGGATGGGGAAGGAACGGAAGCTTGGAATTAAGAATAGCTATAGTTAATAATAAAAGCTTATAGTGAATAATAAAAGCATAGGGGCTTTACTTATGTATTATCTCACTTAATCCTCACAATAATCCCATGATGTGGGAATCATTAACCCTATTTTTCAAATAAATAAATGGAGGCTTATAGAGTTAGGAAAGTTTCCTAAAGTCACATGCAGTAAAATAACGGAACTGAGGATTCTGTTCCAGGTTTCTCTCACACAGAGTCCAAACTTTTCATCGCCATACTATGTACCCTCAAGACAATGAGGCCAAGAGAAAAATGTTTCATCTGTCCGTAATTAGCACACATTGAAGACTGTGCTTGAATTAGCTGCACGTTAGAAGGTTATAACCACTTGCATACTCTGTGTCCTCTTCAAAATGTCTTTTTTTGAAATACTATATTATGTTTAAGGTTTTTGGATCCTAGAAAGTCTTTAAGGGCGTTGGTTTTTATGCATTTGTGTAGTTTCCCTCCTTTCTAGGTCTACTTCCTGTATACCTTCTACTGTGCAGAACGTTTAAGTCACTACGGAAATAGTGCAGTCATTCATAATTTACATTTCTTAATACTTTTTATGAGGATTGGCATTAGGTGGTTAAATACATAAAACATTTTGGAAAAGGAGAGGAGTTTTGGAGCACTAGGTTTGAGCCATACCTGTGGCCCCCTTTTCTGGAAACAGTGGCCCCAACCAGTTCTTTCCCATATAAAGTTGCTAGAGTATTCCCAAGTGAAACCAACCCTGATACCTTGGCCGCAGCTGGTTAGATCAGGGATTGGAGTCCAAGCCAAAGACAATCATGCGTAAGCTGGATAGGCAGAGGTTAACTGCCTTTGGCAGCATTTGCTGTGAAACTCAGCAGTGCTGGATAGGGATAGGCGATGATGAGTTCACACAAAGAAGGGCAGTGAGTCACGCTCCCTGTCAGTAGTTATTGTTCCATTTCCCCAAGAACATATGGCCATGGCTTGGAAGTCCAGGGACCCAGAATGTAGCCAGAGATATGAAGAATGCCTTCCAATGGATTCCTTTTCCACAAGGCAACCTGGTAATCTTAGTGCTTCTTCTCCCAGCAAACCCGAAGACCATTCCTTACATCATCCTTCAGAAATAATTTAATTAAGTCCCTCTTACAGATGAGGAAAACTGAGACCCAGAAGACAAAATGGCCACACAGTTAATTAGTAGTACTCGTGGGAGAGGAGCTCTGGGTTTTTGATGGCTAATGTACTTCTTCGAGCTGCTGCGTTGTATCATGGCTTGATCCTCTGTGGTGATCATATAAGCATGCTTTAGAAGAGACAAATTAATATGCACTTTAATATTCATTCCTCCAGTGCATATTTGTTTAGTAACTAGTAGGTGGCTAGAACTGAGCTAGAAATTTAAGGGAAAGAAAGAGAAAATATGGGTCTTACCCTTCAGTTATCTATACTCTGAGGAACCACACATAAAACCACTTTTATAGTTAAGTGATAATAAGAGTTTACTGAGCCCTGGCTGGTATGGCTCTGTGGATAGAACATTGTCCCACAAGCCAAAAGGTCACTGGTTCAATTCCCGGTCAGGACACATACCTGGGTTGAGGACCAAGTCCCCCAGTTGGGGGTGTGCAAGAGACAACTGATGAGTCTCTTACACATTGATGTTTCTCTCCCTTTCTTTCTCCCTCCCTTCTCTTTGCTCTAAAAATAAATAAATAAAAGCTTTAGAGTAGAAGAAAAGAAAATTTTAAAAGAGTTTATTGAGTGGCAGAATGAGAACTATATTTACTACAGAGGATTGAAAGACATTCATTTTTTAAAAATAATTTTTACTTAAAATTATTTTAATTTAAAAATTTTAACTTTTTTGCCTTTTCAGGATAATAGTAGTTGACTGATCTGATGCATGAAGAAGGATTGTAGTGCCCTGGGGAACATGTGGAAAAAAAAGGGGTAGAAACAAAACTGCCCTCTGATGCCTTCTTATGCTGTTTGGCCTGTTGAACAATGTAAGTTCATCACCTATTAAAAGTAATTAAAATTTTTTTTCTATAAATGAAAATCAACCAGGACAAATAAACCTAATCAAATACCCGTTTAGTAACATAACCACACAAAAGGTTACTTTTTCCCAAGATGCTTTGATCACAGTACTCTGATTGAACATCTTTAGTGGGATATGCTCCATGGATAAAAAATACATACATACCGGACTTCCGGCCAAGATGGAGGCTTAGACGGACACGCTAGGTCTCCCTCTACAACTATAGGGGAATACAACTACTTCAAAACAAAGGATAACTAGAAATTTCAGAAAATAAAACTACACGGAAGTCCAACATATGAAGTTATAAATCAGCGGTACCATTTGGGCAGGTAAGAGTTAAAGAGGGCAGTGCTGTTTGCGGTCGCACCCGGAGTGGCGGGCGGCGAGGAATCCGGGCTGCGCAAGCCCCTGGCGGTGCGCAACTCCGGCGCTGGGGAGAGCGGCCGCCGCATCGCCTTGAACAGTGAGGCCCAGGGGGGCGGGAGGACGGATCCCGGTCTCCTAGCTGAATAACTGTGTGAATCCATCTTGGACCCCCGCCCCCAAAGAAAGCACCACAGGGCTGCGAAATAGGTCACGGACAGGCAGGCGCAGGTCGCTAATTTGTGATGCGTACACAGGCACTGCCCCCGACAGCCAGCCCAAGAAAACAAAACACATCTGTCAAAATGAGGCAGGCAACTTTAGAAATACCGGTAACACAACTCACCAGGCAGCAGATAGAGAACCTGACAGATGAACAGATAAGAAACCTGTCAGAGGCTCAGTTCTGGGCCATTGTTATCAGGTGGCTTACAGAATTCACAAAAGAGCAGGAAAAAGATATGAAAGAAGCGAAAAACTTTCATAACGAAAGGAACAAAACCACATACGAGACAGAAGGAAAGGAAATAAAATCCAGAGTTCATTTCAACAAACTGGAACTGGAATATGGAGAAGGAACAAGCAGTCAACCAATGCAGCGAGAGGAAATGGGAAGCAACAATGAAAGGATCAGAAACCTCTGGGACAGCTATAAAAGGCCCAACATAAGAATCATTGGTTTGCCAGAGAATGAGGAAGATGAACTAGAACTTGAAAAATTGAGTGAAAATATAATAAAGGAGAACTTCCCAGACTTGGGGAAGGGAATAGACCTGCAGGTCCAGGAAGCAAGGAGAGTTCCCAAGAGACTGGACCCAGGGAGAACCACTCCAAGACACATTATAATCAAAATGTCAAAAATTAAAGATAAAGAGAGAATCTTAAAAGCAGCAAGAGAGAAGAAAAGAATTATGTACAAAGGGGTCCCAATTAGACTATCAGCTGACTTCTCAAGGGAAACCCTACAGGCAAGAAGAGACTGGCAAGAAATATTCAAAGTAATGAAAATCCAAAACCTACAACCACGAATACTCTATCCAGCGAAATTGTCATTCAGAATAGAAGGACAGAGAAAGTGTTTCCAGGACAAAATAAAACTGAAAGAGTTCATTAGATCCAAACCACTGTTATATGAGATGTTAAAGGGACTGGTTTAAAAAAAAAACAGAAGCTAGGGAGATGAAACAAAGGCAAACTAAATAGGCAACGAGAGTGGAAGAGGAACTGTGGGTACGGGAAGCATATTGGGGGGAGGTCAACAGGGAGGGGGAATGGGGAAAGGGAGAGAGATGATATAGGAATTGGGGATCAAGGTAGGAGGGAATGGAATAGACGGAGAGAGGTTGGGAGGAACTGTATGCACAACTAATGGACATAATCTAAAAGGGGGGGACAACTGGAGGGAGGGGGGCCACCGGGTGGAGGGGAGCAGAGGGAAGGGAAATTGGCACAAATGTAATAATTTAATTAATAAAACACATTAAATCTGAAAAATAAAAAAAAAAAAATACATACATACCAAAAAAAAAAAAAACCCTAAATGTGATTCTTTTATGTCAATAACAAAATTCATAATGTCATTTTGAAAAAATAAAAAGGATTGTGAGGCTACTAGACTCAGAAGAAATAATGCCTGATGGATTGGGATTGCTTAGTAATGCCTGCTCTCTCCATTATTCTGTGTTGTCATATTTCTTGTGAAGGTGGATCATCCTTACATAGAGGTGGACACACAACATTCTTGATGTAAGAAAGAGCTTGAGCAAAGACTTGAGAATGAGTGTGTACATTTGAAGGGTTGTGGGAAGACCGACCTAAGTGAATCAAGAATAGGGGCAGGGGCAGACCCAAGATGGTAGAGGAGTAAGTGAAAGCTATACTAACTTCCTCCCAGGACCAAACTGGAATTACAACTGAATTATAGAAAAATCATCCTGAAAAATCAACTGAACACTAGCTGGAGAGAAGCCTTATAATCATGGACAGATGAATGACGCTGCATCACCACAATGTGACTGGTAGGGAGTGTGGAGGAGGCACGAGAGGGTTGGCTGGGCTCCCACAGGCAGCAGCTGAAGTCCTGGAGGGATTTATAGTGGTCAGGGGGTTCCTCTGGTAAGTGTGGGGTCTAAATCCCAAGCTGGGCTCCCCAGCCTACAGTACCAGAGCTGGAAATGAACCAACTAACATACAGCTGTGAAAAGCAGTGGGTTTCTGTCTGCCAGGGAGTGACAGCAGGAGATGCAGAGAGCCTCTTAAAGGGCCAATTCACAAAATTCTATTTGCAGCCACTTACCCTGGAATCCAGCAGAGGGAGGGCAGAGTGGACTAGAGCCACTTGGGGAGAATCTGGGGCTAGTGGCTCTGGAGAGAGCTGAAGGAACAGCTGCCAGTATCCCTGTGCTTCAGGAGTCATCTTTCTCAGGCAGAGTAATCTCCTCCTAGCGGCATCAGCCTGAAGGGGAGCAATAGCCCCGCCTACAAGAATTACTCTGCTTCACCCTGTGGTTATTAAGTCCTGCTGCTGAGGAGTACAGCTGGAAGACATTCACTGATTAACCCTACAGAAAGTCTGCATGCAGAGGCAGACTGTTGGGAGTTCTGAGGCTTCAGCCGACCTGCCCCCAGGCCTGGTGTTCATAATAGCTTGTCTTGGTGCACGGCCTCATTCCTTCTGTATGCACCCAGGCCTAGCAGAGAGAGCCACATACTGTGGATCACTGATAGCCCCAAGCGGGTTGCTCAGGGCCAGTCACAGGCAGGGTTTGACTTAGGTGTGCACCAGAGTCTTGCAGATCTACCTAATACATAGAGACAAATATAAAGAAGCAGCCAAAATGGGAAGACAAAGAAACTGACCCAAAACAAAAGAACAAGAAACTTCTCCAGAAGAAAAACTAGTTGAAATGGAGGCAAGCAATTTATCAGGTAGTTTAGAGTAATGTTATAAGGACACTCAAAACCATGAAAAAAGACACAAACCATAAAAAAGGATCAGTTAGAAATAAAGAATTCAATATCTGAAATAAATAATACACTGGAAGGAATAAACAGGAGGTTAGATGAAGCAATATTTTATCAGATGTAACTCCCCAGGCAAGGGAAACAAAATAAAAAAATAAACAAATGGAACTACATCATACTAAAACATTTTTGCACAGCAAAGGAAAACATCAACAACATAAAAAGATAACCCACAGAATGGGAGAGCATATTCACTGATATGTCTGATAAAGGGTTAATATCCAAAATTTATAAGGAACTTGCAAAACTCAACACCAAAAAACAAACAATTCAATTAAAAAAAGGCAAAGGACCTGAATAGACACTTCTCCAAAGAGGACATACAGATGTCCAACAGACATATGAAAATATGCTCAGCATCACTAATCATCAGAGATATACAAATTAAAACCATAATGAGCTATGATCTCACAACTGTCAGAATGACTATCATCAATAAATCAACAAACAAGTGCTGGTGAGGATGTGGAGAAAGGGGAATCCTTCTGCACTGTTGGGCAGAATGCAGCCTGGTGCAGCCACTGTGGAAAGCAGAATGGAGATAACTCAAAACATTAAAAATGGATCTGTCTTTTGAACCAGCAGTCCCGCTTCTGGAAATATAGCTGAAGGAACCCAAAACACTAATTTGAAAGAACATAAGCACCCCTATGTTCATTGCAGCATTATTTACAATCACCAAGATACAGAAGCAGCCCATGTGTCCATCAGTAGATGAGTGGATAAAACAACCATGGGACATTTACACAATGGAATTCTACTTGGCTGTAAAAAAGAAGAAAATTTTACCCTTTGTGACAGTATGGATGGACCTGGAGAACATTATGCTAAATAAAATAAGTCAATCAGAGAAAGAGAAATACCATCTGATTTCACTCATAGGTGGAATCTAGTGAACTAACTTAACTAACAAGCAAAACAGAGAAAGACTCATAGAGACAGAGCAGGATGACAGCTAAGGGATTGGGGAGGTCAGGGGGTGGAGGGATTGAGCCAAAAGACAAAAAGATTCATGGACATGGACAACAGTGTGATTTCAGGGTGGAGGGGGGTATAAAGGGACTAAACGGTAATGAAATATACAATAAAAATTAGTAAGTAAAAAGATTAATAAAAGAATGGGGGCAGATAACAGAAGCAGATAATAGAATGATAAGTGTTTGACTTTATCCTACCACAAGACCAGTGGTTGTGAAACTGTGTAAAATGAAGCCACCAATTGAACACAACTCCTCAGGCATGGGGCATGCTGGGAGGCTAAAGCTGGGTAGGGGACATGGGATACGTTGGGGAAGGGCAGGCAAGACTCCGGCTGCCCCTCACACTCCTATCTTCACAACACAACATTACTTTATCTGTTTTATACATTGAGGCTTTGTATAATGCAATTTTTTGCCTTCAAAGAAACTATTTCTTGCTTTAATAAATAAACAAACAGACAAACAAACATAGAACAACCCTGAAAATCACTGCTATAAGCTAGGAGGGTTTCTGAAGGTTTTTACTCGGTGAATTTGATACTTTAGGAAAATTGATGGGGGTACTAGTTTGTATATTAGGGTCCTGTTGCAATTTTCAAGTGTGAAGAGACAAAGCTATGATTCAGGATTAGGGCAGTTGTACCAGGGCAACAGATGATGATTTATAAGAGCCATTTCAGAAGCAGAGCCAGGGAAGGAATAGTCTTCATCCAAGGAAATAAATACATAAAGGGAAATTTTGTTACTCTCATCAATTTGGGCTCCATCAAATTATTTTGTCTTTCAGACTGTTAAGTTTATGAGGGTAGGGAATATATCTATCTTGTGTCCTTAGGATGGTGCCTGGGACATAGTAGGTGTTCAATGAATATTTATTCCTTATTCAAAAATAAAAGAGGTCATATGTAACCATTCAGATGATTTCTGCTGCAACTAAGAGAAATCTTGACCTCAAATTGACTTAAACAAATAAGGACATTTATTAGATCATATCAGAGGTAGAGTAAGCTCCAGGCTCAGTGCAGTCAGCAGTGGAGTGATGTCATTAAAGAAGCAGGTTCTCCCCCCTCTCTACTCAGCGCCCTTGGCATTGGCTTTATCTTGAGAGCTATGCATCTCATGTAGGATGGCTGCCTATAGTTATCAAGCCACACAACTCCTTGCTTAAGGCCAGCAAGAGGGAAAGAGAAACCTTTCCCCTAAACATAAACTGTAAATCCTTAGTTCCCATCCCCATTCTCTCCAGTATGCAGCCAGAAGAATCCCTTATACTGGTTGGTTTTGAGCCCCATCCCAGTCTAACCTGGGACTGGGGCTAGGATCATTTCCCCTGAGCGCTGGAGGAAGGAGGGTTAGAATCATGAACAAAATTTTAAAAAAATAAGGGAGGAGGGGTGGTGAGCTGAGTACACTTGTTCCTCAGTGTGAGTTTTGAGGACCAGCAGCCTCAGGGCCCAATGGGATCTTGGTGGAAATGTGCAATCTTAGGGCTCACCTCAGAGCCACTCTGTCAGAATCTGTATTTTCACAAGAGTCCCCAGGTGATTTATATGCAAGTAACACCTGAGAAGCAGGTGCATTTTGAAATATATTCTTTGTTTTATATACTTGTGGAATGAATTAATTAAGTCAACAAGTATTTATTAAACACTACAGTGTGTTAGGTTCTGTTCTAAGCACCTGGATGACGTCAGTGAATAAAAACAGATACAAATTCCTATTTTCAGTGGTGCTTACTCTCTAGTGGGATTTGGGTAAATAGTAAATAGATAAGTAAATTATTAATATGCTAGAAAGTAATCGAGCTATGAAACTAATGGAGCAGATGAGGGGGGAAATGCTAGGATCATGGAGTTGTGATTTTAAATGGAGTAGTCAAGGTGGACCTCATCAGGGAGGTTGCAGTTTATGTTCTAGTGGGAGGAGTGGAGTATTCTGATGTGTGACTGGGAAAAGTAAAGTCAATGCAGCTGTGGTTCCTTTTTTTTTTTTTTTTTTTTGAGAGGGCAAGATTATGAGTTAGTTTGGACTCGTTGAGTTGGACTATTGGTGAGATATTCAAAGGCTAATATGCAGTGGACACTGAAAAATGTGATCCTGGAGTCCGTTTGTAAGATCAGGGCAAGTGTCTTTGATTTAGAAATCATTAGTATGGTACCTAAATTTACCCCTGGCTGGTTTGGCTCAGTGGATTGAGCGTCGGCCTGCGAGCTCAGTGTCGCTGGTTCGATCTTCCAGTCAGGGCACATCAGAGAAGGAAAACTCTGATTCCAAAAAACCTCCGCTGCCTTGCGGCATGCCTCTTCAGGGGAAAGGCTAAGGGAGTAAACCCCGACAGAAAATCCGGAGCCGGAGTCCCTAAGGCGGTTTGACGTTGTAGTCAACACCGGCAACTCCTGCGGCGCACCTGAAGCCAAGCTGTATTGACTCCGTCTTTCCCTTGGATCCTTCAGCTGCGAAGAGAGGGGGGGTCTGCTGCATGGGCAACAGCAGACCCTCCATATCACCCTGCCCAGGCTCTGTAGCTTCAGCTTCACTGGAGAGGACACTCCAGCGTCATCGCAAGATGTCGATTCAACACGGGAGGAGACAGATACCGTGTCACTCCCGAGTCGGACTGCACAGCCATTCTCGGCAATGCAGATAGACTCTGAAGAAGCTACGCCATCGTCTCTCGAGACAGACGGCTGCCGACGACGGTACCTAAATTTAAAAGTGAGAGCCATGATATAGAACTGGTTCACCAAGGAAGGAATCCAGAGGGAAAAAAATTAGGAGCTCATGGCTAAACCTTGGTGAATGACGCTAATCTTGGGGTGGTAGGAAGAAGTTAATTTTTTCCCTTATTCAGAAACATCACTGAGTGATTGATTGAGGCCAGTAGTAAAATAAACAAAAAACTAATTGGATATATTATCTTTCTCCTATGATGATCATAGACAAAAGAGCATAGTTGGTTAGGGAAATATATGAGCTGGTGAAATTTTAATACTTCTCTGAAAGGTTGTGATAAGCAAAGGTTAGTCACAGGCATCTATGTTTAGACAAGTTCAGTCAAATTGGCCAGGATGAACCTGTCTGTTTTTGTCTTGCCCTTGCAGCCCTTTATGATGCAGGCCTGGGGTTAAGGCATGGCCATCTGGACAGCCTTGTGTGAAGCCAGATCCAAGTGTGGGTACCTTGATGTTCACACCATGCCATGGAACCAACCTTTCATTAGTGGTGACTGCAGGGATGAAGTCAGGGCTGAAACTGGAGTTTTGGTTGTTATTTTCTTTATACCCATGAAGGGTCATTCTAACCTTGCCAGTGGTATCTGCTCTTCCCTTCCTTCCCAGGGTCTCTCCTGCTTGGCTAATCACTGCCTTAAAAAAATTTATTTATTTATTTATTTATTCATTTAAACTTTTATTTTATTTATTTTAAGAGAGACGGGAGGGGAGGGAGAAAGAGAGAGAGACATCGATGTGTGAGAGAAACGTGTACTGCTTGCTTCTCGCATGCCCTCAGCTGGGGACCTGGCCTACTACCCAGGCATGTGCCCTGACTGGGAATCGAATAGAAGACCTTTTGGTTCACAGGCCGGTGCTCAACCCACTGAGCCACACCAGCCAGGGCTAATTATTGCCCTTATATTGTCCACTGGTTCTTCAGAACTAATTGACACTGAAGTGTGAATTTTCAACATTAGTATGTTAATAGAACATAAGACCTTTATTAGAATTCATTTACTTATCTAGTCAACAAATATTTATTGAGTGACTATTATGGGACAAGCAGTGTACTAGGTCCTGGAAATACAGTTGTGAATTACTGACAGTTCTGGTGTTCGTGAAATACATAATCTAATTGGGAAAAAGGTAGACAGTCCAATGGATAAAGCTTACATAGTAAGATAGTGCTAAAATAGGGGTAAATTTAGGGTTATGGAGGCTTTAGGGGGAATAGTAGAAAGTGGGAGGGAGTGTTCTAAGCCACGGGAATGATGCATACAGAGCCTTGGAAGCAAGATTGAGGGATAAAGAAGAGGTGAGGGTGCTGACAGGAGGCAGAGGCTGGAGCAGTCAGCAGAGGCTAGACCATGAGGACCTTGTAAACCCTGTTAAGGAATCTGGACTTCATTCTGAGGGCTATGAGGAGCCAGCTAATGGTTTTAAGCTGGGGATTGTCATAATCACGTTTGCATCTTAAAAGATCACATTAGTGGCAGTGTGGAGAACAGATCGAAGGCACAGAGACAGGTCAGGAGGCAATGCCCTCACCCTGGTAGTAGTTGACTGGTGGCCTGAACTAGCATAAAGAATGAAGATAAAGGGACAAAGTCAAGAGCGATGTAAGAGGAATTTGTGATTGATTAAATGGGGTCAAGGAAGCAGAGAGAGGAGTCAAGGATGATTCCTAAGTTTTTGATGGAGACACTCCTTACGGGCAGAATTGCAGGCATCCGTGACTGGGTCTGTAGCATGGCTGTTTTTGGGTGGGGTGCTTGTCACACTTAAAATCACATTATGCAAACAGCTGCCTACCCCAAATATTTACCTTTAAGGATGGCTCTGGCACTCGATTTTGCTGGCTGGCAGAGAGATCTTTTGTCATGCTAGAACTGAAGTACTTGTGGCCTGAGTGCTTTCAAAGTGTAGTGAAGGAGCACAGAGAATATTTTTTAGAATTATTCAGGTTATTGGCAATTTTCACTCACGTGATAACTTGAGTCCAATACCACCCTCCCAGTATGAGATTTCACCTGTATGAAACCTCTTTTCCCTCTTGATCCCATTCTTTCCACCTTCTGTTTATGGTAGAAGTGACTGATTACTGGAAGTCTTTTTAACAGTATGACATACTGAATTGAATCAGCTTTCTTTTACTGTTTATAGCTGAGCAATCTCTCTATCTCTCACGCACGCGCGCAGACACACGCACACATACAAAAATGCCTTTATTTTAAAAAGTATGCATGGCTTACAAAACTTTTAATAGAATTCCAGGCAACACATGCTATATATATATATATGCCAAGAGTGCTGTAGTGTAGATTGTAGCATAGGTATTTAGATGTTATACATCTAAAGCAATCTACGTAGAAATCATTATCACTAAGCATGTTTTAAAAATACTTATACATTATACTATATAATGAAACAAGTGGTGGTTAATGATGCACATAAAGAGTAGTAAACCATAAATGGGAATACCTGACAGAGCAAGGAGATTTAAAAAGAAAATAAGTGCACCTGGTCTGCCTTAAATGCTTTTTAAAACACTGTTTCTGGAAAGTTCGTGTAAGTGAATTAAGCCTGTGTTTCTCCTGGGGCTGCCAGCACTTTCTTTGGCCAGCAAAACAGCTGCACCAGGAGGTGCTGAGCTGCAAAAAGCTCAGCACGGAGTTGTGGTTGCAGCCCCAGCCCTGGCAGACTGAGCTGCAGAGGCTCTTAGCTGGCACCTTTAAGAACCGTTAGGAAGTCAGATTTTTCGCTTGTAAGAGTGGAGAAGCCCAGGTGATTTTGGGAGCCCCTGCTCACTGAATGAAAGGCATTTGCAAGTTAGGCAAAGTAGCCATCTTTCAAATTAAGCTTTTCAGTTACTGGCATTGATAACCGTGCTCAAGGCTAAGACAATAAAATGTGATCATTCTTCAATTCAAGGACAAACACAATGCCCAGCTGAGTGGTGTTTAGAAGATGTATTTTTACTAAAGTAATGGTTTATTTGTATATCCATGTTTTCAGATAATGGATTGCTATGAACCCTGGCCTGAACCCCTAATGGTTTCATGTCTCTGGAATTAGAAAAAGACTAGTTTTATAGGTGTTTTCTTTTCTTCTTCAAGGGATTCTTGTTGCTGAATTATGTGTTGTAACCAAGGCCTGTGGAGGAAGATGGTAGGTTTGTGAATTAGCAAGGTCTAGTGAAAACTTCTATTTATGTGACCCCTGGTGGCTGGTGGGAGTGATTTGTCTGCCTTAACAATTTTTCTGAAGGACTAATTTCTTTATAGACAACACCATAGCAGGCTGATGCTTAGGGCCTGGCTGGTGTTTCCAAACATTCTATTGTTACTTGCTGTCACATAGGTGAAGGAGAAAGAAAAGCAAACACCTGGCTCTAGTTTATTAACTCATCCTCCCAACATTGTAACTAAAGTATGCTGTGGCTACTTGGCTGCCCAACTTTCGCTGCCTGTCTTAGGCTACAAAGGAGCTAAATATAAAAAAGGAAGGGAAGGAAGGAATTTTTGGGTTGGAGATTTAAGCAGAAAAATGATACCTCTGCCAGTGCAGAGAAAATGCCAAGGTGGGAGGCAACGGAGAAATTCATATGACTCAGAATCATGTTGGCTTCCCCATTCCTTGCCAGGCTTGCTTGTCCCATTTCACTCTAGTGTTGGCAGGAGCCACGACATCTGGTTTCTTGCCCCAGCATAACCACAGATTCATTGGGAGACTTTGCACAAATTGATTCTCTCTAAGCATACATTTCCTCACTGGGAAAATGAAAGCATTGAACCACCTAGCGTCAGTTTTGGCACCTTGCTGAACTAGTCGCTTTGCCTTTCAGCCTTCCCAACACTGCTAGGGAAGGCTAGGGTCCTCATTTCCATAGATCCTGCTAGGTCAAAGCTTGTGGAAGTCCGTAACTGTGTGCCAGCTTTGCCCAGGGACTGACAACAGGCCATGGAGATCATCTAAACTGGTGGGTCTTAAATTGTGATCTGGGACCAGCAGCATGGGCATCACCTGGGAACACGTTAGACATGCTCATTTTTGGGACCCCTCCAGACCTGCTGAATCAGAGACTGTGGAAGTGGGGTCCAGCAATCTGTGTTGTAACAAGCCTTGCTGGTGATTCCGATGTATGCTAATAGTTTGAGTGAAGTATGATGTACACATGAATATAAAAAGCATTGGACTGCTGCTCTGTTACGCTTTGCTGATCTTGTTATAGTCTAACAGTTTAGTATTTTTATCTTTAGGAACATGCTCATAGGCACTGGTGATAAGATGAAATTTGAAATGAGCTGAATCAACTCTGTATTTCAAAAGGTTGTCACATTTAAACATTTCTACATTTTTTTTTTTTTTTACAGTTACAGAGTGGTTTAAAAGATAGCCCTGGGCCTGGGCAAAGAGAATTCTGGGAAATGTAGTTTATTTATTTATGACAGGAATGCTTTGTAAAGGGGGAGTTTTGGGAGCTGTCTCCCAGGAGAGGTATGAAGTTTTCCAGGGCACCTCAGACTTGGTGAAGGAGAATCGTTTCTGCTGTCGCTGGCAGCAGCCCACACATTTTATTTTTGTGTGTTTGTTCTGCTTGTTGAACACTGACTTTCATACCATCTTGTTCTGTAATTCAAAACTGACTCTATAATTAGGTCTGAAAAGGAATGGTTCCCAGGCAATTCCTTATGAAACTAGTAAAGACAGTTGCATTTGCTTTGGCTTGTTTTGCTGTAATTTGCCTGAGAGGGCTGCAGGGTGGCTCTATTTGAAGTTATATTGGGTGGGCCCCTCCTCTGTGTATTTCTAGTGCGAGGGGATGAGGGCTGAATTCTGCTCTTGGGAACTTTAGGTGGATGCGTGGAAGATGTTGGCAGACTTGTTTCTTTCATCTTGGGACAGTAAACTCGGAATTCATTCATGTGTTTAAGCCTACCTGGCTCAAGTTTGGCTGTTTGGCCCAGAGGAAATGTTTAACCAGCTAAATTACAGGGGCCATAGTGGACTTCCTAGAGAGTGACTGTTGGTGTGCTAATTCCAAGTTTCCCCTTTTGGATTCCATGCAATGGAGATAATCTGCATACTTAAAATTGAGGTGGAAATCTAAGTTCTCAATAGAGAAAATGATGACTGCATTTGTGACTCCTCTTTGCTTCAATATCTGGGCGTGGGATCATCAGGAGGCCTGGGAAGGGACAGACAGTTTCAACCTGGCAGGACCTGGATCCCTCCTGCTGGCTTGCACCTGAGCAGCGCCACTTTATTTGTTTTGGTTGGTTACACTTCCATTTAAGATTTCTTTTGAAGAGAATGTTTCACTGCTTTAAAAAGTTTGAAAATCACTGGTTTAGTCTAGAAGTGTCCAGTCCAAGCCTTGCCCTCAAAGTTAGTTAGCCCAACCGCTAGCCCTCCAAGCAAGCCTCAAACAATCGAGGCCCTGGGAACTACTTTTCATCTACCACTGGGCTGTCTACTTATTTTTGTCCACGAGCTAAGACTTCAAACCCATCTGTAGCACCAGATTCAGCCATCACTCTGATTATGCCCCAGCTTGTGGATACTCAATTCTCTTGCCCTGTTAACAGCTTCCCCTGCCCCATCTCACTCTGGTACCCAACAGCCCGGCATCTAATTAGATTGCATTCCTCAAAGGCAGGGAGGCCATAGGAGGTCTCTTGAGCCATAAGTTCTCAATAGCTGCTTTGATCTGTGATAATGTGTCCAAGCCTACTTAATGTGATGTTTTTTGTTAGTGCCTGGTGCAGAATGGATTCATCCCTGCTGACAGCTCCTTGCCCTGAATTCATCTCTACTACCACATTTTCAGAGAGGATAATTGTCAACCTTGTACCAGAACTGAGTTGGGTCCTGCTTTTGTTCGTTATTGTTCAGCATGCCTGGCCCAGGGAAGCAGTACAGTGGGAGCATTGCTATGATGTAGGAAGTCCTATTTTATCACTTCAACCTGGATGGCATTAGGAATGGTTCCTCTGTGCTACCGATGGACTTCCTAAGAACTGGAATCTGGGAAGGGTCCAGGTTTACCATTCACTGCAAAAAGTTGAGCTTTGACATCAGGAAGACTTAAGCTCTTATCCCTCTTATCCTGATTCCATCAACTTCCTAGCTGGGTAACGTAGAACATTTTTCCTGAGCCTCCAGTTGCTCATCTGTAACTTGCATGTGCTATCACATAGAATCATTGTAAAAGTTAAATGAGAATGTGAGTGTGTGTGCTAGTATCATAGGAAAGCATTAAAAAATACTTTTCCTCTCTCTGCCCCAAAACCCTTCCGCAGCACACAGCATGTACTCAGAAGGGCTACAGCCATTGTTGCAGAGACCTTCAGTTAGATCTGGAGAATCCCATTCTGTGGTCCCCATTCTCCGTCTATGTGCCAATTTGATCTGGCTTTTCACTACGGTGATCAGTGGGTTCACTGGAGCTTAGTTTTGTCTTACCACACTTGAGTGTTCATAAAATTGTCCTTTTGATAGGATATAGCCTCATTTGTGCAGAATAGCTGGTAATAATTTTTTTACAATTTCAAGTATAGTTATCAGTTACAATGACTTGCTGCTTAAAAATCTTTACTGGTATCTCATTGCTTTTCCATGAAAGCCATAACTTAGTGTGGCCTGCTGTACTTTCATGGCCCAGCCTACTCTCCTCTCAGCTTCATCTTGCTCTCTGCCTTCTGTCATGTTCCTCAAGCATGCAGTGTCCCCTTTAACCACGGGGCCTCTGTACATGTCACCCCTCTGCCTAGAATGCTGTCCCCTGTCTGCTCCTTCCACCTCTTTCCCCCACTGGCTTTGCCCCAGTCATTTGTTCAGATCTATTTCCCACCTTCCTTCTGCTCCATATAGTAGGGGGCAGACCCATACAAATTCCATTTTCCAGGCTTCCTTTCCAATTGGCTTCTAGCTATATTTGGCCAATGGAAAGCAGTGGCAAAAATTAAAGAGCAGGAGGAAGGTAGAAACCTGGGTAACTCCTTCCTCCAGCTTTCAAATCATCTCCTGGCAGTGCCTGTATCACCTTTATGGTTCCAGCATCTGCAGACAGCTCTCAGCATCAGCGCTGGTTCCTGGGCTCTGGGCTGTGTTCTCCCCAAGCCCTTTGGTAACTGCAGCTTCTGAGTTATCTCACTAACCTGTTCGTTCTTCACACCCTGGTAACTACCAATTCATCTCCTAAATTAAATCCCCTCTAGTGAACTGCCTGGTATGGGCTTTGTTTTCTCATCTGAACCCTGCTGATGAAACACTCCTTCATCATTTAGATTCTTGGTTTAACTTTCACTTTCTTGGGGAAGCCTTCCTGACCCTTTCCTTCCACAACCAACAGCAACTAGATTAAATCACTCATTTTACAGTTTCACAGCACTGTGCACCTCTCTTGTGTAGAACTTATCCCACTTCTAACTTCACATTTATCTGTGTTTATTTAATTGGTCTCCACCATTAGAATATCAGCTTCATGTGGGAAGTAACCATGTCCTTTTGGGGGTGAGTCACCATCATTTTCTCAGTACCTGAGTGTCTAGCACATAATATGTGCTAATAAAAGAATGACTTCTTTCACAAAGTTTTGTGATGCTGGGAACCATTGTTAAAAGAATTACTTTTGCCTAAAATCAGAATGAACACTGCAATACCATGTACTAAGTTCTCTGTGTGATTGGTCATGTCTTCATAAGAGAGTAAATAAGTCTCAAACAATTGAACTACCCTGTTAAGAACGAGAAATTTGTTGGACAAATTACATATAATTCAGTTGTAATTCAGATGAATTACCTATAATTCATCTTGCCAAAGATGAAAAGTCACTAGCTAATTAACTGAGCTAACATCAAGGACAGCCTTTTTGCTCCAGCACAGATGTGCTCTGATTTCAGGAGGGCAGGGCTCATGTTTCATGGTGAGTAAAAGGAACTTTTTAGATTGAGAACTTGTCAGTGACTAGTGATGGTGAGCCAAACTTTCACCTCTCTTTTAAAAAGTAAAGATGGTATCATGTTCAACAATGGTGGCGCTTCTTTGAATTTTATGTTTTAGGTATTTTTATTAGAAAAGCAATGCACCTATTTGTAATAGCCAGAAATTGGAAAAGATTTAAATATCCCTCAGCTGGGTGAGTGGTCAAACTATTGTACATCCACACCATGGAATACAACTTAGCAATTAAAAGGAAAAACTCTTAGTGTCCACGGCAACTTGAATGGATACCAAGAAAATTAAGCTGAGTAAAAAGAAGCCAGTATCAAAAGGTTACGTACTGTATGATTCCATTTATATAACATTCTCTAAAGAATAAATTATAGAGATGGAGACATATTAGTGATTTCCAGTGTTTGGGAGTCAGGACAAGGCATGAGCATGATTACAAAGGGGTAGCATGAGGGATTAGTGGTGACAGAACAGTTCTGTATCTTGATTGTGGTGGTAGTTACATGAATCTACACGTGTTAAAATTGCATAGAGCTTATGCATATGTATGCACATGCATATGATCACATATAAAAATGAGGAAATCTGAATAAGGTCCATGGATGGCACCAATGTCAATGTCCTGATTTTGATATTGTACTCTAATTAAATAGGATTTTACCATTGGGGGAAGCTGAGTGAAGTGTACAAGAAACCTCTCTACTATTTTTGCAACTTTTTCTGAAGCTATAATTACTTCAAAATAAAATTTTTTTAAAGCAATACAAGGGATTTCTAGTAAACCAACAGATTTAACATGTATTTTTACTTGTATTTCCTTTGAAATCTCACTAAGTGGATAGTAAAGGAATCATAAAAGCATAACCATGAACATGCACACACACACATGCACACCACACAACAGTATAAGAGACCATAGAAATCACGCCATGACTATAGTAATTTGGAAATTGGAAGACAGAAGGACAAGAGAGAACTATTAATGGAAAATGCTGAAACTTAAGTGGCTGTAAGGAAGAAATTTGGTAAGAAGCAAGCAGATTCACTACACTGAAACTCTGAAAATTTCAGGAATAGGAGATACCAGTTACCTCTAAATTTATGGGGCTGAAAGGACCTGAGAAACCGCAGGGATTTGTTGAAAATGTGTAGAAGAGGAATTAGGCTTCCAGATGGCCTCCCTAGCCCTAATAAGCAGCTGACATTCTCTTCCTCCCACCTTCCTGGAGAAGGTAGGAGGTTCATCCAAAGGAGAGGCTGACCCACAGAAGCTTTAGTCACAGCAACGCCAGGCACAGCTGGGGTAGGATGAAGTACCATGCTGAAAATGAGGCCAAAGCAAAGACGGCATGTTAGGCGGTAAGACAGCTCCCCGCAAACTGGCAGCAGGATATTGGAGGGCTCCCCTCTGGGGGAAATCCAGCGGCTCAATCAAAAAGTCCTAGAGCTACTGATATTTGAAGGACCTTCAACAAAAAAGTATAGGTCCCTGCCCACTCACTAACGTGAGCACACAAGTCAGCAAGCCCTGCCGTGCATAATTAGCTTTTAAGAACCTCATTCCTAAATATGGAAGACAGAGAGCCAAAGTTCACCACATTTGAGGACAGTTTCTAACAAGCAAGATGAACACTAAAGCAAATAAACAGGAAACAAATAAGAAAGAAAGAAAGAAACAGAGAAAGTGGAGACAACGCACAAGGGCAGGAAAAATAATTAAACATCAACAACAAAAATAATACCTTTGGGGAGCTAAGAGAAGGTAGTGAGTGCATCATGAAAAAAGAAGAGGTTGCTTTGATAAACAAATATTGAGAAAACATGAAAGTTATTTTTAACCAAAAAAAATTTGTTCAGTAGAAAGGTTGGAAAATAAATTGAGGAAATCTCTCAGTAAGTAGAATAAGAGACAGAGAGAAATTGAAGAAAGAGAGAAAAAAGTAAAACAAAACCCAGAGGGCCACACATTACCCTGTTTCTTTAACAAATAAATTGTATAAACAGAAAGGGATGGTGGAGGAGAAAACATTATAAATTGACAACCAAACACAATGTGAAACTTGATGAAATCCTATCTAAAACTTCAAGCCAATTGTGAAAATTGGGTATTACATGATATTAAGATATTATTGGCAATATTATTAATATTATAATGGTGTGTGTAGTTATATTTCAAAAGTCCTTACTTATTTGAAATGTATACTGAAGTATTTGGGTTAGGTGATACAGTATCTGGGATTTGCTTTAGAATATACTTTTTAAAGAAGGTAAAGTGTTAATCATTGAAACTTGGTGATGGGCACATAGGGGTTTGCTTTATTGTTCTCTCTACTTTTGTGCAGTTTTATAATTTCTTTAAAAAAACATTTTAAAGAAAAAAAGTAGAAGATCAGATAAAAGTCAAACATCTGACTAATAAGAATTTAAGAAAGTGAGAGCAGAAAAAAATAGAGAAAAATAAATTATCAGATAAATAATTCAAGAAAATCTGCTGGAACTGAAGAACATGAACCTCTAAACTAAAAGAGTTCCTTGATTCAAGACTGGGAGAGGGGAAATATAAAATGAGTTTGCAACATTGATTGTGATGGAAAGCAAGGAAGCTCTTACAAATGATACAGATATGTCAAAAGTTACCTGAAGGGACTCTCAATGGCCAAAGCTGGGACAATTTGAGCATCACAATAAATAATAATAATAATGGATTATGACCCACAGAATAAGAATTCATTATTCTAAACTGAAATAACTAAATAATAGAATAAATAGGGAAAGGGGAAAGCTCTTTTACATAGCAGAATTATAGATAATAAATGTAGAAAGAATGATAGAAATGGAAAATCAACATTTTTTACTGACAAATCATTTAATTGGACAAGACAAAAACATCAACACATTGTTTTCATTTATACAGAAAATAGAACATTTCAAATATATTAGTTTCTCTCTTTTTCAACAGAATTCATTTCAATCTTGTCCCAGCAACTGCTTCTCATTTTAGAACTCATGTTTTATTCATATGCATTTTGGTAACACATATGCACCTATTGTAGCCAAGAAAGCATACTTGAATTCTGAATTGTCATTTGTTACTATGGTGACCATCCCAACATATGGTGAAAACCCTCTGGCTCTTTCCATCACATCCTTTCATTTGAGCCAGCACTGGCCTTCTTTGTACAAGTCTCTATTACATCTTCGTTATTATCTCCTTTAGTCATAAATATGATGTCTCCATTATCCTTTTCATAAACTTTGATTACTCTGTAAACTATTGGGATGTCTTCTTTTTCAGCTTTAAGAACAACTATTTTATCAGCTGTAGTAGGGTCTTCCCAGATATTGTCAGGAACAGGTCTTTCCTGTGAAAGACTGGCTCTATGCCAGTGTTGGCCAATGCTCGTTCTGACTGTTCATAGTTGTTTCCATGAGTTTGAGACAAATATATGCCTCTTATAATATTACTCATTTCACAAATAACTTAAAACTTTAATAACTCATTATATTACATTTTTACAAATTAGGTAATGAGAAACAACAGATTGATTTATCTTGATTATCATGTTTTAATAACGGGATATATCAATTAAATTATAATTATGTCAATTTAATCTCTTTTAGTAATCATATATGATACTTGCCTGAAAATAGTTCTCAGTGGTTTTTATAATGTTTATGAAATATAAACTAACATGTTAATTTGAATTAAAAAATGAAGTCAGGATTTTTCGTGAAAATAAAAAAGACTGATTGGCTTAACAAAGAGAACTAGAGCTTTAGGTTATTTGGTAAATGTTTTTCATAACTTGAACGTGCTATAGTCAAAGCTCCAAGTTTTCTTAAAAAAGATTTTATTTATTTATTTATTTAGAGAGAGGTGAAAGGAAGGAGAAAGAGAGAGAGAAAAACATTGATATGTGAGAGAAACATTGACTGCTTGCCTCTCACACTCCCCCAACTGGGGACCTGGCCTACAACCCAGGAATGTGCCCTGACTGGGAATGTGACTGGGAATCTAACTGGTGACACTTTGGTTCACAAGTCATTGCTCAATCCACTGATCCATACCAGCCAGGACTGAAGCTCCAAGTTTTGACAAAAAAAATATATTTAAAGCATGTGTTTATTAAGAACAAAGTACTGAAAAATTGAATTGGCTAAATTGTAATAAAATTAAGATTGATATGGATATGGTTTTCCTATCCCTAAGTTTAAAGGATCAAACATGATACTTCAAAGTGAAAGAATAACAAGTATAATAAATAGTTATTAAATGAGCCTTGGTAAAATCTTTTTGGCAGATCTTCTAAAAATAGAGAAACTGAGGGACTCTAGTGACTGAGTAACAAACTCTTTTGTAAATGAGTTTCCAATTTAATGCTTTCACCAATCTGTAGGAGAATCTAGTCCAGTTGGTAGATCATTAAACATAATTTTTGATGATATCTTATGATTTTTCAAAATATAACCTAGAAGAAATTCAAAATGTGATTGGTATTGCAATAGCAGAATTCCTTTGTTACTACTTACTTTTAGAATGTGACAAGATTTCTTAATGTTTAGTTTTCTTAAAAGGAATCATCATCGTCGGCAGCCATCCGTCTCGAGAGACGATGGCGTAGCTTCTTGAGAGTCTATCTGCACCGCCGAGAATGGCTGTGCAGTCCGACTCGGGAGTGACAATCCCTGCCGCACTTGTTACAGGTGAAGGCAGATGGCTGTTGTTGCTGCTGTTGACGCTGCTTCCGCCTCGATCTTTTCTGGACCGCCTCCTCGTTGCGTGCAGCCTCTGCGCGTGACCTACCTTGCCTGACCGTGAGCCTCCAGGCTAGGCGGTCGTCTGCTTGAACTTCCCATGTGTTGGGATTGATGGAGCATTGTGTCATGTCCTTTTTGCAGATGTCTTTGAACCGCAGTTTTGGGCGCCCTGTCATCCCCTGGCCTTCTGCTAGCTCGCCGTAGAGGAGGTCTTTGGGAATACGGCCTGCATCCATTCTTTTGACATGGCCGAGCCACCTGAGGCGTCTCTCACTAAGAACTGCATGCAAACTGCTCATGTTGGCTCGCTTCAGCACCTCGGTGTTGGGAACCTTATCCTGCCAGGCGACATGCAGGACGCGTCGCAGGCACCTCATGTGGAAGCTGTTGAGTTTCCTTTCGTGCCTTGCGTAGGTGGTCCACGTCTCGCTGCCATAGAGGAGAGTGCTGAGTACGCAGGCTTGGTAGATGTGCAGTCTGGTTTTCTCAGTGAGGCTAGAATTGTTCCACGCTCGCCGGTTCAGTTTGGCCATAACTGTGGCTGCCCTGGCGATTCTCCGATTGACCTCCAAGTCGACTGACAGAGAGCTCGAGATGGTGGACCCGAGGTAAGTGAAGTCGTTGACAACCTCCAGGGTGTATCCGTTCCTCTCCCAAAGTTTCCGAGGCAGGTGGGCCAGGCCATGTGGTCGGCTCCTACTCTTGCGTTGAAGTCTCCAAGGAGATAAAGAGCGTTACTTCTGGGGATCTTGGATAACGCTTCGTCCAGTGCATGGTAGAACTGTTCTTTCTCTTCGGTGGTGGCGCAGAGGGTTGGGGCGTACGCGCTAAGAATGCTGACTGGGCCGAAAGTTGTTGACAATCGGAGGGTAAGTAATCTCTCTGTGCCTCCTGTGGGTGGCTCTATGGAGTTAACAAGTGTGTTCTTCACAGCGAACCCAACACTGTGCTGTCTTGGTTGGTCCGGAGACTTCCCTTGCCAGTAGAAGGTGTAGTTGGTTTCTCTGATAGTTCCGTTGTCGGCCAACCGGGTCTCCTGTAGAGCCGCAATGTCGATGTTTAGTCGTGCCAGTTCCCTGTCGATGACGGCGGTTTTCCTGGCATCATTGATCCACGGAAGGTCTGCAGTAAGTCCGGGGCACATGGTCCTGATGTTCCAGCTAGCGAGGCGAAGAGCTGGAGGCTTCTTTCTTGTTTTTTGCTTGGAATTGCCTGGTGCGAGTGTTTTGTGGCCCACTTTTCGAGAGACGCCTCTCTGATCCCCACGCACCCAGTGGGGCAGGCGAGCCATGGCAAGACGGCACCTAATTGGCTGGGGGCTGCCCAGCTTGAGGCGGGCGGTAGCTGTCCCGTGAGGTGCGATGACCTCTCCCACCGTCAGAGGAGACCCCTGGCGCTCGTTTCCTTCACCAATCGGATGAGCTTAAAATGATATAAAACCCTGTTTTGTTCAAGCAATAAGCCACTTTAATCCATGGGTCATGAACTAATGGAAAAATGATGTCTCATTAATCTCATTAAGAGAAATACATTTCTATTAAAAAAAAACTTTTTATGTTTCATGGTTTTTAAATGATGTTATAATTGATATATGGTTAGTAATTTTTAATCAAAAATTGCTTTGTATTATTAAATATATATTAATAGGAATCAATGATAAATCAGAAGAACAATTTTAACCCCTAAAGAATGATAGTCACACATAAAATTTACAAATTCAATTTAAATTAATGTTTTTGTTACAGAGAATTATGATAGGGTGATTAATAAAAGACTTTTAAACAGGAAATAAAAGACTAAAATAGGACAAATTTTTGTGGAAGAATTAAGAGGAAAGGAAAGATGTAAAATTTCAAATATTAAAGAGGGGATTGTTCAGGCTTTTTAGTTTTGTTTTGTTATATGCATAGTTGTAATAGCAGCCAACCATTGTGATATTGATATTATTTTAGGTACATTTAAATTTGATGTGACCATTTTATTTTTAAATGTTTATATTTAGAATATGTCAGAAATTACATCTGTTTCAACTACCTAAACTTTTGATAAACAATTCTTTTAGGGTATTTTGAGCAAAAAAAACAAAACAAAACAACCTTTAATACCCCTGTTCTAGGGAATTCTGATATGGATGACCGTAGACTGAGTCTTAGGTCAGCTCCACCCACTTATGGAATATTCCACAAGGACTCATTCTAATTAAGTTTCCTTTGTTTCACTTTATACACTCAGGGAGCAGACATTCAAGTTCAATTATTGTACGTTAAAAATGGCAATTCATAAATTATATTATGTAGACCCTCTGATAATAGTCCATACACAGGGAAAGGAGGGGTGTGCTTGCACAAGTAGACTAATTTACAATGCCCATCTTTCTAAAATAATTCTCTATCAATAGGCATTTTTGAAGTTTGGCTATGACTTAGTAACACCAATTTGGGCAGGTCAGTTCACCCAGATGCCTGAGCCCACCCTCTTTATCTGTAAGATTAGAAAGTCAACTAGTTCTCTCAGATCCTCTCAAGTTCTATAATTCTTTTGTTTTATTATTGTGTCTTAAGGGTGTCTGGAAAACACTTAGAAATAGTAAATAATAATTATTTCAATATCTTTTCAAGATATTTTCTCCATAAAACATGGAATAAGTGAACTTAGTAACATAGTAGTATTGTTAATTTTTAAAAGTGAGCCCAAGAATTAAAAGTCTAAAAAAGGCACTTGAAAACACTGTTCTAACATCTTGTGCTCTGAAATTTGAAAAGTAGACAGTACGGTCTCCTGCGCTAAAACAAGAGCTGGTATGGAGGATATCAGTTCCAGACTCACAGCTGATAGAATTACAATTGCACTGTTAAGTGCTGACCTAGTACTGCTTTGTTATCAGAATTCATGGTCATTGCAGAGCCTACATAAACTTTAAAAGAACTGTTTACTTTGACCCTCTAGTTATATGGTAATTCATGTTATTTCAAGAACTTTTTGGAATAAATGTCATAATCCTAAATCACAGTTACCTATCTAATCAGTCATCCTAGTTAAAAATGTTTACGAAATGTACAAATTCTTAGATAATACTCAAGGCTGTATTAGAGTTTTAACAGAGTATCTAGGATCTCATTGTTCTGGGCAGAGTAAAAGTTTCTTTTTCTATTCTCTGAGGAGCTGGTAGTTTACTCAAGGGCATTTCTAACCTCAAAATGTAAAATTTCAAGCATATTGCCTACATTTAAAAATACATGCATTTTTCTCTTGATATGCACAATGGTTCTCTGCAACAGACTGATGCTGATGTTAGTCATATTAGAGAAGACACTGAAATAGAGAGAAAGCAAGACTTTCTCTCATTCACACAGCTTCTTAGAGACACTTGAGCAATGGATTTGACTGAGCCCTACTGAAGGCAAGTCATTGTCCAGGCCTGGAAGCTCTATATCCTGGCCCCAGGAGACTTTCCCCTAAACCTAAGAGACCAAAATTTTGAAGAGCCTAATGAAACTATTTTCGTAGTCCTTCCCAAAATAAATACCTTTCTGTCTCTCTTGCCTGTGCCTTTGGTCTAGTCTTGACCTTCCTGGGCACTACTTGGCTTGTTAGCTTTCCTAATGGAAGCCAGAAATCAGTGATTTCTGATTTCTGCACAGACTCCAGCGTCTGGATTTAAGTAGTATTTTGCCCTAATAATAATAATGTGGTAACTTGATTCATGGAGATTACTTTGTTGTTTCCTGCAGTAAGGGGAAAAACAGTAGGGGAGGGGAGGAATTTCTTTTTTTGATTCTTAACCTACTACTCCAAGGAGCCAGGGTAGTCGTCCTGCTTTTGTTCCCTGGGGGAATTAAAAGACTTTCCATCACCCAACCCCAAACCCTAGGCTCCTAGAGGTGTTGGAGCTGAGTGGTCCAAGAGGCAGAGGGACCCCAAGGGCAGGAAGGTCAAAGTAGACCTGATGCTTCCATGTTGCCCCCTGAAGGACTAGACTTTTGATGAGGATGGGAGGAGCAGTACTGGGTACCAGAGTGAACACTAAGAACTGTTGCCTTTGGTGCCACAACGGAAGTTTCCTATTGCTCTGTTTGGCACTGAGTGTAATGAAGGGAATAGGGCCACTTGTCTTTGAACAGATCCTGGGGGCTTGGGCAA
Organism: Furipterus horrens; assembly: GCF_987537825.1. Lineage (NCBI taxonomy): Eukaryota > Metazoa > Chordata > Mammalia > Chiroptera > Furipteridae > Furipterus > Furipterus horrens. Next base: position 28,193,110 of record NW_028327177.1, read on the forward strand.
TGAATATCTGCCACAGTGATGACTGAGGACTAGAGGCTCTTCCTTCATTTTCTGGGAACCACTTGTCGAACCCCATTCCAATTCTTAGACTGTCTAAAGGAGGAGAAAATGTATATCAATCATATCAAAGATGATAAGATACCATTCATTGAGCATTTACCATGTGCCTGGCATAGTGTTTAACTAGTGGGGCAATTTATGAAAATTTTATGTAGTAGAATAGTACAAAATTAACTGTATCTTGTGTTCAAGGCTGAAGGTTCATCAGCAAAGAATGAGAGAATTTTTCCATCTCTTTTCTAACCAATGAGCCCAGACATAGTGCTCTGAAGCCTAGATTTCTTTTACTTTCTGGGAAGAGTCAAATGGCTCTTATTTATAAAGGTCTAAATTACAAGTGGACACCTAGAGATCTGAGCTTCCATGTTTTATTTGTCCTGAAAAAATGTTTTAAGAGAATTTTAAGATGCCTGCATTTTAAAATCAGATTTTACGTAAACAATCTGAACTTCCAGTGACTCTTGGAAAAGCAAAGAATTTGGTAACATTCTGCCTGACTCCTCTATGGCAACCAGGAGTTAGAGCTATGCTATAGTTGCAGCTTGAGACAAGGATGCTCTGCCTGGTTTGCCATAGTAACCAATGTGCATGAATATCTTCTATGGGCCCACTTCATTGAAGAATATAGCTACCTGGCTCCTGTGGACATACGAATTTTTTTATCTCTGGTCTAGGCCTATTGAGGGGGAAAAGTGAATTTTTCCAGATTACTGAAGGAGATTGGCCCAATCCCAGAAGTGATTTATAGACAAGAGGACAGGATCTGGGACCTCTTTGTAGGTGCACGATTGAGCATAAAGCCTCTAAGTTCTTATTTTGAAAGATGTTTAGAGTAAACACTGTGCAATGGATAGTTGCCATGTAATGTTTTAAAATAAAAATTGGATCATATTATTTACAACAGGTACTTTTTATTTACTGAATATATTAAAGAATGAGAAACATCTTGATAATTAGTAGATATACTTATTAGTTATACAGGAAACAGTTGGTATTTGTTTCCTGTGGCTATTGTAATAAATTACCACTAAGTTGGTGGCTTAAAGCAACAGAATTTTATTCTGTTATAGTTCTGGATGCCAGAAATTTGAAAGTAAGGTATTGGCAGGGCTGCACTTCCTCTGAAGGCTCTAGGGGAGAATCCTCCCTTGCCTTTTCCAGCTTCTGGTGGCTACAGGTGTTCCTGGCTGTGAATGCATAACTCCAATCTCTACCACTTTCCTTGGCCTTTTCTATGTGTCTCAAGTCTCCCTCTGCCATTGTCTTACAAGGACACCTGCCATTGGATTTAGGCCCCGCCCAGATAATTCAGGATGATCTCATCTTGAGACCCTTAACTGAATTACATCTGCAAAGACCCCCTTTTCTACATAAAGTCCCATTTACAGGCTCCAGGTGGACATGTTTTGGGGGCCACCATTTAACCCACTATACTTGAATAAATCATTTTCTTCCTAAAAATAATTATACTGTTTTTAAAAAAGAGTGGTTGACTTAACTCTCTGGGTGTTTTATTTTTTTTTATTTGACTATGTGGTGGGCAGACCTGAGCAGAGGACAGAACTCACTTTGAGTCACTGAGGGGCTCCAGAGGGTATGTGGTAATAAAATACTGGCCAGACACCTAAGAAAATGCTCTGAGGGTTTAACTCCCCGTGCTTTGCTGTCCAGAGGAAGTAGTGGTGAAACAAGGTTAATGATTCCTCTCCCCAGGCTGTGGGATAGGGATTACAAAACTCAACTGAGGCTTCTTTGAGCGCTGAACAGTCTCCACTCATGCACTGTCCAAGATTTCTAAAAAACTGACTTCCATAAAAGGTATTTTGTTTGGCAGACAAGAAAGAACTACTTTAACAGTTCTCTTTTATTTATTCTGCATCCAGGATTATGCATTGAAGAGTTAGGTGTGGTTGGCACTTGGTTCCTTTTCAGATTTCTGAAATTACTCTGACCACCTAAAAACTGGATTCTTAAAATATCCAGGTCCATAGAGCAACCGAGAGTCTTCGTTGGTGATGAGGCTGTATGTATGGTGCCCGTGGAGAGGCATCATTCTTTGCATATGATAGGCAAGACCCTAATGAGAACATTTCCTGCACTTTCAAAGAGTTATCATAATGAGAATGTTACAATAATAGTTAACGTTTAGTGTAGGCTCAGCACAATGCTAAGCCCTTGGCATGTAATACAGCACTTATTATTTCACTTAAACTTTAGAATAACCCTTGAGGCACAGCTGTTATTGCCTCCATCCTGCGAATGAGGAAACGGAGGCACAGAGAAGTTAGATTGTAAGTAACACAGCTGACACTTAAAGCGAGGCATGGTACCTCTAGACGCCCTGCTTTTAACTGCTTTATCTGCATCTCCTAATCTATTTCTGGCAAAATTGTGCAGTGGGTGAGGTTATCTCCAGGGTTCCTCCACCCTCTCTCTGCTTTTCCTTTTGCTTCCTTTCTGAGGCAGGTGGTGTGCTAGAAGGCATATGAATGTTTTAGGCAGTCTGACCTGGGTTCCAGTCCTATTATCTGTGTGAATCCAGATAGGCTAGATGACTTCTCTGAGCCTCAGCTTCCTCATTTGAAAAATCATGATTATAGTTACTACTTCATAGTATTGTTGCGGATTAAGTAATGTAATGTAGTGATGCTGTGATATGCTGCACACATCATCCTTCGGGACCAAGGCCCCTCCCCTTCCCACCCTTGCAGCCAGGACATTGCCTGTTGACCATTTGCAGCTGAGCCTCGTCCAGAAACTGCCTTCAGTTGAAAGGAGTCAGTCACCCCTCCCCAGGGTCAGCAAGCATCCAATGGCATATCAGCTGTGTGTGGGGAGGCCACAGAGGCTTGCCCCCTTTCCTCCATTTAGGCCAACTCTGAAGGACCACCCAGCTCTAGAGGCCTCCATGGGTGGATTGGCTGAGGCTCCTCTTGCGACCTCATCATCGCTCCATGTCTTCCTCTACTCGATCCTGCTTCCTTCATTCTGCTCAGGGGTGTGTGCCGAGGTAACTTCCCAGTGAACTTGTATAATCCTAGAGTCTGTTTCCTGGGGAACCTGAGCTACAATTGTTAATGTCTACGCAATGCCTGACACACAGTGCACATTCAGTAAATTCTTTACAGGATTCCCACTCACGTCATATGCGTCCTACAGAATGCCTCACTGCACAAGAGCTTATCGTGACTCTGACTATCTCCTCAAAATTTAGCAGTCCTGAGTCTCACTAACATGGAGGAGCACCTTGTCAAAGCTGTCATGGGCCGGTGTCTCTTTTCACCTGGATGTGGAGACATGAAATCGTCACTGGTCAGCCTGATTCTAGAAGACACCCATGTAGGTAGCTTTGCCCACAACCTCAGACCTAAATGGCTTTCAGTGAAAGTTTGTTGTTGATGATGTCAGGCTGCTACTGACCCTGAGGAATGGACACTCAGTTTCCACAATTCCAAACAGATGGTATTCAAAAACTAAACACAGACACTGTCTCAACAGTAAGCACTTGGACAACTTCACTACTTTTGGAATTTCTGCATCATCAGCAACATGCCTGAGACATCTGAGCGCCATGGTCGAAAAGCTACAGGGCGTAGATAGAGCAGGGTGCATCAGCAACACACAGCTAGTGGGCACACCGTCCTGCACCCTGGGAATGTGGCCTCCACCCCAGGCTGGGGCACTGTGAGTCCAGGCGGGAGAAACAGCTGGCGGCAGTCGTGTGCATTTCCTGTGAGCAGGTCCTGGGCCTTGCACAAAAGCTAGTGGCCTATTCCATATGATGGTTACTGCAGGGTGGCAACAGTGCCACAGTGGGCTTTACTACGCCCCTATATTACAAGGGAATATGAAGACGAACTTTGATTTCTAGGAAAGCACAGGCATTGGCCTACTGTGGCTTTAAAGGCATCATGGTATACCTTTATTAGGGTGTAGCCTGAGCAATGACCTATGCTTTAAAAGTAACTGATAAGCATAACTTAAAAAACTGATATGGCATGAAAGGCCACTTAGTATTGCATAATGGAGGATAGGGGGTGGTTGCACCACAAGCTTTGATGCAAAATTGACCTGATTTAAAATTGGGTCCACTTATTGGCTGTATAACCTTATAAGTTATTAACCTCCTGGGCCTGTTCCTTCACCTGTGTAATGAAATTGGTATTTTTCCTTATTTTTATTAACACTTACAGAAGTCCCCATTGTCCCCTCTTTGCCCACCTCCTACCCGCCCCCGCCCAGTGTTTATTGTAAGGCTTAGATGAGAACACTCATTTCATAGCTCTTTGTTGTGAAATTCAACAATGGCAAATGGAAGGTATTGTATATTGCATGAAATAGTGATATTTAAACATTCACTGTTCAACAATGTTTGGACTCCCAGGAAATCTTCCTTAGGCATTCCAGGGGAAGTCTTGTTGTTTTTGCCCCTCTTCCCTTCGGAAAATTCATTTCATGTGATTTTCATGGCATTGCCCCTATCCCCTCTGGCCACATCAGTGAGAACATAACTGTCCTTCTCCCTCGCCACATCCGTCAGTCCAGGGATAAACACATGACCCAACTTGGCTCAGTTAGAGCCTCCTCCAGATTTTTCTGCCAGAGCTATTGGGAAAGACTTGTTTTTTTGCTAGATTGTGGGATTGGTAGGATTTAAAGTTGGGGACACATGGAGCAGTGAGACCACAACTTAAAAGAACCTGAGACCCTTGATCCAGCCATGCTAAAAACTAGTTATACCCCTACACTTCCCAGGCATAGGAACAACAACAAAAAAATCCCCCTTTCTCTTCTGTTAGTGTGAATTGCATGATTCTTACTTGTAATAAATAGAGTCCTGAATAATACAGGCCTTAAGAATAAGTTAGGGAACTGGCATCAGTAATATCCATCATTTCCCAAAGAGTCCAGTATGTGTTGGAATCTTTGTTTCCTCACCTGTAAAACGAAGGGAATAATATCTACTTCTCAAAGCACTTATAAAGCCAACGAGATAGCATATGTACAATTACTTCTTCAGAGTTGATAAAATGTTAGTGATACTGCCTTGGGCCTGAGGACTCTCAACTGGATATGGCTACTTGACTTCACACAGATGTTTCTCACTTTGGGAAAAATAACTACTATCATCTTGAATTACTGGTTACCTTCTAAAACAAATAGGCTGAGAAAAGCTTTTTCTCAGGACTGCTCAATAAACTAGGTGAGGCAACAGCTGCCTAAACACTTATGTAGTTGATATTCCCCCAGTCCTTCTTTATCTAATGGCTGGTACTTGGAATTTTACCATCAGAGCTTCATGTATTTTTAAAATTTATTGAAATATAATATATATGCAGAAATGTAAGAGGTCTGTGTGGAAAAAGTCCAGCCATTGTTAATAATATCAAGAATGGTTTGCACAACATCAATGTAAACTGGGAGCCAAGGAGAGTGGACTGGAATGCACATGTGTGAACAATGACGACTTCACTGTACTAGTCAGTAGAGGCAGTAGAGACTGTTGAGTGACAATGTGTACTGTGTGGCTGTCACATTCAAAATGTCCGAGCGAGTAGAGCAATGAATCTGCATCCAATTTTGCGTTAAGCTTGAAAATATTCAGGTGATTCAGAAGGCTTTCAGGGATGATGCAATGAGTGCACTTCTCGTAAAAGTGTGGCACAAACACTTCAAAGATGGTCAAGAATTTGTTGAAAGTGATCCACATTCTGGAAGGCCTGCAAAAAGTAGAACACCTGAGAATGCTGAACATGTATGGGGTGCAATCAACAAAGATCGGCAACTGATAGTGTGAGAACTAGAAGTTGATCTGGGGATTCCAAAAATTACTGTGTGTGAGATTTTGACTCAGGATCTTGGCACGAAATGCGTCGTGGCAAAATTCATTCTGCAGCTTCTTCTACCAGAGCAGAAAGAACATCGTGCTGCAGTTACTAATGATGCTGGGAGAATGGTGTGAGGTCTCAAGGTTTCTTCTCTGAAGGGGACTGAGGCATTATTGTCCAATGCACAATGTTTCTTGTATCTTGTAACTTCTTTAATGAACATCTATATTTTTCATAATATATGGCTGGATACCTTATGGATAGACCTTGGGTCTATATGTTTGTAGGTCAATAAATTTCCATAAGCTGAATGTGCTCATTACACAAATTAGGTAGCATAAAATTGAGCACACAATGTCATATTTTAAAATTGTACACTGAAATTTGCATAATGTTATCAACCAATGTTACCCTAATAAGTTTAATTAAAAAAGAAACAAAATCACTGCGTTCCATAAGCCTCCCCCATGTCTCCCACTCCTAGTTATTACCCCTACAAAAGTAACCACTATCATGATTTCTAAAAGTATAGATTATTTTCCTCTTTTTTATTCTTTATATAAATGGAATTATACAAGGTGTACTCAGTAATGTCTATCTTCCTTTGCTCAACATTGTATTTGTGAGATTTATTCATGTTGTGGATTTAGTTATAGTTTGTCCATTCTCATGACTCCATCCCATGACATTTATCCATTCTACGGTTAACGGGCCTTAATATCTCATTGGCTATAAATTAGTCACATGATGAATCTTATTTGATAAGAAGACTAGGAAATATATTTTTTACCCACAACAAAATTCAGGATGTAGTTATTAAGGAAGAAAGGAAGAATAAACATATAGGTGAACAGTAGTCTTTGTCACTATTACCCCATACTTCCTTCCCAAAATGTTTATATTGCCTGGGGGTGGTGGAAATAGGGATGATAATGGGTGGTTTTCATTTTTAAAAATTTTTGTGTATTAATTGTTTCATAGTAAATATGTCATTTTTCTAATCACCCAGACAGAAATACATGTATAATAATGGCTGACTTTATTGATTATCTACCACATGCTAGGCCTGCTCTAAACAGTCTATATTCTGTTTATCCTTCAAAGCAAATCTTTGAGGCAGGTGCTACTGTTATCTCCATTATACAAGTATATGAAGAACCTAAAGCATGGGGAGATTAAGTGACTTGCCCAGAGTTACCCATTTAGCAAGTGGTAGAGCCTACATTCAAACCCAGGGAACCTAGCTGAGAGTCTGTCCTTCACGTCAACATTGTACTGCCCCTTCTAAAAGGAAATTAAACAAAGAGAATAAAAAGAGAAATCAAACGCTGCTAACAACGACAACAACATTATCACTATTTTTACAAAGACAAGAGCTGCAACTCCAATATTCTTCATATTATCTTGATATGCATTGTGTCGAGTGAGATCCTTGGCTGAGGGCCATGCTCTCCTGAAATCAACTGTGTCCCCATCTAGGGAGCATCAGGCCTGGGCTCTGCTCACTTTTAAATGCATTTGACACCCTTGGCAACTTGGCCATCATCAATACCACTTAACATATTTCCAAGGAGTCTGGTATGTTTGGGAGTGCCTCCCTGCCTCAAAATAAATTGGCCAATCTACAGGGTGAGTGCCTGAATCTATGTTAGGCTGGTTCAAACCTGTTCCGTGTACATAAGAATGAAAAATATTAGACATCTGTCACTTCATCCAATTAAGTCCTACATTTAGTTTATTAATAGAACTAAGAGCCTAACAGGTCACCTGACTCCTTCAGTAGATGCCATTTCAATGGGTTTTGCGGTCCCTCTGATACCAGTATCCTTATTTCTGCCTTTTTGTTTCTTAAAATAATTGCATTAACAGAACTGCACGAGCTGAAATTGCTTTGACTGTAACCAGTGACATGTGAGTGTTTCAATGCCTCTAAAAAGCCCTATTCAGTCTGGCATTTAGCCATTTCCAAATAGAAACCCATTTAAAAACCCATTTTCCTGGCAAGAAACAATTGACGTGAACCTAGACTAATGCGATATTAAAGAGGCCTAGGAATTTACATCACTAAAGTTTGTTTGCTAGAATCCCAGTTCAGGCAGTGTAAATGTTTGTGTAAATCCCTCATTGGATGTACTGTGGATTGATTTGAGGTTACTTGGTTTAAATTCTGGCAAGTGGGGTTGATGGTTCTTACATTTGGATTTTCTAATCAAAATCCTGGCAATAAATTATTTTGCCCTATTATATTTTAACACCCTTGAAACCAGTGTCTATGTTAGCTTTCTGCAATTAGAAGGGAGAAAATTAATTACTCCAGGGATTTCATAGGTTTTCTACTCAGAAAGCCTTGTGGTATGAAGCTAAACTTCATTTTTCACATATCTTCTCTCTTTTGCCTAAGAGGTACCAGATTCTCCTAGTGACGCTGCCTTGTTCTCCCTTTCTCTTCAGAGTCTTATGGACACCCTTTGCTCCACCCGAACTGTCCTCCATGAATACCCAACCATGTCCCTGAATTTGGGCAACAGGCTTTAGTGGAAAACAAAGACCATTAAACGCTCATAACTTTGGCAGTCACTTTCACTTTAATTATCCAATTAAATCTCTACAGCAAATGTCTTGGGCAACTAGGACTTCAAATAATTAAGTAATTTTCTTCAGGCCAGTCCTTGCACTGTGAACATGGGTTTATAAGGCCCTCTCTGCTGTCTCCCTAACACTATCAATTTGTTCTGATTCTAAAGATGCCATTGTCTCATTACCATCTCTTGCCTCATTATGAAGATGGGAAATCTATAGTCTTCCACACAAATTCAGATGGAAGTGTTGCCATTTCTTCTCACTAGAGACCTCTTTGAAGATTAAATACCCTAAAAATGGAGCTCTAATAATGCATTGCCAAGTTATTAAGTATAATGTGTTTTTTTTCCTAGGGTTCTTTGCATTTTTGGGGGCAAACGCTTAAGTCGAATAAATGAAACTCTAAGACCTCAGTGAGTCCTAAGAGGTTTCCAGGGGCAAATGGGTGACCTTGATGGAGCTCTCAGGGGTCATTCGAATCCTACTGTAGAAGAAGCTTAGGCTCCCATCCCTGGACAGTCCAACCTTGCTGCTGCTTCTACCCCGACAGTATAGACTGATCTTGACCTTAGGTCTTGACTTCTGTTTGTAGTGTCCTTGCCTTGCCCATAGTCCCTTTTCCTCGGCTTTATGTTCCTAGCTCTTTTTGAAAATATAATTCATAACCTATCATCTTTAATTCTTGTTTCAGAGTTAAAATGAAATCAGTGTCTCTCATATATCTGTGCACTCCCCAGGTTATCATGCTTCCATGTTCTCCTTTTTCCACTAGGGTCTGAGAGATCATCACAGGGGAGAACCAGGTCTTTCTCCAGCCTTGTCCTTCTAACTTCTTCAGTGTCTCTGAGCTATAGCTGGTCCTTTTTCTGTTTCTCAAACACACCAAGCTTCTTCTCACCTCAGGATATTAGCTCTTGCTGTCCCCTCTGCCTAGAAAGTTCATCCTCTACATTTTTATATGGCAGGCTCTTTCCTTTGCATGAACAGATCTCAGGTCAGAGGTCACTCCTCAAGAGACTATTTTGACATCCCATAGGAAGAAGCCACTAACTTCTAGCCATTCCACCACTTTCATATGTTTTTGTTTTCCTCATAGTACTGATGTTAGTAGGTTTATTTTCATCCCTTAAAAACAAAGAAAATCTATCTTAGCTTCATGAGAACAGGGACCTTGTCTTGTTCACTGCTATGTCCCTAACACCTAGAATGGTGGCTAGCACATAGTAAACAGTAAATAAATATCTGTTACACTTGAATGAAGAGGAGTACTCAATAAGTGTCAGTTGAATGAATGAATAAATGAATGACTGTGTTTGGTTTCTCCTTCCTCTGAACACACACATTCATAGCATGATTGCTATCTCCTTCATCTTGTAGTTGTCTTATTTCTCTGAGTAGACTTGGAACTCAAACAGGCAGGCACTCTGTGGAATTTATCTCTGTATCTTACCTAGCAACTAGGAAAGGGTCTTTCACATTATAGTTTCTCAGCAGTAGATGTCCGAGTCTCTCTTTCCATTTTTTGATATCTAACAGAGCCCAAGAAATGCCATTTGAGTTCTTACCAATGATACGACCAACCTGGTATTGTCCTTATAGACGAGTATGTTACTGCCATGTGGTAATTATTGCATAGGATGGAAAAACACGTCCTGCATGACCAGCTCCTTCCATTCCCAATGCTGGGTCTCAGAACCAAATGTCCGAAGAGCAGTCACAATAGCAGTTTGCTCATGGACAGGATAATCAACAATGTCAATTGTCTTATTTACAATAACCTTTTGAACCTCAACATCACAGTAGGATATCTTTAAAGAACAGCCTCAGTGATACCTAGATCTCTGGGCTCCATTGTGACATAATAATCAAATTAATCTATAACTAGAGCTGGGATTATTTTCCTGCTAATGTGTTTGTTGACTTACATGTAGGCCAAAATTCATCTGCCATTTTTATCTTGTGTAGTTTACCTGTCATTTTAGCATATCACTCCCCATAAAAGTTTAGTATTGGTTTCAAGTTTAGAGATTTTACTGTGCCCTCTCTTTCCCAAAACATAATAAATCATTAAATCAGTTTGGCCTACAATTGATTCTTTGGAAAATAACCACAATTTACATTTCTCCCTTTAGTAATACCTTAATATTAATTCTTTATTCATAATAAAACCCAATGCCTAATCCTAGGCTAACTCAGCTAAGAAGCAATAATTAATGTAAAAAAAATTTCCAAGATTTTTTTAAAGAGTAGAATACATTTATGATTTCTCTTTTCTCCACAAATCTGTTTTCCTTCTGAAAGAGTTTCATAGATTAGTTAAACATGATTTCTTCTTACCGAAACTGAGTTGGCTTTTCTCTAATTGAAAAAAGTTCAATAATTCTATTTTTCATTCATGTTTTCACTAATGTGTAGATATCCCTCTTTTAAAGGCTTGATCCCTTTCCAATATACCTTCAGTCTAGGTAGATAATGATTACATCTAGAACCTTAATTTTTAGCCTTTCTTTGCTAATATAAGAAATAGAAACAAGAGAGCATTAAAACACACACACACACACACACACACACACTAAGCCTACCTTATTTTTTAAAATTATTTTATTATATGCTAAAAGTTGTGATCTATGTGCACATTCAGCCATTGATAAACAGGTGGGAAAATTAGTAAAAAAATGATCTGATTAAAACCATATTTTCTAGCACTCATTTAAATATTTCATGTTTTCTTCTTCTTTTCCTTTTCTGTTTTCTCTCATTTATCTGCTAATTAATCATGTTGTCATCCTCCGGTCCAGATATTGTTACAGCTCCTTCCTCAGGCTTTATATATTTTCATCCTTTTATACCTAACTCAATAACTGTATTTAGTTTCATTGCTTATAGCCAGTAGTTGATCTAGTAATACATTTTAACTTGCAATACTCCTTCAGCCTCTACTTTATAGTCACTGATGTCACTCTTATAAGTTTTAAATGGACTTTAATGCATTATTCTCTTTCTTAAGAACTTGAAATGCTAGCAACTCTTAAAGAAGTATAAACCCATCTATTATTCTCTAACATACTTCTCTAAATAATCTGAGCAAATAAAACATTTGACCTTTTTCATTATTCTGCTCTCTTTGACAGAAACTCGGTACTCTTGATTTGTTAATAAGGCAAATAAATCTTCCTTTGAAAGACATGATGGGTGCTGAGCTTTTGCTTAAGTCACAACTAGACATTCTAAGCTCCCAAATAACAATTTTTGAGACTGCTTCTTTAACCTTCATTAATTGCAAAATAAACAGATCCATGAAGCTAAACCTTCAAGAATTTGTACTCATTGTTCAAAGCTTTTTAATGTTTTGAAAAGTCATCAAATATAACCCTTGAGTGGATTCAATTTTTGTTTTACTTAAAGAGTTTATTGAGATAGAATTTAAATACCATGCAACTTACTTTTTAAATCATGCAATTCAATGGTCTTTAGTACACTCACAGACATGCACAACCATAACCAGACAATTTTAGAATATTTCCATCACATCTAGAAGACACTCCCAGTTCTTTAGCTATCACCCCCCACTCTCCATCTGCACTCGACCTTTACCACCACACCCACCTCCTGCCTTAGGCGACCACTGATCTGCTTTTGCTTTTACAGATTGCTCTAATTTGGACTCTATTATTGGACAATATTGTATAAATGCCTATTCACATTCTTTGCCCAATTTTAATTGAGTTATTTGGTTCTTTAAAATTATTGAGTTGTATGAGTTCTTTATATATAGAGATATATCTCTTAGCACAGAAGTTGAATTTTGATGACATGTAACTTATCTGTTTTTTTCTTTTGTTGCTCTTGCTTTTGGTGTCATATCTACAAAACCATGACCAAATCTAAGATCATGAAGATATGCCCCTATGTTTTCTTCTAGTTTTTAATTTTTGTCCTTACATTATATCTTTGATCCATCTTGGGTTAATTTTTGTATAGGGTGTAAAGTAAAGGTCCAATTTTTTCTTTTGGATGTGGCTATCCAGTTGTCCCAGCATCATTTGTTGAAAAGACTGTTCTTTCCCCACTGAATCTCTTGGCACCCTTGTCAAAAATCAGTTGACCATATATAGATGCTTTTATTTCTAGACCTTCAATTCTATTCCATTGATCTATATGTTTATCCTTATGTTTATACCATTGTCTTGATTACTGTTGCTTTGTAGTGAGTTATGAAATTGAAAATGTGAGACCTCCTACTTTATTTTTTCTTTTCAGAATTGTTTTGGCTATTCTGGGTCCCTTGAAATTCCATATCTTCTTCAGAATCAGTTTGTTGACTTGCACAAATAAGTCATCTGGAATTCTGATAGAAATTGCATTGAATTTATAGATCAGTTTTGAAATTATTGACATCTTAACTAGGATGGGAATGTTTTTCTATTTATTTAGATGTTTGATTTCTTTTAAAATATTTTTCGTTTTTAGAGCATTAGTTTTGCCCTTGTTCTGTTAAATCATTCCTGAATATGTCATTCTTCTTGATATTATCATAAATGGATGACTTTCTTAATTTCATTTTTGTTTCAATCATACAATTGATTTTTATATATGATCTTGTATCCTGCAGCCTTGATTAACTCATTTATTCTAATCATTTTTAGTGGATTGCTTAGGATTTTCTATATATAAGATTATGTAATCTGTGAATATAGTTTTATTTTTTCCTTTCCAATCTGGATGACTTTTGTTTATTTTTCTTACCTAGTTTCATTTATACTAATAGGCAATGCTGTTTCTATGGTTTTCTTATGATGTGTTTGTCTGCTTTTGGTATCAGGGTGAAACTGTTGTCATAGAATAATTTGGTAAGTGTTCCCTCCTATTCTGATTTTTTAAAAAAGAGTTTGTGAATAATTGGTATTTCTTCTTCACTGAATATTTGGTAGAATTCAGCAGTGAAGCCATTTGGGCCTGAGTTCTCCTTTGTGGACATTTAAAAAAAATTTTTGATTACTGATTCAAAGTCCTCACTTGTTATAGTTCTATTCCAATTCTCTATTTCCTCTCAAGGCAGTTTTGGTAGTTTGTGTTCTTCTCTTGGTTCCTGATTCTTTGTTTGAGCTTCTCCACTTGATTGTCTCTAAGCATTGACGGCAGATGTGGTGAATCTGTATCAGGATTGTGGCCCACAAATGAGTGTGGCTGGCTGCCAGACTTGGAAGAAATAAAAATCAGTTAGGGGTCAGCAATCTGTGAATCAGTAAAAGCCAGAATGTGCATTAGCAGAAAAATCAGGACCAGAGTGAAACAGAGCCAGTAGACTGGACCCTAGAGAAAGGGTAAGAACCAGGAGGTATGCAAATCTGGAAGGGGAGAACAGCAAAAAAGAAAAGACAGAGTAAGGCCAAGGCCCAAGTAAATATCAGAGACCAACAGTGAGAACAGAGCTTAATATGTGGTGCTGAACCAACCCCTGTTTCACCTCAGGAGCTTTTATGAACTTGTGGTGAAAGCAGTAACCTTAGCTTGGTGCCCTGGGGTTCAAAGATGCAGACATGTGGGACTATCTGACCACACTGGGGAATGAGAGAAGAGGAGACTTAAAATAGTGGGAAAATCATAAAATGATCTATATAACATGCTCAAGTCATACCCTAAACTCAACTCCTTAACCATGACCAAGATTTCCCAAAAAGAACAATTAATTTAACTTAATATTAGTATATATAATTTAAAATCCATTCTTGAACTATACATGATTATCAAATAATGTACAATTAGATGAACATTTTATATGACCCAGAAACAAGAAATTATTTTCTCATATTTTGGAATATAAAAGCTGAGCCTTTATTCCAAATTAATTCTCATCCAAAAAGCATGGGTAATATGAGTCCATTAAATAAATAAAAGAAGTAAAATGGAAAATATTTTTGATCACATATTTGATTAAAATATTTAGTATTGTGTATCTGGAAAAAGATGATCCCTTGAGGAATACAAATTCCCAGTAAGATGGGGTTTATTTTAAAGGGAGAAAGCCACAGCTATGCTAATAATTCCTTTTAAGATTCTGTGGATAACTTGAGACCCACAGTAGTATCTAACATAAACATGTAAGGAGATTTGAGAGGAACACAACAAAAATAAACTGTGAGAATCATCCCTACAAATTTTTTTCCACCCTCTGGCTCTTTTAAAATCTGAAGCAAAAAAAATGAATTCCTAGAAAAGTAGAAAAAGATAAAGAAAAGAATAAAAAAGTGAATTTGTGAACTATTTTCTTAAAGTAAAGGATATATTAATAGATAGGTATAAAGATAGAGTGATGATAAGCTTTGTTATTCACTGACGCAGGACTCTTTCAGTTGAAAGTCCAACACACACACACACACACACACACACACACACACACACACACACACACGAGCTAAACTCCAAAAGTAACTTCAGGGTTCATATAATTGCAAAGTGTAAGGGATGAGATGTAGTTGGATGGCATCCATCCCTCTCTTGCTCTTTCTACCTTTGGCTCTGCCTTTTCATTCTTCCTTCTTTTCCTGGTCTTGCTCCTCCCTTCCCTGTCCTTCTTTGTTATCTCCTCCACCACCTCTCATTATTCTTTTTCCCCAAAGTTGCTTCATTCTATAGATGAATTCTTCCATGTAGTTAGGGAAAGTAGCCTCTGACAAAAATAGGTTTCCATGCTATTTAGAGCTAATTGCTTATTGATTTGATTATGTTAAAGAACTAATGAACGTGCTTTCAGACCAGAGAGCTATGGTAACATGGAAGGAAAGATAAAGGGCCCAGAGAAAAGCCATCTCTGAAGACCCCTCTAACTGTAACTTCTGTCTTGTCAATCATGACCTCAACATATAAGGAGAGACTTTCTTCCCACTGGCTGAGGCCTGAAGGGCTTCTGCACATTGCTTGAGCATAAGAATGGCTTTAGTTCACTCATTCAACACATGTGCTTAAGCTCCTACTATGTGCGGGCTCTGGGGTACAGAGGACAATAAGACAGATGAGGTCATTGTCCTCGTGGAAATTATATTTTGAGTAGGTATGGGTATTGGGGGTATTGCTTCCTTAGATATTGTGGTTAGTAAAGTCCTCTCCAAGAAGGTGACATCAGAGCCACTATTTTAAAGATGAGGAGAATTTAGCCATATGACATTTACTTCCTTGGAGGGCTGAGACAATTTTTGAAGGAGGTGCCAAATGAGCTTCTGCCTTAATCAAAGAAAAGCTGGGCTTGTGAAGGTCACACACCTGGCTGGGTGGCTCCCTTGGTTTAGAGCATCATCCCAACATGCGAAGGTTGATGGGTTCGATCCCCTGGTCAGGGCACATACAAGAATCAGCCAGTGAATGCATAAATAAATGGAACAACACATTGATCTCTCTCTCTCTCTCTCTCTCTCTCTCTCTCTCTCTCTCTCTCTCTCTCTCTCTCCCCCTCTCTCTCTCTCCCTCTCTCCCTCTTTCCCTCTCTCTCAAATCAATAGGTAAAAAAAGAAAATGATGATATTGAGTAAAATAGACATAGAAAGTGTGTTAGCCCAGTGTTTCTTTTCTGTCTTTCAGAAAAGAAATATACCTGTCTTTCAGGTATATTTTTCCTGTTTGAAACCTCTGGTCCCACATCTAGTGTGGATATCAATCATTTGACTCCACCACTCCTGCCCCAGGAATGGGCATGTAATACAGGCTGACCATTCTATTCCCTGAGACCTGGAATCAGGAATGCAAATGCTCCCCACCCTCAGCAGGGCCCAACTGGCATTCTTATGAAGGGCCTGATATGGATCCCTTTTGGAATATTGAGCTTCTAGGGGCCCTTCTGCTCTCAAGTGGAGCAAGCCCACCTGAGAATTAAGCCAAAGTGAAAAAGACTTATTGAAAAGTAGAGAGATGGCATCTGACTTACATATTTTGAACACTTGTATTCAGTTGTAGCTGAAGTCAGACCTCACAATTAAACTTCCCATTGATGTGAGACCTAATTTTTATTTACTTGCAGCCATAAGATAAATATTGGTAACTGGAAGTAGAATATATCAGGTATCAGTCTCTAAAATGTAGAGTGGGCTGAGGTATGATAAGGGGTACCCAAGATTTTTCTGTCCTCACCTGAAAACTGGACATCTGGATTATAGGTTAGGGACAGATTAGACAGTCACCTGTTAAATTTTGGAAGTCTGCTTATGTGCCTCATGTGGCTAGTGATTTAGCAGCTTGTAGAAAATGTCAAGATTTTGGAGTAAGTTAATGACATTTTGATGCTTTTTAAAATATCAGAAAAGATACAGGTTTTATTAAACAGTTAAACAGAGCTAGCATATGCTCCAAGAATTGCACTCCTACATATTTTAAAAGAAATGAAAACATATATCCATGTAAGAACTTAGTCATGAATGTTTATAGCAACATTATTCATAACAGCCAAGAGGTGAAAGCAACCCAAATGTCCATCAACTGATGAGTAGATTAAAAAATACAGTATATTTACATAATGAAATATTATTTAGCAATAAAATGAAGACATGCTACAATACATGCTACAATATGGATGTACCTTGAAAACATTATTTCTCAGTGAAAGGAGCCAATCACAAAGGACCATGTAATATGTGATTTTGTCTATATGAAATGT
Organism: Furipterus horrens; assembly: GCF_987537825.1. Lineage (NCBI taxonomy): Eukaryota > Metazoa > Chordata > Mammalia > Chiroptera > Furipteridae > Furipterus > Furipterus horrens. Next base: position 28,210,222 of record NW_028327177.1, read on the forward strand.
TCAGAACAGGCAAATCTGTAGAGACAAAAATAGATAAGTAGTTGCCAGCAGCTGGAAGGATTGGGAGGATTGGGAGGTGAGGTCCAAAGGCAGTGGAATTTCTTTTTGGAGTAATGAAAATGTTCTAAATTTGATTATGGTGATGGACGCACAACTATGTGAATAAACTAAGAGCCACTGATTTTTATACTTTATATGGGTGAATTACATGAGGAAATTATATCTCAATAAAACTTAAAAAAAATGCAGACTCTAGCTTAAACAGAAAGCAGAAAGGGACACATGGCTTTGCTGAGAGGCCCTCTCTGCCTCTAACCTGCCATCTAACATACCCAAGAGCCAACTAATCATGTGCATTTGAAGAAGTCTAAGAACAATATTCTCTACTTGAACCTGAAGCTAAAGTTCAAGATAGAGATGGAAAATACAGTGGAAGACAACTGAAAAGGGTGGAACTTGAACCCTGAGCCTCACCTAGACACCTGTTGTTACATCTCTGCCTGACGAAAGTAAGAGTAATTCTACTAGTGAGAGACAACCCCCGAATAGTAGTTGTTTCTATTTCTCTATAGTCCAGAGAAAGATTGTGAGTCTTGGGGTGCTGGGTCACATTTAGGGACAGAAAACAGGAGGAATATACAGTTAAACTGAGGACTGAGGGGAATGGACAGAAGATCAAAGTCATGGCAAAGAGAAAAAGCCACTGGGCTGAGGGGTTAGGTTCAAGAATCATGACCTTCCAGATCTTTGGCTTTGGTTACTAGCCCATGGAATTGACAATGTCCAGGAACTTACTCTGTGGTCAGAGCAAGCTGTTTGCTCTTTTTTTATCCAGCAGGTTGATATGTGCTGTAGAGTGTTGGCCACTGGAAGCTGGTTTCCCACTTTCAAATAAGAATTTTGTTGTAATTTCCTGCTTTACCTCATATATTGAAATATTGAATATGTTGGGGGCAGTTACTCTTCTCACTTATTTTTACATTGGTAGATGATGAGTCATATCTGGACCCAAAATCCTGACCTTTAGAGTACAAAGTCATAACTGGATGAGTTTCAGAATTTCTTCCTTTGAGGAGGAAGAGAGTTTGTAAGAAATAAATAAATATGTATTGTCATAAGGAGGAACACTTTTAAAAATGAATGTTTGGAAATAAATGTGTGTGCGTAGGATGCTGGGTAGTTTAAGAATGGAATAGACCTTCTCTGGCAGGTATATAATACATGTGCCTCCATACTCTGATTGGTCATAGGTGTATCACATATTAAAGCCAATTAGAATCATTTAAAACTGTTTTAATTAAAGATTTTATTTATTTATTTTTAGAGAGAGGGGAGGGAAGGGAGATTAAGAGGGAGAGAAACATCAACGTGCAAGAGAAACATCGATTGGTTGCTTCTTGAACACCCCCCACTGGGGACCTGTCCCACAACCTAGACATGTGCCCTGACCAGGAACTAAATCAGTGACCTTTCAGTTTGGGGGATGACACCCAACCCACTGAGCCACAGCAGTCAGGGTTAGAATCATTTTTTTTATTTTGTAAAATTTATATGTGTCGTGGGGAAGAAAAGTCCTTTCTCCTTGTGATATCCAAGTAATGTATACATTTGTGGCTACTGGGAGTTATTTTTGCCATCATGTTCTAAGAATCTGTGAGAGAACAAAGCTAACACAGAAATAAGCACCAAGAAGGGAAAGATTTATGTGTATTGTGTTCACATCCCCAGTACCTGGCACATAGTAGGTGCTCAATAAATGTGTATTAAGTGAATAAAGATCAGAACTGAAAAACAGGGAGACAAAGAATGCTGGTGACATGGTTTGAATTTCTGGTTCTAGTCACGTCTAGAGTCAGGGCTACCCCCTTGGACTTCCCAAGTACATTAGTCAATAAATTCCCTTTATTTTGGTTAGTGTAGCAGATATTGCAAATTGGCTCATTCAGTGACTCCATCCCCATATAAACATGACTCCATGTACCCAGAGGCTGGAAAACAAAAGTCCTCATTACCCAGATCCCTTTGCAGTGAGGATTTCTGCATGTGGTGTGGCGTCCACTAAATGGTGCATCTGAATAAGACTTGGAAGGGGTTATGAGCACCCTGGAGTGGCTATTCTGGCAGCACAGTGGCAGAGGCATTTTGGTACTTCTCCAGCAACTATGGCAGAAGCCCTGGTGTCTTGTCAGTCCCTAGCTCCTTGTGATCAGCAATGGTGGCAGTAATTTCCAGATCTGGCAGCTTTTGTGGCCATGGCAGAGACAGCGTAATCTTTATTTAAAGTCAGCTGAGATGCAGCAGCAGCAGCAGAAGCAGTGGTAGCTTTGCTTGAAACAGATTTTAGTTGTGGCTTCAGGAGTAGTACTGAAAGTCCAGTCTGCCACTAGGAGTCTTTCAATCATTCTGTTAATACTCTTTAGTAAGTATCCCTCTGCTTAAACTGGCTAGAGTAAATTCTATTGTCTGCAAGTGAAGTTTGACTGTTGTAACTCATTTAAGCTGATTTTTTGTCAGTAGCAACTGCAAGAGTCCAGACTAACTTTGCAGAAATTCTGGATGTAAAAGCAAAAAAAAGCAGAAACTAAACTATGAGAAAACTTCCAAGTATATGAATGTAGAAAAATGGTATTTTCAGTGGGAAGTGTCAGACTGGCCTCAGACCTCTGTGCAACACTAAATACTATAAAATAACATAACAACATCTATACAGCTTGAGGATGGAAATGCTATCACTGACATGAAATGTCAGAAGAATGGTATTCCCAGATATAAAAGATTTCAGAATCGGACCATCTATATAACCTGTCTAAAAGTTTTCTCAGATAGGGACTCTGTTGCGTTAAGAAATTTGTTGAAACTAAAGAGTTAAAAAATTAAAAAATTGTAGCAGAAACTGCTGACATACAACAAAACCAAGTAAACATAAAAAATTTATAACTGCATCGTAAAACAACGTGAAACAAAAACGATTGTGAAAGAAATATGTGGGTTTCTTCTAGGAAGGTATATCTATTAGGGTTCTTTGTAAGCAATAGAAATAACTCTAAGCAAGGAAAGGGATTCTTCAGTGGGCTATGGGATAGCCACACCATCAAATAAAAAACTAAAGAATCGAGTCTCAGAAAGGACAAGAACCAGGGCAAGTCTAGAATCCAGAAGAAACTAATTAGGAATCTCAGTCATTGCCTGGGATGCTCTATATTTGTCAGGAGAAAGCAAAGTGCTTCTGATTCATTCTACTCATTGGAATGAAGAAAGGAGCATTTCCGAGTTATACTGGTGCCTGAGGCAGCAGCATTTGGTCCCAGGCATATGCAGAACAAAATCAAGACTAGAATCACAACGTGACCTTGCTAACAGCAATGCACTGTCATTCTTCAAGACTGTGTGGGATACTTTTAGCCCCCTAGCTGGCTTTCCCTCACATAGTGTTGGCCATAACTGCATCATATTTCCATTTCTAAACCAATTAATGCAAGGAGAATGGAATTACTTAGATTTGGGCTTAGCCTAATTAAGATTCACCCTTGGGTACTGGGGAAGAGTTCAGTCTCCTTGAGACAAATAGCTGTTTTACAACTTCAAAATAAAAGACCGCAGCGTTGTATTGAGCAAGTAAAAACAGCTCTTGAGTAGGCCACAAACAGTGGCCTTAGTATCTGAAATTCCCCTGGGGATATAGCATTGCATTTGATTTACTATTTTAACAGGGAGAGGGAACTCCAGTGTCTTCCTGCTATAATAGTTAGGGGAAAAACTGGGAATTTCCCAGTTGTTGAGAATATTCTATTCAACACAGGAACTGGAAAAACGTCCACAAAAAGAATGGATTTACAGTTTGACTGGGTCAAACTTTATTTTACCTGACACAGGTATGTCCTTGTTCTGATAGGTAGGTCTCTGGATTTCTGTGTGCCAGAAATTACTGTAGCTCAGAGCAAGTACCTAAAGATTTCCAAAAAGCCAAATTCTTTCTCTCATTCCAGGGCAGAGTTATCCTATTAAATGACCTTGAGGAATATCTAGGCTTATATAATAGTAAAAAATAAACTTCTAAGGTTATAACATGGTACCCAATCTCCCCTTTATCTATGGATCCAGCTGTGGAAACTGGATGAGGAGTCATAACTTTCTATTGTCTTAACTCAGGTCAGAACTTTATTTGCTACACCCAGGGCATTTTAGTCACACAAATCAAGTAAGACTTTACTGAGAACCCTATGTTCCAACAGGCATAGCCAGAGATCTCTTAGAGTGAGATCATCTGATTACCAGACTGATGTTCCTGCCTATTATAATCATGAACAATTTGCCTTAGATTGTCGAGGGAGGCTGTCTCACTCCTGTGATCCCAAGATTCTCCACGATTCTTCTTTCCTAATTGAAACTAGTGAACACATTTTAATTGCAACGTTTTCCACCAACGATTTCCAACATTCAGGACACAGTGAAGTTTTTTTAATTTTTATTTTCATTTTAAAGATACTGGAATTTCCCTCAGCAGTTCGGGTCTCAAGGCCTTGAAGAAGGGATAGTCATTCCAGTCCTTCTTGGGGCAAGTTATGGGTATACAATCAGAACACTCACAATGGATCTCTTCCAGCATTCCTATCTCAAGGAGTCTTTCTTTCCTTCTTGTATGTGCGCCAAGGGATTTTTGGCATCTCCATTTTCTTTAATGAGGGTCAGTGTTGGGGCCTGATTTGCCTTATACAACCCAGTTAGACACCCAATTGCTCAGCCAGCACTTGGAACGCAGCACTTCTGGTAAGTGCATCTGCATTGACAAATTCAGCCCAATCTAAAATTATGTCCATTCTTCTTGGTTGAGTGCTTTCAAAATATATCCCTACAAAAACATCACCAATAGTTTCCTTAGTTAAAATGGCTACTCCTGGAGTCCTTGCAATGTAAAAACCCTTCTCTTGGTAAAAGGAGAGTCCTGGCCAAGTATCTGAGGCTGATCTCTTTATGTGCTTGCTGCATCATAGAGAATTGAAAAGTGAATTGTACTTAAAATGCCAGCAATGGTGTGCACAAAATATGATGAAAACATTGCCCCAAACCCATTTTCTAGTGGTTTTCAAAGGGGTTGAAGGTAGGAAGTGTTAAAATCATTTGAGGATCCTTTGAAAAATGTATAAAGTGGTCCCTATCCCCAGGGTCAAGTGAAAGGTGGTGGAGGTAGGAAGCTCATACATATTAAAAAAGCTCTCTAGATTTTTTTTTCTAATACATACCCTCCCACACTCACAATTAATTCCCCCCGGAAACACTGCTACATACACATACTGATCATGAATATAAGGTGAAGGAAGGGATAAATTTGCTGTTTATAATTAATTATAAAAAGAGTGATTCTTCTTACATTGTGATGCATTGTGTTAATGTTTACAGCTATTCTCTATAAAAGAATAGAGGAGGAAGTACTGTTTTCCACCCCATATTCTGAGTTACTCTGCCACTTGGGTCAATAGAAGATGAGAGGAAGTGACAGTGTGCTAGTTCTAAGCAGAAGCTTTAGAGGCAGTGAGGATTTTTGCCAGCTTGTTTGCTTTTTCCTCTACTAAGAGGAGGGCATGTTCCTAATGACGGCTATGTCCATGGGTCCTTTATACTTGTTCCTTGACTAGACCCTTCCCCTTCTTTCCCCTCTTCTCTCCCTCCCCTCTCCCCTCTGGTCACTGGAAGTTTGTTCCTTATTTCCATGTTTCTGGTTCTATTTTGCTCATTTGTTTGTTTTGGAAACTGTAGAGATTTTAAGTTGTTACTGCAGCAAATCTGTCTAAAGTACATAAAATGATTTTCTTTGAGGGGTGGGCACCTTGGTGGGTTAGGTGAGGTAAAGTGACACCAAAGCCTGAGTTTAGGAGTTTGAATTAGAGCTAAATTTCTCTATATAAGAAAGTGGGCAAACTTGTTTTATCTAGTAGAGGGGGGATTGGCCCGGGAAATAAAATGGAGAAAGCAGTGGCAAAGGAGCAGGAGACTAGAGATCCAAAAATTGTTCAAGGACTTTTACACCAGGGATATCTAATTTGGAATTTCATATATTTTTTTCCATTTTAGCTAAGTGTACTGCATATATATGTATGTGTGTATATGTATGTACATATGTATATGTATATGCCACGTGTGATTGTGTTTTGGTGGAAATCTAAGAATACAATTGAGTTCCACATTTGAGTTAACTGTCCAGAACATAAGGAGTAAGAAGCAGCATGCCAAGTCCATCCATAAACTGATCCAATTGAGCAAAAGCAGGAACTTGAGTTTTGAGGAGGCTATGGGAATGTAAGAAATTATAAGAAGGGTTTTATTTCCACAAACCAAGTTGTGGGCATTTGAAACAATGTTTTCTAGATTTGAAAGCCTAGATTTGCAAGTCCTAAATAAATGTTAATAAATCAATTCTAACTATACACTAAAAAAGCAATCATACTTATGTCAGAAATTAAAAATGATTCAATATTAGTAAAGTTACAAGGATATCATAAAGATAATAAAAAAAATCACTTAATGACCACTAAGTGATTGTCGAATGACATATAAAAAATACTAATTTCTTCAAGGAAAAAAAATCTTTAGAAGTATAAAAGACCATTTCTTTGCTGTGATTAAAAAGAAAACTTTTAACCTGTCATTATTATACTTTTTGGTGAGAAATTCTCCAATAACTTTCTTCTGGAAATTTTATTCAACATAATAAGAGCAGAAAACAGAATTAAGAATTGTAAATGTTAGAAAGTGACATTATTAACATTATAGATAAAAATTATTGAATACCTAGGAAATCCAAAAAGATTTTGAATCACATTAACAAGATAGGCTGTCATAAATACAATTGATAATGATGTTTATACCATATTCTTTTAGGGAAAACTAATAATTTTAAAGATGTGATCACACTTCCCAAATTAACATATAGGTTTATTTCCAGTTTGTTTTCTTATTTATTATTAGTCTTTTTAAAATTGAGATATAATTGACATATAACATATTAATTTCAGAGAAATGCAAATTAAAACCACAATGAAATATCACCTCATACTCGTCAGAATGGCTATCATCAATAAATCAAACAATAAATGTTGGTGAGGATGTGGAGAAATGGGAACCCTCATGCACTGTTGATGGGAATGCAGAACGGCACAGCTGCTGTAGAGAGCAGTATGGAGTCATCTCAAAAAGATAAAAACGGATCTACCTACGACCCAGTGATTCGACTTCTGGGAATTTATCCGAAAACCTGAAACACTAATTCAAAGAATATATGCACCTCTATGTTCATTGCAGCATTATTTATAATCACTAAGATTTGAAAGCAGCCCAAGTGTCCATCAGTAAATGAGTGGCTAAAACAACTATGGGGTATTTACAGAATGGAATACTACTTGGCCATAAAAAAGAAAAAAGTTTTATCCTTTGCAACAGTATGGATGAACCTGGAGAACATTATGCTATGTGAAATAAGCCAGTCAGAGAAAGATCATTACTGTATGATTTCACTCATTTGTGGACTCCAATGAACAAACTGAACTAACAAACAAAATAGAGACAGACTCATAGATAGCGAGTAGGCTGACAGCTCTTGAGGGTTTAGGGGGTGGAGGGATGGAACCAAAAAGGGAAAAAAAGAGAAGGGACTCATGGACATGGACAACAGTGTGATAACTGCAGAGGGAGGAGGAGTGAAGGTGAAAGCGTGCATATAGGGGAATAAATAGTGATGGAAAAATTTAATTAAAAAAAAAGAATTAAAGTAAAGTTCTCAGCACAGAGTAAGTGTTCAATGTTGACGATGATGATAATGGTGATAAGGATGGTGGTACTGACCATATAGAAGAAGCTTTCAAGAGTAAAATGGGCTTTTGGAGAAAAAGTGAGTATTCTCCATTATGACTCTTTCAAAATATTTGGAGTATGCTTGGAATTTCCTTCTCCATAAAGAATAAAAGCTTTCAATGGACCCATGGTCTATGATAATACTGGAGATAGTGATGATGACAACAGTACTAAAACCCCTATAAATCTGTTCATGTTCTCTATCTGTATGATTGCATGTGTTAGCGAATTTCAGTTATAAGACATTAGCATTTTCTTTTAGTAATGTCAATATTACTTCTTGAGGCTTGAAGAGGCATCCTTTTCTGTTAATATTTTTATATTTGTGGAGTAAATTTAAATTAACCCTATCCATATTTGATATTTGCCATGACTTTATAAGTTAAAACATATGAAGCTATTTCTTTCTTTCTAGGCACCATGCCTAGAATTTGGTGCCCCCAGGTAAATGGCTGAACTTGGACTACTTGGACATGGCTGCATGCCAAAAGCTAGGCTTCCTCCAGCTGTGGGCAGCTAAGGCTTACAGCCTAAACTTTTCCACAACTACATATTTTTTCTGTTAAAATAACCACTCCCTAAACTTAGAATATATATTAGCTAGCTACTAATTACAATCTCTGAATTTTTAAGGAGAGGTGAGAAATTTAACACAAGTTTAAGTATATGTCCAGCCTGAAGGCCATTTCGTGTCTTCCTGAGAACTTTCAAGGGTATGAAAGGAAATCTAAATCTCTTTCTATTTTAATGCTTCACTAAATCTCTTCCTATTCCTAGAGTCTAAAGACATTTGGAATTTATATACATGTCCAATTCAGATTCCAGCTTTCTTTGTTTACATATTGCCTCATTTTAGAACAAGTCTTTGGGTGCTGCCTTCCCAAAGAAGCTTACGAGATATTTCCCTAAACAAAGGTAGAAATTGTTTTCATTCTACCTCTCTAAATTCTGGATTAAGCTTTGTGGCACAGTTTACAGCTTGTCTTTCATAGGCTTCCTGAAGTCTAAGGCACTATAGGTTTTAATCTTACACTTTTAAAACTGATAAATGTAAGTTGCTCTTTAATTTTTTAAAAATTTATTCATTTGAGAGAGAGAGGAAAGGAGAGAAACACTGATTTGTTGTTCCACTTATTTGTGCATTCATCATTTGATTCTCTTATGTTCCCTGCCTGGGGATCGCACCTGCAACCTTGGCATATGGGGAGGACATGCTAACCCATTTGTTCATTCAACATTTATTCCATGAATGTAATATTCTAGGTACTTATGTTTAGCAGACATTGTAGGCTGTTGCATAACAACAGTTACTGCATTCTTTCTTAATAATAGATTTTAATTTTGTCCTTCTCTCATGCTTCTGGCCATAAACTTCAGAGAAGTCTGGTACCAGCCTCAGCTTCAAGCCCAGCTCTATGGGGTGAACTACAATTGGTCTAAACAGATTTTTTTTGTGGTACCATTTCCTTTGTCAGAGATGGGTCTGTGACATACTTCTGGCCAATGGGACATGAAGGGTAGTCTGCAAAAGGACTTTCAGAATAAGTTTTTCTGCCATCTTAAACAGAGTTATTTAGAAATAAATGACCCTCTTCTGTTGCTGGACATTGTCATGTCTCCATGTGATGCCTGGAACATTGATGGTCATTGTTTGAGCGGAGGGAGGTACCTGAGGAGACTCTGCTGTGCAGCAAATCAGAGAATTAAACAAAACTTGTAACACTACTTCTAGGCTTCTTGTTTTTAAAAAATAATTTCAAATTGTTACTTGTAGTTAACTGATACGCAAGATTTTTGAGATGACAAAGATGATTAAAATACTGTTTTTATTCCCAAGAAATTTACAGTTTGGTTAGAGAAGCAAGTAAAATAAAAGTTTAAGATTGCTATGATAGAAGATGACAGTGGTTGAACTCAAATGCAACATGGTAGTTCCAGGCTAACTGTAAAATTAAGTTAGAAAAGAGAAACAGACCAAGAGAAAATGTTGTGTAAAGTCACCTCTTGAAAGTAGACACTTCAGAATTTCCCTGCATATAAAAGTTACATAGTGTAATATATTTGACCAGAGCTTTTTCTTTGTCCCAAACTCTTCCTGGTAGTAGTAGACAAGATTAACAATTGTTAATTAGTATCATTTTTTAAGTGTAAAAATGAAAAAAATGTAATAAAAACACATAGTTTCAATAAACAGCAGCAACTAGCAGCAACAACGCCCCCCGCCCCCACTTTTTAAAACCTTACTGTTGTTCTCCCCATAAAACAAAAGTGCAACGAATACATTTTTTTAATTGAAAAGAAACTGGGTCCTAAATTGTAGATTTCTCTCACATTTATCTTAGAGCATGCCCATTGAGAATCCTGGTGAGCTGTTTGCTCGTATAATTAAAGCGATATTTAATCTTGATTCCAGATGGAACAGTTGGAAGCAGGAACAGATTATCCTACTTCACAGTTAAGTGAAGCTGAGTGAACTTTATCTGAATCTCAAATTTTGCAACGGCTTTTATTTGTTCATGAATGCCACTGCCTCTTATTTGAAGGTTAAGTGATGATTTCTATGCTCTCTCTTTTGGAATCTCCAGGATGCTTTCCCCAAACAAATTAAAACAGAGACTCGAGACTTTTTTTCCCTGAATAATTTAAGAGAAAAACAATTCCTTTTATTTAGAAAGACATGACATGCCAGGCATGCTGGCCTTGGGACCTTAGCATTTAAGGTTCCCTTGGCCTCACAGTTCTCTTCCCATAGTGATATGCATGGCTTTCCCCACAACTGCCCCAGTCACACTTTCATGCAGGATGGCCCTGGCCACCCTATCTAAATTTCATCCCTCCCCATCCACTTGGTATTTCCTTTTCATATTTTATTTTTCTTCCTAACCAGTTGTCAGTTCCTAACATTATTGATTAGTTAGTTACTTGTTATGCTTCCTCAATCAGAACGTAAACTTCATGAGTGCACACATTTTTGTCTATGTGTCTTATTTTCTTTACTGATGAATTCTCAGCACCCAGAACAGTGCTGGGCATACCTAAGTGCTTAGTAAATATTTATGGACTAACTTACATTGGGATAAGGCTTGGCTTCGGAGTTACAAAGGCCTGGGTTAGAGCAGATTCTTCTCTTTGGCCTAGGGTAACTCCTTTCGCCCATTTGAAACTCAGTTGCTTTTAAAAAATCTTTTTAATAGTATTTATTTATTTTAGAGAAAGAAAGGAAGAGAGAGAGAGAGAGAGAGAGAGAGAGATTTGTTGTTCCACTTATTTAGACATTCATCTGTTGCTTCTTGAATGTGCCATTGTGCCATGACGAGGGATGGAACCTGCAACCTTGGTGGATTGGGATGATGCTTTAAACCTCAGTTTTCTCTCCTATAAAGTGGCAATAATGACCTAACAAGGGCAGTTTTAGGGGTTTAATGTAGGCCAAGTGTCTGATCTTATTGGAGTCATACAATAATAATTGTTAGCCCTCTCTCTTCCAAATTGAGCGGAGACCTCAGAGATTTTTCTGATGTTATTTCCCCTTTCACAAACCTTCTTTATGAGTATCTCCATCAGGGTTCCGAGAGAAAACTCTTTTGAAGGTAGTGTCATCTGAGGAGGGTTGAGGTCTAGGGGAACATAGGGAATAGAAGAGGAATCCAGAGAATAGCAGAGCAGTCACCATCCCTAGATCCAAAGGGTTGAGGGGAAGCTAAGCAACCTCACAGGAAGGAAACCAGGGAATTAAATAGCATGATCTTACACTCCTTTATCCCTCAGATAATCTCTTGCTAGGTCTCCCTATCATCAGACCCAACTTGTCAGGGGAATGGGAGCTCAGTGACGTCAGCCTCCAGGGCAGAGAGTCAATGGAGAAGGATGGAGAGTTAATCTGTGGGAATAAAAGGAAGCTATCCAACCCGGTGCACTTACTATGCGTAAGGCATTTGCTATGCAAGGGATAGAGAAAGTTAAAACATAGTTCAGGTTTCAACAGACTCTCAGCTGGGTTGGGATGTTAATCAAATAAACAGAACTTAAATACCGTGCAGTAAGTGTCATACAAAAGCCAGTACAATGAGCTATGGGCACATATGAGAGAGGCATCTCTTGCACAAAAATATCCGAGGTAGTGGGCTGGTGGTATTGGTAGTTTGGCTGGGAAAGGTTTCCTGGAGATTAAGGCTGGTAATATAATTCAGAGTCCATTTTAAAGTATGACAATTTCAGCCCATTTTAAAATGTGATAATTTTTTAAAAAGGATGAAATGATCTTCCCTGAAAGATTTTTCTAATACAATACAAGAAGATGAGACTAGGGTATAGAAGTGAGAGTGAGAAAGAGAGAGATAGAATGAAATAATTTCAAAGGTTCTTCCTAGTTTTAAAGGTTTATTGCTTTACTTTGTTACTTCTGAACTGTTACACCGTGGATCCTTAATAAATACAAATGAATACAAAATTCTGTAATCTTTCTTATTTGCAGAATGTGGGTTTAGGTTTCAGTAATAAATAGTCTTTACAAATTTCAAATTACTAAATTTAGGGGGTAATATAATTGTTTGAAGATAAATCACATAAGTTTATTACATAATGAAACTAAAAAATAATGCAAAAAGAGGAATAAGTGTTAATAGGCAAGTTAATTTGGAACATTCTCTTCATACTCATTGTTCTAGTCTCCAAAAAACTATATGACACTACATCTTGATAATTTGTCAAAAGTCAAGTCACTACATAGCAGACATATATGTTCACAAGAAAGATATCTGTAGAGAATTTAAGGTTAATGGTATACATACAATAAGGATGAGTGAAGGGGTCAAATTACAATGGTGTAAGAGCCTTAGGAACAGGTTGGAGAGAGAGGGTGGCAAGAGGGAAAGAATCAAACTTTTCTTGAATACTTTTCTATGCACCATAATTTGTCTAGTTTGCCAGGCTTCCCAATTGAACAGACAGCAAGTCCTCAGTGCACTGAATCCTGCTCACACTGAGTGATGATATCACTGCAGTACTTACTTTGTAATTGGACATAATTATTGTGAAATGTGTTGAGGAGCTTGTCCATAATCAAAATCAAACAAGAATTTCTAGAAGCATCCCTAGTACTGTAGCTACAAATGTAAAATGGCTCAGGGAAACATAACCAATAATTATAAACAGAACTAGAGAGGGAAGCGTGGGCAGTTAGTAGTACTTCAAATGCCTGCACAATATGTTTGGGATACAGTACATCCTTGGAAAATCCAGATAAATGAATCAATCGGATTGGGGCAGAAACAATAAAGGCAAATGAGGAGCACCAGCTTCAATGAAAGTACCCCGTGTCACGCCTTGTCCCCTAGCTCTTTCAGTCCCCAGTTCTTTTCTCCCGCTCCCTGCAGTATTGCGGCCCCTCCCTCGACCCCTGGCTCCACCCACGCTACCCAGCACCTGGCTCTGCCCAAAGTGCTGGACCGCACGACTCCGCCCACCAACCTTGGAAGGCGGCCGGCTCCGCCCACTCTACCCAGCGCCTGGCTCCACCCACTCTCCTAGGATTGAGGCCGTCTCCGCCCACTCTCCCGGGACCGTGGCCTGCGGCCGAGGGGCGGGGCGGGCCGGGAGGAGCCTCACTCTCGAGCCGGAGGGGTATCCGCTGTGGAGTTACGGGAAAGTTGTTCCGAGTTCCTGGAGTTACCCTCTGTGGTTCCCCGTGCTCGGCCGGCCGGTGCCCCGGGTCCTTCCCTCCGTCCGGCCTTCGCCGCCCAACAGGTCCCTCCTTCTGCCCCGGCCGCCATGGAGCAGCCGCCGGCGCCCAAGAGGTAACGAATGCGGGCAGCGGGGAGCAGGAGGGAGGAGGCGCCGGGCGGCCGCGGGGCAGGGGCCGCTAGGCCTGGCCGGACCGTGACACTACCCGACTGCGGGGCCCGGAGCCGGGCGCGCTGGGGCTCAGGAGGCAAGTCCGAGTGGCGGGCCGCGTTTTTGTGCCGTGCCAGGGGGCTCGCGGGAAGGTGGAGCGTCGCCTGGCCCCAGCCAGCCTGGCCTGGCGCGCGTGGGAAGTAGGTGGGCAGAGCCGGGCGCCGAGCGGCCGGACTCCTGGGGCGGGCAGTATTCCCTCGTGGCAAGTTCACGAAGCCAGGGAGATGTAAAACTTGAAAATTACTGGGCTTCTTACAGTCCTGTAGGCTTTCTTGTCAAGTGTTTTTCATAATATTGCTTTTTTTTCTTTTTTTTGAGAAGGCAGATTGTTTATTTACAGGTTAAGGAATTAAATATTAATAGCTACACAGTTTGTGAAACTTAACGTGGATATGCTGCACTGACAGGTGTTTCTCCCCTCAAGTTCAAAAGTATTTATGGATGTAAGACAGAAGTCTTAAATTAGAACCCCTCTCCCATATAGGTTTTTTTAAGCATGTAAAAACAGTGATGGTTTGGTATTTCCTTTTAGTTCATATTTAATCTTCAATATATTGGAAGTTTAATTAAGAATACACAGTACATACATTTGAACTAATATTTGAAGTGATCTTAGGAAGCTAAGTCAAGGCTATTCATTGATTTAAATTCACAATGTGCATCATTCAATAACATGTTGGGTAAAATATTTAACTTCAGTCTTAGTTTTAGTTTATAAAATAAAGGTACTAATTTCTCTCCCAGATAGTGCCCTTATGAAATTAAAGAGTTTGTGTTTTGATACCTAGAGATCTTTAGATGAAAGGTGTTGTATTCAAGAACATGAAATAATTAAAGAGGTAGGAACTTTGTGACCTATTGTGAATAGTGTATAGACTTGTGAGCCCTGAGGCTTGGAAACCATCTGTTCAGGTATAAAAGGGGGATTTGGATGGGTTTCCAAAAGAGACATCCTATCAGACAGAGCCCTTGACCAATTCTTTTCTGGCGTTTTGTGAAGTAACCGAATTCTAGTATTGTTTTGGTACCCAATTTAAAAACTATAGGAGAATATTGGAAACATTATTTTTTCCCTTTTTGGTTTTGGAAGTACTGTAACGGGGCACCTCCGAACTAGTACCATAAGGCCAACTTGAACAACTCTGAAGTGGTAGCTCTCCCTACTGTTTAACTGTATTCTAAATTATCAGAGTTTTGTTATATAGGTTGTAAGAGAACCCCTGCCCTTCCAGGGACATTAGAGAATCTGTAGGGGTCACAGCTAGGTGTGGGGGACATATATCACCATTTCATGGTGAATTATACTTTTTAAAATAGTGATCACCCATTTAGCAGACTTATTTTTATAAAGCTCTCTTCACAGAGACATGTTAATCCAGAAGGCATTTCTAAAGACCAAAAGATATGTGACAATCCCATATATTTGAATATCTCTTAAATTTCTTCCACAGCATTCCTATTTTCATAATACCGTCCAATCCTTATAGCGACCCTATTGAGTAGGTTGGATTACATGCATTGATCCTATGGCCACTAGGAGTTTCTCCCATGGGAGGCTATGAGAGGGATAACTGATAGTGAGTTTTTGTGTTGTCCTTGTTAATCATTACCTTCTAATAATGAAATACAGCTACCACTTTTGAGGTCATACTGTTTGCCAGGAACTTGATTTTATTGTCTTAAGAAATTGGAATCTTGGCTCTGGAACTTACTATGCTAGTTCTAAATTTAATGTCTTCACCTGTAAAATGTGTTGTGAGGTTATATGTGAAGTACTTAGCACAGTGCCCTTTAATGTGTTCAATAATGTTAGTTTATTTTTTCCTTATTAAATGAAGCTTAGAGAGGTTAAATAACTTAGTCAAGTGGAGGAGGTGCCAGAAACCTGGGTCTGATTGGCTGCAAAGGTTGTGTACTCTCTCACTGTGTACAGTGATGCCTGTTTTTAAAACTCTTACTTGCTTTCTTAGCATTCTGTGATGTCGTGGCCATTTCTTTCCAGAATTTTCTGGTCTCCTTTTCTTGTTTTTTTTTTTTTTTCCTTTCTCCCCCTTCTTAATCCCTGTAAAGATGCCACTTTGCTTTTCTCCCTTGAGTAGCACTTCCTTAGTGCTCAGACATTTTTACATACATGGTCATATTTATGCTGTTGATGCTCAAGGCTGTATGACCAGCAGCTGCTGCTCAGTTAGTATTTTTAATCTCTTCATGTATTGTAGGTCCACTCTTATTATTTCATCTAGTTTGTCATTAGAGCCTATCAAATTTCCCATCAAAAACTATAGATTCATTTCCCCCCCTTTTGATTCCCAATACTACTACTACCCTATTCCAGGGTATGACCCTCACATACTGGTGCCTTCCAGCTGGTGCCTCCGAGTGGTTTTCAAAAATTTTTAACAGTGGAAGGGGTCTGTTTGGAGTAAGGCAGGGCATCAGAACCTGGTTCCCGGCGCCTTATATCCTTATGTTCCCCTTTTGCTGTCCTATAGAATCTCATTATGGTCCATGTTTGCTTTAGTTCTTCTTGCACAGGGCTTCTGGTTTATTTTGCTGAAACAACACTTCAGTCATGCTACTCCTTTTTTGCAGGGGAGGGAGTCGGTTGGGGCACACTAGTCAAGTTAGTTCCCAGGGCTACCATCACTTAATCTCAGCCTTAATCCCCAGCCTTCTTTTACTATTCTCCAAGATGAACCTGTCCTCCTAAAGGTTCCCATTGTTCTTTATTTAGGGTGTAGGTTGTGGGTACCCCCCAACTTTGCCTTTGGACATATTTTCTTTTAGAAAAATTTGTATTATTTTTTGCTAGTAATCTATGTTTTGGTTTTCCTTCAAAAGGCCTGCTTCATAAACTTATCTTATTTGAGTACTTTATAGCCTAAGATATTTATCTGAATTCTTAGTATGATATCCATTTGAGTATATATGCCATGGTCATATTGATTTTTTTTTTAATTATAAAATTTTTGATATCCCAAAGATAATGGGAACTGTTGGGTTGGCCAAAAAGTCCATATGGTTTTTTCCATAAAGTAAAAGACATAGTTTTCATTTTCACCAATAACTTCATTGATTTGGACATTTTGAGTATGTTGACTATCTCCCACGTGATTTAACATTGATTGTGCTCAATTAACATCTGCCTGACCATGGAGCATTGTCCAATGAGAAATCTCCAGCATGTAACTTCACAAACCACTTTTGACAAGTTTGATCAGTCACAGCACCATACACTAAACAAACCTTTTTTTGCATTTCAGTTGTGTTTTTACCATTCTTGATATAATAAAGCATACTATGCTAAAAATGTTGCATATTTTCTTCCATCTTCAGTATTAAAATGGCTATACAAAAATTTCATCAATTTTGATAAGATTTTTTAAAAAAGCACTCTGACATGACAGCTGTCACAATACAATCTAACAAAATTGTTTCAAATGAAGGTAAAGGTAACTCAGAGTTACTAGAGCCATTTTATGGAAAAAAAACAAATGAACTTCTAGGCCAACCCAATAATTTAATAAATGCTTATGCATCACTCCCTGGAATTGGAAATAAAATATTACCAATACAGTTGAAGCCCTCTAAGTATATCTGTTCCTGATTGCATTCCCTCACCATCCCCTAAACGATGCTACTGTCTTGAATCGGGTATTTGTCATTCCTATATGT
This sequence comes from Furipterus horrens, assembly GCF_987537825.1. NCBI lineage: Eukaryota > Metazoa > Chordata > Mammalia > Chiroptera > Furipteridae > Furipterus > Furipterus horrens. The sequence goes on from NW_028327177.1 coordinate 28,227,634, forward strand.
GTCTTTATACTTTTAGCATGTTGTTCCTATATATCCGCCATAGTGTTAGACCTGGGTGTTAGGCCCAGCTTTGTACTGACTTTGAAATTTGCTTCTTTGGCTATCATTTTTCTACTCTGGGAGTTGGAGATTCCAGTGTGCATCCAGATCTGAGAATCATGACTGTATGATCTGTAATGTAAGGCCTCTTTTTACCCTCACATAATTGATTTGGTCTTCCCAACAAGGCTTGTGTTAAACATAGACAATAGATGTTACTCAATTCTAGTAATTGAGGTACTAGAATGGCTTTTAGATTTCTTGATTTTCTTAGCAAAGGTCTTCAGAAGTCTTTATTAAAATGAAGTCCCTCTGGGAAAGTAAGTCCATGAAATGGCTGTTAATTATTAGCATTTTATAGGTTGTATTTATCAGAGTCCTTTATAGGGGAATCTCAGGTTGAGGTAGAAATGACCACAGAATAGGTAAGTTTTGCTAGGTAGAAGGGGAAATGGCCAAAACACAGGGTCTTCACCAAGTAGAACATTCATAGGAAAGGAAATGGGTCTCTGATAGGTGGGCAGCAGGGAGAACTCTGGTTGCCGGAGGGTAGGTAGTTACATAGAATACTTGTCAAAGAGAGGACAGAATATCGTTCCTGGAGAGATGTACTTTTCCATGCAGGCCTGTTCCACAGAATTCAGGATTTATAGTTACTTCAAATTCATTGATTAAGGTATATTTGGAGGAATAGTTGATGTGGAACAGTGGAAGACGCTGGAAGGGTACTAATAAGAGAGTAAGTTACTGAAGCTTCTGTCAAGACAGATGAGAGTTCTTTGATTTAAGCTGTAGTTTCATTTTGTGGAAAATTTTACTTTTTTATAAGTGTGGAAAGGTAGCTTGGAGGAAGTAAAGTTGAAGGTTGAAGTCAAAATGTTAGGATTACAGATTGCATTCACATAAATGAAGAGTGATGGTAGGAAAACAATTTTTCAATAAGGGGAAGTGTTGCTAGGAATGAATGGGTTTTTAGCCACAAGATAAATTGTTATGGAATGAAAAAGCAAAGTTAAAGGATGAAGATATAGAACGGTAAAGTAGAAAGTATTCATATTTTCCTCACCACATAGAGACAACATCAGCCAGTTGCATCACTGGTCCTAACCTTAGAGAAGAGGGGTGGACTTCATTTTAATGTCTGTATTCCTAATTCTTGTGTCTTTGGAATGTTAGAAAGTAAAATTCTTATATGCTTATTATCAGAGAGATTCTCAAAGTGGGGAGTTGTCTTTGAGAAGTGACCTTTAAGAATTCTTAACAAGAAAGCCCGGGCTGCTGTGGCTCAGTGGATTGAGGGTTGGCCTGCGAACCAAGTGTCGCTGGTTCGATTCCCAGTCAGGGCACATGACTAGGTTGTACGTCAGGTCCCCAGTTGGGGGCGCGAGTGAGAGGCAACCACACAGTGATGTTTCTCTCCCTCTCTTTCTCCTTTCCCCTCTCTCTAAAAATAAACAAACAAATAAAATTATTTAAAAAAAAATTCTTAACAAGATAAAGGCGTAGCCTCAGGCGGAAGCGCTGGGGTAAGCTCCGCACTTTAGAGGAAGGCAGGTGGAGGAGGTATTCTAAGCAGTCCAAGGGAAAAGAATTGAGCCAGCAGGAAGGAACATCTCTCTCTGCATTAACAACTTGGTCCTTAAACCATGTGCTCCCTTTGGCTTTTCTCAGTTAATTTGGGGTTTCACCAACTCCACTGGAGTTGATTTAGGCCCGGTAGATGTTAATAGTCAATTGGCTCTTCTTGTGAGAGAGAGGGAGTGGGACAAACAATAAAATCTGGAGCAGTTCCTGCTGAGCAAACTTCAGTTACACATTAAGAGAGGAGATAAACTCAGTTTATACTATAGGATAGAAACTTTCTTTTTTATTTGTCTCAAGATTCTTTTTTGTTGAGATTTTATTTGAATTGTCTTATATGTTAGGATTATTCAAATCCTAAAAAGCTTTTATCTCTTAGAACAAAGATTCTGTATTTGAGATTTCTTATTATAACTTTTTTCTACATAGTCTCAAGTTGAATAAATGAAAGTAAATATGTCATCGTCATCGGCAGCCGTCCGTCTCGAGAGACGATGGTGTAGCTTTTCTTAAGAGTCTATCTGCACCGCCGAGAATGGTTGTGCAGTCCGACTCGGGAGTGACACGGTATCTGTCTCCTCCCGTGTTGAAGCTACAGAGCCTGGGCAGGGTGATATGGAGGGTCTGCTGTTGCCCATGCAGCAGACCCCCCCTCTCTTCGCAGCTGAAGGGCCCAAGGGAAAGACGGAGTCAATACAGCTTGGCTTCAGGTGCGCCGCAGGAGTTGCCGGTGTTGACTACAACGTCAAACCGCCTTAGGGACTCCGGCTCCGGATTTTCTGTCGGGGTTTACTCCCTTAGCCTTTCCCCTGAAGAGGTATGCCGCAAGGCAGCGGAGGTTTTTTGGAGTTAGAGTTTTCCTTCTCTGATGTGCCCTGACTGGAAGATCGAACCAGCGACACTTAGCTCGCAGGCCGACGCTCAATCCACTGAGCTAAACCAGCCAGGGCTAAAGTAAATATGTAAACAGACATTAATTAATATTAAAAATAAGTTCCTTGTTTGCACTGTTTGCCTACTAGCTGCGGATTATCTTGAACTTCTTAATAGTATATCAAAGGATGTATCTTGAAAAATGACTCTGTAAGCAAAATGAGAATTGTGGAAAACTGTTAATATGATGCTAGATATCTTTGTAAAGAGGTAAAATTGAACAAATCTCTTCAGATATTTCAGATATCTCGATGTAAATATTAGTATCACACACACACACACAGAAACACATGTATAATATTGGGAAAATTGTTGAGCATATGTGATTCCAAGGATGAGGTGGTTTCTATGATCAAAATATAGAATATTATTCTCTTTCCAGATCTTTTCATTTTTAGGATATTTGGTTTTCTGAACTCGTGGGACCTTGAGTCCTATAATTGAAAAGAAATGCAAGTTAAAGTTATTTTTGTAGTTTTGGTGAACTTTTTATATATTTGAGGAAAGCATAAATGAAAGATGGTAGGCAGCTAATTTCCTTGACTCTCCCTGGAGCCACAGGATCACTCTTGTCCATGCTGGGTTTCCCCCTCCCAGTTCTGTTTCTTTCTAAAAACTGACTTTCTTTACTCACGGATCGCTGTTCATGGCAGAAATTGACTGTCAGCCCTGAGTTCATTCATTTTGCTTATTTATTCATATATTCAGTAATTAATAATTATCTGCCTTTCAAGTGCCAGTGCTGGGAACATTGTTGAATGAAACAGATGGAATATTTGCACTTAGAACATACACTCTATTTGGCGCTTGAGCTACGAAGGATAGACATAGCATGTATTTGCAGAGAAATATGGTGAAACCTGCTTCATAGGACAGTTGGTGGAAGCTTCTCTGAAAAGATAATATTTAAGCTGTGATGTGAGGTTGAGAAGTTATCTATGTGAGTGGCCAGAAAGAGTATTCCAGGTAGAGGTGAAAGCTGTAAGAACACAAGGAGGTGACATAGAGTTGAGTGTGTGAGAGAAATTGAACCGAGGCCGCTGTAGCTGGAGTGTGGAGTGGGAGAAAGCGGTGGAGATGAGGTCAGAGGGGTGGGCAGGGATTCAGTGATACAAGCCATGGAAAGGAATTTGGATTTAAGTCAGAGTGCAGTGCACTGTTATTAGAGTTTTAAGCAGAATTTTAAGTAGTTTATGTTTTTAAAAGATTGTTTTTGTTGCTTTCGGTGGTGGAATAGATGTTTAGGGTTAAGAATAAAAGCAGGGAAATAGGAAGCTCTTGTAGTGGTTCATGGTTAAAGATAGTGGAGTCAGTGGAAATGGAGAGGACTGGACAGATTTAAGTTACATGTTGGAGCTAGAAATGAAGGACTTACTGATAGATTAGATGTGAAGAATGAGCAAGAAAGAAAGGATCAAGTCTGGCTACTCAGTTTTGGGTTTGAGCAATTTAGGTGATGGGGGAAGAGTGGGAGAGGAACATATTTGGGTATTTATACTCTTTTTTAGAACTCCAGACTCCCAGGAAAGTGAATCTCTTTGGTCCAAAATGTGATATTAGGTGGTTCTCTTAGAAGAGGAAGTAGGTAGGGAGGAAATGATGAGCACTGACTTTTTTTACCCTCTTGTGTTCACTGCCTAAGACTGGAGGACGGGAAACATACCAAGCCTTTGTTAGGTGTTGAAATGTTCAGGTGTCCTGGTAACTGGTGTTAAAATAAAATATTTTCATTGCAAAATAGAACATCAGTGAAAGAGTGTATGGCTTGATGAAATGCTGTAAAGTAGACACCGTTGTAATCACCAATCAGGTTAAGAAATAGAACTTTGCCACCATCCGTAGCAGGCCCTTCTGAGTTCTCCATCCCAGTCACAGTCGTCTTTTCCCATAAGGAACCATTATCCCAGCTGACTCTTATAGTAATAACCTAAATGTGCATTACTACGCACTCTAGATTAGTCTTGCTGATTAAAAAGTAGTCTCTATATGAGTTGTCACCGTTAATCTTTAGGCTAGTCCTCTATTCCTTTTCTTGTTGAAGAACCCAGGCTGTTTGAATTGTTTCCCAGTTTCCCACTGCCTGGACTTGACTCATTGCTTACTCAAGACGTAGTTCAACATGTTCCTTTCTCCTCTGTAATTCTTGCAGATGCCTAGTGGATCCAGAGAATAGATCAGACTCAAGTTTGATCCCTTGGGCATTGTTATAGGTGGTGTTTGGCAAGACTGTACAAGCTACTTTGTGTCTAGTTGTCTCTCTTTTTAGGGATGTTGGTAACTCTTCGTGGTTAGTGCTTATTTTTTGCCATTTCATTGGATTTTGCTAAATGGTGGATTCTAAATACATTGTTTTGTTTTTATTTATTAGTTAGAATGTTTATATAAAGAGTGACTTCCTCATCTTGTTTGGTTACCTAGTGAAGGAAAAAACTCGATAAATGTTTGATTCTTTCCCTTTACCCGTTTTCAAGATAATGAATCAGTTCCCTATTTTCTTCCAAAGGGGACCAATTTTTTTTTTTAATGCCATTATGAGCTGTTGGATTTAAATGCATTTGATGGATTTTAATCCATTGCAGATACTGTTGCTGAAACTCAGAGTGTCCCATCTTTGGTCAGTGGGAGTCTCTTGAGAAGACAACATGACTAGTGGTAGCTTCCTTGCTGTCTTCTGTGATAAGATAGGCAGGGCTCATCTTGTCCATTTTCTGTCCCAGATCTGGAATGCACTATTTCTCTTAAGAAGTCCTACTTTCTTTTAGTGAGAAATGGTATTTCAAGACCCTAACCTGGGCACTAACGTTGTGTTCACCATTTTTATTTTTTAAAAGTATTTTTATTTTATTTTATTTTTTTCATCACCATTTATCCCCTCAAATCCTCTTCCACCTCCACCTACCCCCACTTCCTTGTGTTATTTTTAAATAGCATTTTATTCATAGATAGGGGAACGGACTCTTTTTTTTTTTTTTCAAATTATAGACTATTTTATCAAAAAATGGGATGGCACTGGCAGTTTTGAGTTTCTTTCCCTGGATAACACCTCCACATAAATTTATGATTCTTAAGTTTGAGTCAGACATATGGGCAAGTTTTGTGGTAGAGACTATTTAGTGTTGACTGTTATCTTCAAGTTCTCCCTCTCTTACTCTGGTTACGTTTGCTGTTATCCTAATATCCAGCCTCACTTCTTTCTCACTGCTAAATGTTTCAGGTGACCTAGTTTCTTCGTTTCTTAAATGAAAAAAGATATAGAAAATAAAAGAATCTAAGACAAATGACACCACTAGTGATAAGATCAGATTTCAGGCCCCCCCCCTCCACTTTTTTTTTTTAAGGTAGAATTCTTAGCCTGCTTGTCTTGCATAGATAAAAATATTTGTTATCTGTGGCTCTGACTGGTTTGGCTCAGCGGGTTGGGCATTGTCCTGCAGACCGAAAGGATTCCCAGTCAGGGCACATGCCTGGGTTGCAGACCAGGTCCCTGGTTGGGGGCATGGGAGAGGCAACAGTCGATGCTTTTCTTGCACATAGATATTTCTCTCCCTCTCTTTCTCCCTCATTTACCCTCTCTGTAAAAATAAATAAATAAGATCTTAAAAAAAAAAAAAATATATATATATATATCTACAGACAAATAATTCAAGAGCATCTTGAGGCTGCTTTATAAATTTAACTCTGACTATAGTATGATGAATTGCAAAATGAAGCACATCTATATTAAATGCTATATGTTAGCTTTTTTTGTTAAATTTTATTGTGCTTTAAATAAATAAAATGAGGCATTTGTCTCTGTGACCTAGTTGGTAATTTACATTTGTCAGTGAGTCACATAACTTTTCTTTTTAGAATTAGTTTTGGTATAATTACTTACTGTATTAAAAGACCTTAGTCTGCACTGCTAAGTTTAGTCTGTCATTTTGCATTGAAATAGCAACCAGTAACCGTTTTTCAACGATCATCTATTCAAACACTTCTAATAATTAGTGAAATGTTGATCATAGAAAGTGGTTGGAGAGAAATGATTGCTGTGAATAAAATTTGTAGTTTATGTAATTCCTAAGAATTATAAGAAACCAATGTCCAACTGAGCAGAATTCCATAAAATTCCAGTGGAAATAATGAACTCTTGAGAAGAAAGTATTTTGGTGATTCTTCTTTTCCTGGTTGATTGAGGTTTCCATTTATGCTCTTGATTCTCATTATATACTTTTAAGATTATTTTCTCTCTCTTTTTTTTTTTCTAGTAGAAAAGAATTCAAGTACCCAGATCTCAGAACTTTATTAGTCAGCTTTAATTAATATTCATAAAAACTCATGATGTGAAAAAGCCTGCCAAATTAGTGATAATGGTGAAAACCTTAAAGATACTTAGCATCATTGAGAAGTATGGTATACTATGTAGTGGATTTTCTAAATAAATGAAGTAAACCAGTTTAAGTAGTATACCTTTAAAACATTTAAAAAACACTTTTAAAACAACTAGTTTTGATGGAAATCATTCCAAAATGGCACTGACCCAGAGTTCTGAGACTGATCATTTGCTTTCTTGATTTGTTAATATTATTTTTTATGAATTTTAGTTCATAGAAACACAAACAGTTCAGAGACTGTTCATAGTTTTAGTTCATAGAGAGTATCAAGTGTGCTCTTTTGATGTGTTTGAAGCTTTGTTGCTGCATGTAGTTGTTTTTTACCCCTAAATCTATACTTCTTGTCTTTTATTGTTGTCTGTTATTTCTCCTTCTTATATCCTTCTGAAACTGCTACTTATCTTGGAAGTAATTATCTGACTTGACAGTAGCTCTCCCTTTCCCAAAGTACAGGTTCTTTGTGGCAGTTTTTGCTTACTAGAGGCCTTTTTTCTCTTTTGGGTTCATAGTACATTTTAAAATCATCTTTTGACTAAGAAGAGCATTATTTATTGTGCAGTGAAAGAGAGAGTAAAATTATTCCAAATTTTTCTAAATTTCTAAAACTTAATATGAAAGTAACCAATAACAGGTTTTTACCTTAAAAAGCCTATAAAATCCCTAAGTTAAAATTTCTGTCATTTTGGAATGTTACTTAGATTTTGAGGAGTCATAGTATTACCAAGCAAATTCGAGTTTCAGAGGGTGTTTATACCTGTACAAATATAGTAACATTACTTCTTTATTAGTTTATTTTTAGAGTAGTTTTTAAAAATTTTCAATGGGTGAAGTAGTTAGTTTATTTTTCTTGTAATGGAAGATTTTTTTTCTATTAGATACTGCTGAGGTTTTAACATTTTATTTCCTGTTCTAAAAAAAATAAAACCAAACAGGTAAAAACAATCTCAATTTTAAAAAGTAAATATTATTTTCACAAAGCACCAGAATCATGAACTGTTTCTCAGTCTTACAAAAAACCACAGAGAAGTACTGAGATATGGCTTCATGTGTGCTGTTGCTGTGTGATCAGACTGTGCTGAGAAATCAAGCGAAATACGTCCATCTGTGCAAACAGCTGAAAGCAGCCACTGCCTCCATACCCACCTCCCGGCTATTCATGAGAGCCTTGCAGAAGTCAAGGGGGCAGACCTCACGGAATGATGCAAATGTTGATACTGGCAGAATTTAAACTTGCCTTGAAGTTACACTTCTTAATGTATTAATGTTTAGGATTATTGCAATTTTAGTATTTTATGGATGGGAGTGAGGAGTTATGAGTACCTAGAGTCAAAATCCTCATATTATCTTCAAAATTTGAAGTGTAGAGAAATAAGTAAGGAAGATTATGAGTAAATCCAGTTTTTATTTGTACATAGTATCTTTGGCACAAATCATAGTGGGTTTTTCTACATGGCAGGTACATAGGTAGATGTTGGAAAGTTTCAATAGAAGTATCTTCTTTCATTTTTAATCAGTTAAAGATTTTCTTTCCTTTCTTAGTTCTTATATCTAGGTATGGTTGTTGAATGTATATGAACTGGATTAAAAATTAGGAGACTTATAGGTCTTCATATTTCTTATACATTTCTTATTTTTTTTATTTTAGAAGATGAATATGTTGGAGCATTTTCAAATGTGCTGTTTTTACATTGTCTGCATTTTCTGGATGTATGTTTTTTAAAAAATTGGTTATTAAGAAAGTGAATGCACATGTCTTTAAGGCAAGGGAGTACATTGCAGCATTTAACTTCGGATAGCTTTGTTTTATATGCAATTAAAGGGAATCAAACATATCAGTTTCCAGTTGAGAGTAAGTGAAAAAAAATTTAGAAAATAAAAATTAAACACTAGAAAGGGTGAAGGAAGGAGAAAAACTCAGCTTCTTTTCCTTTAAAGCTCTTTGCCAGGAAATTATAATTTTAGAGTACTTTTGGGCAAAGAGCCCAACCTAAGAGGAAATGGTATGAAAGAGTTGAAAACAAGACTTTCATTTAATTTAAAAAAGTCTTCTATCCATTGTAGTCTTTTTTTAGGCAGATGTTAGCTCACTCTAGTGCTAATAATCAAATCCCCCTAAATTTTGATAGCTTCATAAAAGTAAATAAACTATGAGATCATCCAGTTATACCTATTTTATTATTAAAATAGTGATACTTATTAGTGAAACAATTAAGAACCAGAACTTTAGAGTCAGATAGACCTTGGTTCTAACCTTAGTTCTGCCATTTACTGCCTGCAATGGTGGGCAAGTTACTTAACTTTTCTAAGTCTCATTATACTCATTTGTAAAATGGAAGTGATAATAGTACCCCTGTTTGGGTTTTTTGAAGATGAAATGAAATAATGATTGTAAAGCATTTGTCTCTGAAGACAGTTTCCAGAGTGTTTCAAAGATGTGTTTGGCATTGTCAACATAGTTTGGAGAAACTTTCCAAGGGGATAAAAGGACAACTTTCACTTAAATGAGTATGTTCTAGTAGAGTTAAAAAAAAAGAGAGAGAGAGAGAGAATCACTTTGATTGCTTTAGAGCTAAACATCTATTAAATATTTACAAAATGCCTGTCCTTTAAAAAGCAAAAGAGAGCAGAAAAAATGATCTTTGAATTTTATTAGTTTGGAATAAAATATACTTTCTGTTTTTGAAATAGAAAAGATATTTGATTTTGTGGATTCGAGATCACTTTCATCATTGTATAATTTAGAAAATGGTCATTACTGAAGGCTAACTGAGACTTTTTGACATTATTTAATAATGGAATGTTGAAGGACTAAAGGATGAAAACCTTTCATGTGTTTTAAAGATGTATGACCTTTCTAACAGTATTTAAGGTGAAACTGCTAGGGTTGAGGACTGAAACTTAATTTTAAATGAGATATTGCATATAAGACAAAGCATAGTGCTTAATTAGCAGATAGTAATAATAACAGCATGACTTTTATGACAGTTATGACATTAAATAGCTACTATTACTAGTAATAAAGCTACCAGTAATATGATCCCTAAAGTATAGGGCAATTTACAAGAAGAGAAAAAGACATTGGAAATTACAAAGCTGAAATGAGGTAGAAGGTTCTTGTTGAAGAAGGAATCTCTGTTGTCAAAGATAGTTTTTTATCCTCTGCTGGATTTGCACTCTGGCCAGGTCCTCTTCTCCATGATTAGTTTTCTAAGAGATGAAGAGGGCATATGCCAGTTATTCTTCACTGGAAAGGTAAATCTAGTAGTGTAGAAGGTCTTCCTATGTGTCTTTCTTTAAAAGTCTTTGGCCAAAACAAACAATCCAAATAAAAAAAACGAGCAAAACACTTGAATAGACATTTCTCCAAAGAAGATACACAAATGGACAATAAGCGCATGAAGAGATGTTCACATTACCGATCATTAGGGAAATGCAAATCAAAACCACAGTGAGATACTATACATACTCATTAGGATGGCTGTCATTAAAACAAACAAAAACCTGTGAAAATGATAGGTGCTGTCTAGGATATGTAACAATTGAATCCCTTGTACATTGCTGATGGGAATGTAAAATAGTGCAGTCATTGTGAAAGACAGTGTGGCGGTTTCCTTAAAAAATTAAACATACACTTACCATATGATCCAGCAATTCCATTTCTACGAATATACCAAAATTTTATTATCAGCATTATTCACAATAGCTAAAAGGTGGAAGTAATCCAGGTGTTCACTGAAAGATGAATGGGTAAGCAAAATGTGCTATATGCTTATACAGAGTGGTATATTATTCAACCTTGGAAAGGAATAAAACAGGATTTTCTTTTTTAAGGCTGCATAATATTGTATGTATATACCATATTTTGGATATCATTTCTATAACATTTGTAGCTCCTTTGAATAATGCTTTGATAGGCATGGGTGTGCAGATATCTCTTTGAAATGGTGCTTTGAATTCTTTAGTATCTATACCCAGAAGTGGGACTACTGGATCACGTGATAATTCTATCTTTAATTTTTAAAAAGTGTTTAAAATTCTTTTTGATTTGAGAGAGAGAAAGAGAGAGCGAGAAAGAAAGAAACACTAATTTGTAGCTCTATTTATTTATCCATTCATTGGTTGGTTCTTGTATGTGCTCTGACCAGGAATTGAACCTGCAACTTTGGCATATGGGGACTATGCTCTAACCAGCTGAGCTACCTGGCCAAGGATCTGTTTTTAATTTTTGAGGAATGTCATATTTTCTGTAATGGCTATACCATTTTTAACAACAATGCACAAGAGATCAAATTTCTTTACATTGTCATCAATGCTTGTTATTTTATTTGTTTTTTTGGGGGGGAGGGGTTTAAGGTGCTATCTCATTGTAGTTTTGATTTGCATTTTCCTAATGACTACTCATGTTGAGCATCTTTTCGTGTGCTTGTGGCCTATTTGTATTTCTTGTGAGAATTGTTTGTTGAAGTCCTTTACCCATTTTTAAATTGGGTTTATTGACATTGAGTATTCTGGGTATTATCTCCTTATCATATACACAGGTTGGGGCAAAAGTAGATTTACAGTTATGAGTATGCAAAGCCCAGAGTTTATTCTTGTGTTATTATTTATCAATTATTATTTTTCATACAAACAACTGTAAACCTCCTTTTGCCTCACCCTGTATGGTTAGCAAATATTTTCTCTCATTCTGTAGATGGCCTTTTCACTCATTTCCTTTAATGCTCAGAAGGTTTTTTTTTTTTTTTTTGATAAGATTTTATGTATTTATTTTTAGAGAGAGGGAAAGGGAGGGAGAAAGAGAGGGAGAGAAGCATCCATGTGTGAGAGGTACATTGATTGGTTGCCTCTTGCACGCCCCCAACTGGGACCTGGCCTGCAACCCAGGCATGTGCCCTGACTGGGAATCAAACCAGCAACCTTTCAGTTTGCAGGCCAGCACTCAATCCACTGAGCCACACCAGCCAGGGAAGAAGTTTTTAAGTTTAATAGAGTTCCATATTTGTCTATTTTTGCTTTTGTTGCCTGTGCTTTTGGTGTCATTTCCAAGAAATAATTTCCAAATCCAATGTCCTTTAAGCTTTTTCCTCTAGGAGTTTTATAGCTCTGGGTCTTATGTTTAGGTCTCTAATACATTTTGAGTTAATTTTTGTGTTTTGTGTAAATAAGAGTCCAGCTTCATTCTTCTTCATGTAAATATCTAATTTTGCCAGCACTATTTGCTCTCCTTTTCCCATTGTGTAGTCTTGCCACTGGTGTTGAATATCATTTGGTCATATATGCTAGGGTTTATTTCTGGGCTTTTTATTCTCTTCCTTTGATTTATATATCTTTCTTCATACTAGTACCAGAGTGTCTTGATTGCTGTTGATTTGCAGTATGTTTTGAAATCAGGAATTTTGAGACCTCTAACTTTGTTCCTTTTTTCCCCAAGGTTGTTTTGGCTCTTTGGGGACCCTTGAGATACTATATGATTTTGAGGATTTTTTTTTTTCTATTTTTGCAGGGAAAAAAATAAGTAAAAACAGCCATTGGGATGTTGATAGAGATTGCATTGATTCTGTATGTTGTTTTGGGTAGTATAGACACTTAAACATTAAGTCTTCTAACCAATCCATGAGCATAGAATATCTTTCTATTTATTTGTATCTTGTTTCTTTTTAAGCAGTGTTCTATTATTTTTAGTGTATGTCTTTCATCTTCTTGATTAAATTTATTCTTAAGTACTTTATCCTTTTCTTAATACCGTAATACATGGGATTGTTCTTAATTTCATTTTAGTATTGGTCATTGTTGATGTTTAGAAGTGCAACTGAGTTTTATGTATTGATTTTATTTTCTGCAACTTTGCTGAAATGTATTAGTTATAGCAATTTCTTTTTCTCTTTCTTTCTGGAATCTTTAGAGTTTTCTACAGATGAAATCATGTCATCTGTAACCAGAGATAATTTTACTTTTTTTTCCCAATTCTTCTTTGTCTTTTATTTTTGTTTCTTGTCCATTGCTCTGTTTTGCAGTATATACTATGTTCAATAGTAGTGGGCGTCCTTACCTTGTTTCTGATCTTAGAGGAAAAGCTTTCAGTCTTTTACCATTTAGTATGTTATGAGCTTTTCCTTATATAGAGGTTGTTTCCTTCTGTTTCTAGTTTGTTAAGAGTTTTTATCATGGCAGGATATTGAATTTTCTCAAATACTTTTTCTGCATCAATTGGGATGACTGTGTGTGTGGTTTTTGTCCTTTATTTTGTTAATGATTGATTTTCATGTATTGAGCCAGTGTTAAAATTCAAGGTATAAATTCCACTTGGTCATTGTGTATAATCCTTTTAATGTGCTATTGAATTTGGTTTGCTAGTATTATGTTGAGGATTTTTTGCATCAATATTTATTAGAGACATTGATCTATAGTTTTCATGTTGTGGTTTTGATATCAGAGTAATGCTGGCCTGATAGGATGAGTTTAGAAATGTTTCCTCCTCTTTAATTCTTTGGAAGAGTTTGAGGAGTACCGGTGTTAATTTTTCTTTTAAATGTTTGATAGAATTCTCCAGGAAAGCCATTTAGTCCTAGGCTTTCCTTTGTTGAGAGAATTTTGATTATTCCTTAAAAATCTCCTTATTAGTTACAGGTCTGTTCAGATTTTTTATTTCTTCATGATCCAGTCTTGGTAGGCTGTATGTTTCTAAGAATTGATAGATTTCTTCTAGGTAATCTGATTTGTTTATGTATAATTGTTCATACTACTCTCTTATAATCATTTTTATTTTTGTGACATCAGTTTTAATATCCCCCCTTTCATTTCTAATTTTAGTTATTTGGGGTTTTTTTTTGTTTTTTCTTCTTCTTAATTTAGCTAAGAGTTTGTTGATTTGGTTGGTATTTTCAAAAATCCAACTCTGTTTTTTGTCTTAGTCTGTTTGGGTTAGTATAACAAAATACCACAGACTGGGTATAAAAGAAAAAAAATTATTTCTTATAGTTCTGGAAGCTTGGAAGTCCAAGATCAAGGTGCTAGGATGATCACATTTAGGTGGAAGCCCTCTTGCTGGTTCATAGCTGACAGTTCCTTGCTCTTTGGAGCCACTTTTATAAGTCACTCATCCCATTCAGGAGGGCTCCACCTTCATGACTTACGCACTGTCCCCAACACCATCATCATCTTTGGGGGTTTGATTTCAACATACAGGTTTTGGGAGGACAGAAATATTCAGACCATAGCAGTTTTGTTCATTTTTTGCTCTTGTTTTTCTAGTGTCTACTTTACGTATCTCTGCTCTAATCTTTATTATTTCCTTCCTCTGCTAACTTGGGGTTTAGTTTGTTTTCCTAGTCTCTTGAAGTGTACAGTTAGGTTGTTGCTTTGAGATCTGTTTTTTTTAAGTATAAGGACTTATTGCTATAAACTTCCCTCTTACTACTGCTTTTCCTACACACCGTAAGTTTTGATGTGCTGTGTTTTCATTTTCATTTGTGTCCAGATATTTTCTTACTTGCCATGTGATTTCTTTTTTGATCTACTTGCTTAAGAGCGTGTTGTTTAATTTCCACATATTTTTGGATTTTTTTTCTGATTGGAGAATATACTTTGTATGATTTCAGTCTTCTGAAAATATAAGATTATTTTTTGCTGCCTAACATGCGGTATCTTTTGGAGAACATTCCATATGCAGTTGAAAAGAGTGTGTATTCTGCTTTGTTAAGTGGAAGAAAAGGTATTTATTTCTCCTGTATTTACCTGTATTTTTCCTAGTTGTTGCTATTTATTTACTTATTTATTTATTGTATAGATTTATGTTTCCTTTTGGCATCAATTTCCTTCAGCCTATTTTTTATCACTTACTGGATTTTTCTTGTTTGAGAAATTTTTGTATTTACCTTTCATTTATTGAGGATATTTTCATTTGATACAGAATTTTAGTTTGATTGTTTTCTTTCAGCACTTTAAAGGTGTCTGTCTCATTGCGTTTTGGCTTGCTTAGTGTCTGATAAGTCTACAGTCATCCTTGCTTTTGTTTTGGTGTAATAGGTTTTTTCCTGTGACTACTTAGTGTTCTCTCCTTACTGGTGTTTAGCAATTTAATTATAATATATCTTTAAGTGTGTGTGTTTTTATCTTTTTAGATTTGTTGAGTTTTCTGCATATGTAGGTTTATTGTTTTTGTATAATTTGGAAAATGTTAGGCCCTTATCTCCCCCCTTCTCTCTCTACTTCTATCTGTCTATCTTATCTGTCTATCTATCCTGCTGTCTTTTGATCTATATCTGTATCTATATGTCCTTCATTTTTATGTGGGACTCAGGTTTTTCTTTTAAGTGTTTTTTCAAGTTATTCATCTCTTTTTTTTCTGCATTGTCTATCTGCTTAAATTCTTTACAGTGAAAATTTTATTTCAAGTACTTTATATTATCCTCTCTAAAATGTCCATTTATGTTTTTTCTCTCTTCCATTTTCTTTACATCTGTGAGTATACATGGGACATATTCATAATTGCTTTTTATAAGACACAGTTGATCCGTAAACAACATGGGTTTGAACTGTGCAGGTCCATTTATATACAAATTATATGCAAATTTTTTCATTCTGTGTGTAACTGGACCCGTGCTGTTCAAACCCCTGTTGTTCAAGGGTCAACTGTATATTTGAAAGGAAGTTGGGAATCTTCATATGTAGAGGTCTGACTTGTTATTTGCGGACTTTCATGAGTCAACTGTATTTTTCACCATTGCTGCTATTTCTGTCTTTTTTAATTGACTAATTTTTCTCTTCTTTGAGTTATAGTTCCTGATTTCAAATATGTTTAGTAGTTTTTGATTGAATTATTGAAACTGTAAGTTTTACATTGTTGAGTGCTGATTTTATTGTAGTTGTTTAAGAAGTTATAGACTTCTGGTAGGCAGTTAAGTTACCTTGTGGTAATTGTTTTTGAGGCTTGTGTTTAAGCTCCTTTTGGGAGAATTGAAAGTAGACTTTATATTTTGGTAATGTTGTCTCCTTTCTAAAACAAGGGTATTCTGGGATCTCTATTGAATGACCCTTAGAATTCTCTCAGCTTTTGTTGGTGGGAAAGATTCTTCGCCCTATGTGATTTTTGGGAGTTATTCTATTACAGCTCCCTCGTCTTTGTTTTCCCTCGGGAAATTGATTTTATTGGACTTTAGGGTGTTTTTTGTAAGCATGCACAGATTGGCATTTAGCTAAATAGTCAAGGGAATTCCTGGGTAGATTGCTCAACCGCTTTCTCTGTATAGCTTTCTTCTTGCAGGTAATCTGTAAGGTAATTTTTATTTTCCTTGCCTTCCCACAACTCCATCTCTGTTTCTTCTCCTCAATAAATGGCTGGGCTCTGTTTGAGTTCATTTTTTCCTGTGCTTCAGTCTGCACAAGCCTCTAGCTCTAAAGCCTTGGTGACAGAGGGGCTTATTTCTTTCCTTTTTTCTCAGGGATCTCAGTTCTGAAATGCCTTACATCTAATGTCTGAAAATAGTTATTTTCTATATTTTGTTGAGTTTTCTAGTTATTTACAGCAGAGGGATAATTCTGGATCCTGTTAATTCCTTGTGGTCAGAAATGGGCATTCTGTAATTAACACTTTTAAGTCTTTGTTAGGACTTTTGGTAGCTTTTGACATGGTCAAGCACTACCTTCTTGTCCTACAGAACCTCATTTCTTAAATACTGATGTTTTCCTGGGATCTGTTTTCTCCTTGATCTTATTTCTTGTTAGACATTTTGTTCATAATTTTTGTCCCTTCTCATGTGTTCAGGCTCCATCCATGTGCTGATGGCACCAAAAATAGTATTTTCAACTCAGATCTCTTTTGGGATTCATAAATACATTTGCTTATGGGAAATCTACATTTGGGTGAATTGACTTAAACTCAATATTCCCCACAAAACTGTTTTTTTCTGGTGTATGTTAGCTTGGTAAATGACATTACCATTTACTAATTTGCTTAAGCTAATGGCTTAAGAAACATGCTCAACTCCTTTCTTTCCATCATCATCCCATATTTAATCAAAACTACTTCCATATTAATTATGCCTCTTTAATATGTTGGATAGCTTATCTTCTCTCCATTCTTACCGTCAGTATTATAGTCTGTGCATCTATATATTGAATCAGCTCCTAATTAGTTTCCCTGTTCTACTATTGCTTACCGCCTATCCTTCTTCTCTATCAGAGGGGAAGTAATCTTTTAAAAATAGAGCTCCTTAAGATGGTTTACAAGGCTTTTTTAACCTGACACTGCTCACGTTTCCATGTTGGTCTTTTTTACTTGTTTTATATTGAATTATTTTTGGCCATTCATACATGAAGCTCCATTCATACAGTATTATGTTTGGTCCATTAGATATACCATGTGTAATCTCTCTGATCTCTTTGCTTCCAGATACCTGCACATGCCATACATGTGGATGATTTTTTTTTTTTTTTAAAGGAAAAAACACAAAGGTATTTCTGTATGGCAAACAGCCAAATAGACCATAAAACTAAAAAGTCATAGGTGAAGTTAAAATACAAGTGAAATATATGTGCAACCTAAACAAAGTCTTTTCTCTTGTATACAGATTTAAAAAAAAAAAAAAATCCAGGAGAAAATTGAGCAAAGAAGATGACTAGATGGTTTAGGTTCATAGTAATATTAGAAGATGCTCAGCCTTACTCATAAGAGAAATGCAAATTAAATCTACTCTGAGTTACAAGTTTTCACCTAACATATTGGCTAAAGCACAAATATTTGGTTTAATACTCTGTTGGTTAAAGTCTGGGGAAAGAGGCTTTCTCATATGTTACTGGTAGGAGAATAAATTGAAACAACCCCCCTGGAGGATATTTGCTACTATCAGTATACATATATGTTTACATAATGTACAATTATAGTAGATAAAATATAATGTAATCGATAACTTTAGTCATCGGCAGCCGTCCGTCTCGAGAGACGATGGTGTAGCTTCTTAAGAGTCTATCTGCACCACCGAGAATGGCTGTGCAGTCCGACTTGGGAGTGACATGGTATCTGTCGCCTCCCGTGTTGAATCGACATCTTGCGATGACGCTGAAGCTACAGAGCCTGGGCAGGGTGATATGGAGGGTCTGCTGTTGCCCATGCAGCAGACCCCCCCTCTCTTCGCAGCTGAAGGGTCCAAGGGAAAGACGGAGTCAATACAGCTTGGCTTCAGGTGCGCCGCAGGAGTTGCCGGTGTTGACTACAACGTCAAACCGCCTTAGGGACTTCCGGCCAAGATGGAGGCTTAGACGGACACGCTAGGTCTCCCTCTACAACTAGAGAGGAATACAACTACTTCAAAACAAAGGATAACTAGAAATTCCAGAAAATAAAACTACACGGAAGTCCAACATATGAAGTTATAAACCAGCGGTGCCATTTGGGCAGGTAAGAGTTAAAGAGGGCAGTGCTATTTGCGGTTGCACCCGGAGCGGCTGGCGGCGAGGAATCCCGGCTGCGGTCAAGCCCCTGGCAGTGCGCGACTCCGGCGCTGGGGAGAGCGGCTGCCGCATCGCCTTGAACAGTGAGGCCCAGGGGGACGGGAGGACGGATCCCGGTCTCCTAGCTGAATAACTGTGTGAATCCATCTTGGACCCCCGCCCCCAAAGAAAGCACCACAGGGCTGCGAAATAGGTCGCGGACAGGCAGGCGCCGGTCGCTGATTTGTGACGCGTACACAGGCACTGCCCCGGACAGCCGGCCCAAGAAAACAAAACGCATCTGTCAAAATGAGGCAGACAACTATAGAAATACCGGTGACACAACTCACCAGACAGCAGATAGAGAACCTGACAGATGAACAGATAAGAAACCTGTCAGAGGCTCAGTTCTGGGCCATTGTTATCAGGTGGCTTACAGAATTCACAAAAGAGCAGGAAAAAGATAAGAAAGAAGCGAAAAAATTTCATAACGAAAGGAACAAAACCGCATACGAGATAGAAGGTGAGAAAAAATCCAGAGTTCATTTCAACAAACTGGAATATGGAGAAGGAACAAGCAGTCAACCAATGCAGCGAGAGGAAATGGGAAGCAACAATGAGAGGATCAGAAACCTCTGGGACAGCTATAAAAGGCCCAACATAAGAATCATTGGTTTGCCAGAGAATGAGGAAGATGAACTAAAACTTGAAAAATTGAGTGAAAATATAATAAAAGAGAACTTCCCAGACTTGGGGAAGGGAATAGACTTGCAGGTCCAGGAAGCAAGGAGAGTTCCCAAGAGACTGGACCCAGGGAGAACCACTCCAAGACACATTATAATCAAAATGTCAAAAATTAAAGATAAAGAGAGAATCTTAAAAGCAGCAAGAGAGAAGAAAAGAATTATGTACAAAGGGGTCCCAATTAGACTATCAGCTGACTTCTCAAGGGAGACCCTACAGGCAAGAAGGGACTGGCAAGAAATATTCAAAGTAATGAAAATCCAAAACCTACAACCACGAATACTCTATCCAGCGAAATTGTCATTCAGAATAGAAGGACAGAGAAAGTGTTTCCAGGACAAAATAAAACTGAAAGAGTTCATTAGATCCAAACCACTGTTATATGAGATGTTAAAGGGACTGGTTTAAAAAAACAGAAGCTAGGGAGATGAAACAAAGGCAAACTAAATAGGCAACGAGAGTGGAAAAGGAACTGTGGGTACGGGAAGCATATTGGGGGGAGGTCAACAGGGAGGGGGAATGGGGAAAGGGAGGGAGATGATATAGGAATTGGGGATCAAGGTAGGAGGGAATGGAATAGACGGAGAGAGGTTGGGAGGAACTGTATGCACAACTAATGGACATAATCTAAAAGTGGGGGACAACGGGAGGGAGGGGGGCCACCGGGTGGAGGGGAGCAGAGGGAAGGGAAATTGGCACAAATGTAATATTTTAATCAATAAAACACATTAAATCTGAAAAAAAAAAAAAAAAAAACCGCCTTAGGGACTCCGGCTCCGGATTTTCTGTCGGGGTTTACTCCCTTAGCCTTTCCCCTGAAGAGGTATGCCGCAAGGCAGCGGAGGTTTTTTGGAGTCAGAGTTTTCCTTCTCTGATGTGCCCTGACTGGAAGATCGAACCAGCGACACTTAGCTCGCAGGCCGACGCTCAATCCACTGAGCTAAACCAGCCAGGGCGATAACTTTAGTAATTACTATAATAGTTATATACTCGTCGTTGTCGTCGGCAGCCGTCCGTCTCGAGAGACGATGGTGTAGCTTCTTAAGAGTCTATCTGCACCACCGAGAATGGTTGTGCAGTCCGACTCGGGAGTGACATGGTATCTGTCGCCTCCCGTGTTGAATCGACATCTTGCGATGACGCTGAAGCTACAGAGCCTGGGCAGGGTAATATGGAGTAATATGGAGGGTCTGCTGTTGCCCATGCAGCAGACCCCCCCTCTCTTCGCAGCTGAAGGGTCCAAGGGAAAGACGGAGTCGATACAGCTTGGGTTCAGGTGCGCCACAGGAGTTGCAGGTGTTGACTACAACGTTAAACCGCCTAGGGACTCCGGCTCCGGATTTTCTGTCGGGGTTTACTCCCTTAGCCTTTCCCCTGAAGAGGTATGACGCAAGGCAGCGGAGGTTTTTTGGAGTCAGAGTTTTCCTTCTCTGATGTGCCCTGACTGGAAAATCGAACCAGCGACACTTAGCTCGCAGGCCGACGCTCAATCCACTGAGCTAAACCAGCCAGGGCATGTTATATACTACATTTAATTATATATAATCTAATAGTTATAATAGTGATATTAGTCATATGCATTAAGTTTATATTAATGACATGATTATACATATATACTTATTTATCTGTACTTCTGTATTTTGTGTATTTACTTGATCTCACAGTTTTACTTCTGGGAATTTATCCTACAGATAAAGTAATAACATATGGGAATTGATTTCTGTATAAACTTATTCATCACAGTGTTGTTTGTAATAGCAAAAAGGAATCTAGATAGTCATAAAAATTAGTAAGAGTGCTACATCTTTGCAACAAAATAGTATGTACATGTAGGGGGAAAAATGAGGATGCTTTCTATGTACATACGTTGTTCTTCAACATAAGTTACATGTTGTTAAGTGAAAATAGCAAAGTGCGTAACAGTGTGGATAAAAAATAAAAGAATGTGTGAAAAATGCTGTGTGCTGAAAAGTGGGAGATATAAGAACATTTCGTATTTGTATAAAGGTTTCACAAAATGCTAAATAAAAGTGGTTATTTTCTGAGGTGTTTCTCGACAGAGAAGAAAGGGGTTGGAAGGAGACTATTTACTATATAATTTTATATTTGAGTTTTGGACCGTCTGAATATATTGCCTCTTTAAAATAAAATTAAAAATTATATTAAAGGTCTTAAGGAAAATATTTTCTTTTGTTTTTTTCACCAGTAAGCTAAAAAAGCTGAGTGAAGACAGTTTGACTAAGCAGCCTGAAGAAGTTTTTGATGTATTAGAGAAACTTGGAGAAGGGTAAGTACACGAATTGTGAAATTAGCATTTAGATAAATGACAGAACAATTAATAAAGCAAGAGTACACGAATTGTGAAATTAGCATTTAGATAAATGACAGAACAATTAATAAAGCAAGAGTACTATGTAATATTAGTCTTTCACTAAGGTGTATTTGCTTGAATTGAATAGTAGTAGTATAGAAGGAATATACCTTAGCATAATAAAGGCCATATATGACAAGACCACAGTTAATGGTGAAAAGTTGAAAGCTTTTCCTCTAAGATTAGGAATAAGACATGGGTGCCCACTATGGCCAATTTTATTCAACATAGTATGGGAGGTCCTGGCAAGAAAAAGAAATACAAAGTATCCAGATCAGAAAGGAAGAAGGAAAAATATTTGCAGATGACATAATATTATATAGAGATTCCACCAAAAAACTATTAGAATTAATAAACAAATGTAGTAAAGTAGCAGGATATAAATTAATATACAAAAACCAGTTGCATTTTTATTTATTTTATTTATTTTTTATTTTAGAGGGGAGGGAAGGAGTCGGGGAGAGAGAGAGAGAGACGTCGATGTGAGAAAGAAAATTGAATTGGTTGCCTTCTGTAGGTGCTCGACCAGGGACCAAATCTGCAACCCAGGCATGTGCCTTGACCAGGAATTGAACCAGTAACCTTTTTGGTTTGTGGGGTGATATCCTATCAACTGAGCCACACTGACTTGGCCATTGCATTTTTATAATAACAGACTATCAGAAAGAGAAATTAAGAAAACCATCCCATTTACAATTGCATCAAGAAGAATAAAATATCTAGGAATAAATTTAATGAAGATGGTGAAAAATCTGAACACTATAAACCCTATAAGAAATTGATATGAAAAAAATTGAAGAAGACTTAAAAAATGGAAAGATATGATGGGGGACCTCCCCAAAATGAATTATTTTCTGGAGGGCAGGTCCCTTGTAGTGTACAGGCTTCACCTGCTAGGTGAGTGTTCTAGGAACCCATCTGTATCAGTATACAAGCTGATGTTATTGTGAGAGGCTGCGTTTGGCTTCAGTGGATTTTTTGTGAAGACTCTTTCAAAGCATTTGCCCATTTCATGACGGCTGATTTACAAGTGCACCTGCCCACATTGCGCTGAGTGTGTTTAGCAGTTTTTGACTAAAAATGGCATGTCCCTTGTGCCCCACCCTCCCTATTCACTGGATCTCACCCTGAGTGACTTTTTTTGTTTCTCCAAATGAAAAAAGTCCTCAAAGTCATGAAAAGCAGGGACCTATAGCCAAGATTTCTCTATCCAGCAAAGATATCACTTGGAATCGAAAAGCAGATCAGGAGCTTCCCAGACAAGAAAAAACTAAAGGAGTTCATCATCACAAAACCATTATTATATAAAATGTTAAAGGGACTTATTTAAGGAAATGAAGAAGATCAAAACTATGGACAGTAAAATGGCAACAACTGAATCTAAAAAACAAACTAAGCAAACAAGAGGTGGAATCTACAGAGGTAGAATCATGGACATGAGAGCGTTTTGATGGTTGCCAGATGGGCAGGGTGTGTGGAGGAATGGGTATAGAGGTGAGGGATTAAGAAATACAAATAGGTAGTTACAGAATAGCCATAGGGATGTAAAGTACAGTATAGGAAATCAAATGGCCGAAGAACTTATACACATGACCCATTGACATGAACAAAGTTCTGGGGATTGCCTGAGAGCGAGGGGCATGCTTGGTGGAGGGGAACAAAGGGGGTAAAATTGAAATAACTAATAGCATAATCAATAATACATATGTGTATATATAAATACATATGCATATATAAATATAAATATATAAAGAAATTCTTTTGGGACATTCAGAAGTTTTCTGGTTATCTCAGTCTTGAGCCGGGGATAAGCCCTGAGCTTGTTATATAACTTACAGTGTAGGCACGGTAGCCAACCCATTCTTTTGTCCCTGTACTCTTATTTCACTGTAACATTTGTTGATACATGTAGTAGGTCTTCGAAAAACCTTGCCTAGACTCCAGGTACCTATGCGTAATAATTTAAATAATTGTCTTGCCATTGAATTCCATAGACTATCAGTTTTCTGTTTGTCACTTGCATTATTAAAGTAATTACTACAACTCTAAGAAAGAACTAATACAAGATTCCCATTTTTAACATTCTTTCCCCAAACCACTTCCTGTACCAAAAACTCTTGGTGGCTAGGCTTGGTCGGGGAAAGAAAGGCTACTCTGTGTACTCTGGGTATAAAGAGTTTATTGTAAAATTAGGAGCACAAATGGCTTGTGGTAGGGGCCTAGATGCACAGGTCATGGAGTCTGCTGCTAAAGGTCAGAGAAGCCAGTGTTAAAGATCTCGGCCTGAAGTACTGAAGTAGGTGTTACTCAAAAGCTCCCTGGGAATCTTCTGGAATCCTTAAGAATCTTTGAGAAGCTGCCACCAACAGTCTTAGTCCATAGTAGCAGTGTGGTGGCTATCAAAAGCTCAGCAGGAAGCACACTGTATCTCGTATCTACTAATGCATCTGCTACATCTGGAGAGTCATGGTTTCTCCTCCTCTTTTTGCCATTTAGATTTCTGAGATCAGAGGAGGTCAGGCGCGCTCAGGCTGGTATGGCCATAGACTCCATTTAGATTTTATACATGTTCTTTTCATGGGCAACTCTTATTTGGGATCCATTTAGGGAAGGGAATTTTGGTAAATATGGTTCCCAGCTTCACTTTTATCAGTGACAAGACCTTAGAAGAGTTGATTAATTTACAATAGACAATGTACAACTTAATTCTAGGTTAGCTTTTGAGGATATATACTTTTTCCATCCGGAAAAAGTTAAGCCATTGTTAATATAATGAGAACAGTTTGCGCAACATTGATGTAACCTGGTAACCAAGGAGAATGGACTAGGATGCGCATGTGTGAACAGTGACAACTTCACTGGGGCAGTAGACGCTGTTGTCTGAGCATTTATACTGTGTGGCTGTCACAATCAAAATGACTGAGAGAGTAGAGCAATGAATCTGCATCAGATTTTGCATTAATCTTGAACTTTCCTCGACGGGAACTATTCATATGATTCAGAAGCCTGCAGCTATTGGCAACTGGTGACTGGCAGCTTCATTACAACAACGCGCCTGCTCATGCATCACGTCTCATGCAGAGTTTTTTGAGGAACCATCAAATCACCCAGGTTGCTCAGTCCCTCTACAGCCAAGATTTGGCACCCTGCAACTTCTGGCTTTTCCCAAAACTAAAGTCACCTTTGAAAGGGAAGAGATTTCAGACCATTGATGAGATTCAGGAAAATACCATGGGGCAGCTGATGGTGATTGAGAGAACTGTGTGAGGTCCCAAGGTGCCTACTTTGAAGTGAACTGAGGCATCATTGTCTTATGTGCAATGTTTCTTGCATCTTGTATCTTCTTCAAGAAATATCTCTATTTTTCAAACCTTGTATACATACACACACATATGCATACATATATATGGCTTTTAAGGGGAGATGTGTGTGTGTGTATAAATTAGGACTATGCACACACATATGTGAATTTGGGTAGCAAAGTAAATTAAAGTGGTAGCAGTTTTTACGTTGTCTTTAATTCATACCAAGTGTAAATGGCTTCCCTCATTGTTTTTGCTTTTTAAAAACATCAGTATTTAATCGGCAAAGTTTCAAGTGTTGTAACAGAGATAATTTTGGGGCAAAAGGCCATAAGATTCTATTACTCATTTTATTTACATGTGAGTATGTGGTCTTCCTCTTGAGGAGATGATAGTGAAGGGAGCATATGAGGCTGTCATGGATCTATGACTTAGGAGGGACCATATTTCCTGCTTCTCTAACTTTGGTATCATGTGGTCCCAGGTGGGGGTTTCAGTTGCCCTTAAGCAGTCTAAACAGGGAAGGGACTTTAATATTTTGAAGATGACTTTGGTTAAGGTGACATCAGCCTTTGTTCCTAACTTGACACTTTGGCTGTTTTTATTCTATATCTCGTTCTTTTAACTTCCATTTATATCTTCTTAATGCAGCATTTTTTTTTCTTTGAGTTAACACACTGTAAGTATTTCTTCCATTCATAAGAAAAACAACAAATGTTTATATATTAACTTGATGATTTTAATAGATTTTAAGTCAACAATTAAGCATTAAAGCTAAGGCATAATCATTTATTTACTTTGTTTTGTCACCATTAAATCGTGTTTTTAACTGAAAAAGACTACATGCTGAAACTCATTGTAGACTCTTTTTCTCTAATAGTTATGATGTTTGAAAGGAAAAAAAAATGTCTTGGTTTCTTTTAGGTCGTATGGAAGTGTATTTAAAGCAATACATAAGGAATCTGGTCAAGTTGTGGCAATTAAACAAGTACCTGTTGAGTCAGATCTTCAGGAAATAATCAAAGAAATTTCCATAATGCAGCAATGTGACAGGTATGAAGAGACTTTTTTACTTTATTTACCTTAATTTTGATGCATTTTGCTAATAATGCGTAGTAAAATGTTTTCTTTGGCCATCGTTAGTTTTCTGACTGACTTCCCATTGGAAGATGAGGGAAGCTTTGTAGAGTTGTCTTTAGGACTTATAACCCTTAAGCCAAAATGATGTTATAAAGCAATGCATGGTGATATAAAATATTCAGTTTTCCCATTTTCAGGACAAATTTATGGGTGAAAATTAGTTTTTTATTTTGGGGGGGCATTTCACAGTATTTTTGGTATAACTTTTTGCTAATCAAAAATAATTCTGTGTAACTCGAATTCATTCAACCAACATTTACTGGACATCCCCAGGTACTATGCCAGGATCTAGGAATGCCAAAACAACTAAGATACTGTTTTTCTTCTTGAGGGGCTGGCTGGAAATGTAGTTGAGAAGACATATAAATAAACAGCTGTGATAATGCTGGGTCGTCACTGTACCGACTGGTGCGTATGGTGATCTGAGAACAAGGAGGCAGGGCACCTATCGCAGCCAGGAGTCAGGAAGTGTGGAGTGCTCAGGAAGAGTTAAGTTGGTGAAGAAATGGAGGGATGAGCGAGAGCCAAGAGAATTCCAGGTAGAGAGGTGAAAACAGCTCACTGATGTTCTGACAGGTTTAGAATTCCTGGAGTGAAAAGTATGAGACAGATTTGTGTGAACTGAGTTTGGATAGTAAATGGAGCTGATTGTGAAGGGACTTAATGTGCCCTGTTAAGTAGCCTAATTTTTATAAGGGCTGCAGAGTTTTTAAGTTAGGACTCTATTTAGCCTATAGTTACTGAAAGAGGGATTTTTTATTTTCGCTTTACAAAGGTTGAGAGGCAGGGCTAGTATAGCAGCAACAACGAACAGCTGTCTTAGGCTTCTTTTCTTATACTGTGCTATTCTTAGCTTCCGGCCTTTGTTTTCGTGTTTATTATCTCATAGTTATAAGAGGGCTGCTCCAGCTCCAGCCTTACTGTCTGTATTCCAGGAAGGAGGGAGAAAGAAAAAGGCAGGAAAGGGTTTTCCCAGAATCCCCCACCTGATGTTTTATTTATCAAAATTGACACATGGTGACAGAACTGGTGACTAGGGGAGCTTGGACACATGGTCACCCCTAATCAGATCAGGGCCCTAATAATAAGAGATCTGTGGAAAACCTTCTCTTCCAACAGTATATAAGATTCATATAAGCTCCTTGGCTCATGAAATGACTGAATAATCTTAGAGGAACTTTGTTGCTTGGGTATGTTTAATTTTGCTTTTCTTTGTTGTGTATTATATATTTAGATTATGTTACATATTTTCCTTTAAGGCTGTATAACTGGAAATTCAAGTGGTTATGAAAAATAATACATTCCGAAGCCTTCACTCCCCAGATCAAAAAATATAATTATAAAATTTCCGCAGACCTTTCTTAATTTAGTAACCGGATAAGAATGTGGTTCACGTAACTTGATGTAGAAAAGGGAGGATTGAGTATAGCACAATGCCAGGTCCGTCAGGGGTTTAATACTCTCATATTGCTATTTTTTTGTGTGTGTGGGGGGACACCTAAATATACATGTTTCATTCCTTACACATCATTAGTAACTGGTCATTTTTCCCTTTGTAAGTCTTCCTAAAACAACTTCACTATAAACACAGTTTATTCTGCTCTGAAAGATGTGAAATCTCAATTCAGAAATACTTTAAACTGTTAATAATTTTAATTATCTGAATTTAAAGCAAAAAATTATTTTTCTCCACAATTTTCAAATTCCAAAATGAAAGAGAATTATAAAAAATGTTGACCCCATTGAAATATTAAGTATTTTAATGTTGAGTGTTAATATTTGACTGAATGAAAATCCTTTAGATTTATATTTAAAATGCTTTAAAAAAAAAAATTTCATTTGTTCCTTATGTTAAATAATAGTTCTTTACCAAAACAAAGCCTTAGTTTCTTCAGAATTACTGAAAACATTTGGGCCTCCTCTGGTTTTTAAAACTGTTAAATTTTATCCATGAATTACATTAGTTATACACAGTAGGTTAGCCCTTCATATAGACATTCATATAGACAATTCAATAAACTTAGCCGCTAGATTTACTTATTGGAACATTATGAAATGTTGAAATACTTTATATTGGGATCAAGAAATAATTTTCTTTGGGAATTAACTAAGTTTGATTGTCTATTTTTCGGTAGCCCATATGTTGTAAAGTACTATGGCAGTTACTTCAAGAACACAGACCTCTGGATTGTTATGGAGTATTGTGGAGCTGGCTCTGTCTCGGACATCATTAGATTACGAAACAAGACAGTAAGTATTAAAAAAATTTTTTTTAAATCTCATTTCTAAAGATTTATATTTAGAATCTGATTAGGTAGGATTTTGTTACAAAGAAAATACTAGTGTGAAAAAAAAAGTTTTAGAGTGTAACGGGATCTAGTATGAGGTATGAGAATCATCCACATATTTTTGTATGGCAAATTAGGAGTCATATGATTGTTCAATTTATATATTGGGATAATTTTTGTTAAGTCACCAAGCAGCTACCATGGTACTCCTTTTTCATTTAAAATCATCGTGTATGTTCTTTATTAGTCAAGTTCAATAAACTATGGCTAGGATTTTATTTAAAATTCATAGTATTCATGGCATTTCTTCAGTTTTCTATATTGTAATCTATGGCTGGTAAACAGTTGAAGTTTTATGTTTCTAAATTTTTAAAAATAATTGAAAAATAATTTTTATCTTTATTTTCCCATATGTTATCAGGATGTTTGAAAGTGATAGAGCTAGAAAATAACTTTGTAAAAATTTTTGTGAATTCAGCTCAGTGAAAGATGTTATTAATAATAGCTTTTTATGATTATATTTTAATCCCAAGTAAAAGAGCTATCCTGTTTACAAAATTGTTTACTTTTGGCTAGCAGTGCATCTAGTTTTCTTGGATAATTTATAAGGACAAGAGTGCCCTTTTTATCTTTGAGTGACTAAGAATAAAAATCAGTGAAATAATTGTAATTCCGTAAAACAGTAGCCCAGTTACTATATGACATTATTGTATGTTGTCAGACATGTTTTAGTAAAATACATTCAGAAAAATACTTAACTACTTGAGTCAATTTGTGGTTAACCAGAATCATTTTAAAGTTTGATTGGGAATATAAGTTGTAAGTTTATTCTACTAATTTTTTTTCTGTTAGAGAAAATAAAGTAAATAAGATTTCTTTAAAAGCAAGGGAAACATAAGTTTATATAATCTCTTTTGAGAGAATGGATTAAGTGATTTGTGACATTCTTGTATATTTGAGAATGTCTTTGGTGCTTTACATTTATGTAAATCAGATGACTCTTGAGTAGCAGAACAGTGCTTTAATTGAAAAGAATTATAGTTAAGTTAGAGATGTGTTTTAAAACTATTTTAGGAATAAACTCAGTGCATTTGGTGTTTAAAATTACCAGGTAGAAATATGAAGTGTGTGAAATAGAAAATCTGTTGTTTTGATTTTAAATGTTAATGTTGCCATTTTGAGTAGCTAGAAAGTATTTGATCCACCTACTTTATTTCATGTTGTCAATACTTACAAACTGTGAAGGTATACTATAATTCTATTAGATGATTATGGACGGGATCCTTATTCTTAGGAATCTCCTAAGATTTTTGTCCATATGCATTGTTTTTTAGAAGGGAGGACCTACTGAACATGTAGGGGAGTCATGCATTGGCAATAGTCTAATTACTGTTCTCATAGAACAGTGATCGTTGAGCATGGAAGACTGATTCCCAGATGTGAAAAAGAACCCAGAGCTGCATGAGATGGATCAGGAGCTGTAGGTGTATTGTCTCTGGGTGTTGCCTTGATAACAGCTCTGTTAAATCTCAAGATTATTTGTTATTCTACTTTCCTGTCATTTACTTATTATCTAAAAGGAGTACCTTTGTTATGAAGGTTAGCAATGTATGGATATGTATCATCCCATTAAAAAAACAATGCCTTGACATTTTAAATATTTGATCATTTTATAGGAATCTTCACTGGAGTACTAATCTTGATTGTCTGAATTTCAGAGTCATGGCTGTTAGTGATTGTATGGCTTTCAAAAATGTGACCAGTGGAACAGTTTTCCTTGATCTGTTAAAACTCATTCTAGTAGTTATTGTGTTTATGGTCACAGAATAATCAATCATTGCCTAAAAGTATAGGAACCTTTCTTTCTTTTTGAAGGTTTCTTGCTCTTTTGTTTTTGTTATATACTTTGTTGTTTCTTTTAATTCTCTATATATTTTAAACAGCACAAGGCATTCTTATTGTTATATATTTATATATCATATTATGCTTTTTATTGCTTTATTCTTTTCTGCATTTCTTATTTGTCTGAAGAACAATGTCCTTCAGTGTTGCCTTATGTGTGGGTATGATGGTGGTAAGAGCTCAGATTTTTTTATATGAAAATCTTATTTCACTTCATTTTTGAACAATATATTTGCTAGGTAAAGAAATCTAGGCTGGCAGTTTCCTTTAGGTTTTTGATTTGTTTTGAGAGGAATGACTTTTGGAAAATCACCTACATTACCTATGTTTTATAGAATTATGCTTCTCTTTGAAAGAAATCTCATTAGAGATGAAGTGCTCTTGATTAATTATCAGTTGCTATGAGCTTTTGATAAAATGTTTCCTTGAAAATTAAAGACACAGGAAAAAAACAATTTGATTAAGTTACATAGTTTTGTTTTTACTTGATAGAACACTATTTCCAGTTAGTTTACAGAAAATGAAATATAAATCAAATATAAATTACCCTTACATAAAAGATATTCAACCTGAATGACAAAGAAATACAAATTAAAAGTAAGATCATTTATAGTAAGTTACATAGTTTTTAAAAAACATTGAAGTTTGATCTTTTTAGCTTGAAGTACAGTACTGTTTATATTTTATCTTCCTTCTAGCTCTGTAGTTTTATAACTTGTCACTTACATTGTGCACTTTAGATTCCAGCTTCACAATAAGAACTGCTTCCTAGAATTAAAAAATTGGATTCATGTTTTAGTGCTTTTGTTTATGTTGCCTCATCCTCTCCCCCACTTTTGAGTCTTGCCCTCCCTCCCCCTCTTCACTTTGCCTTAGTGAATTTGCATCCTTGAAGGATGAGCTCAAATATTCCTCCTCTTTGAAACTTCTATTTTCCCAGGGAGTTTCATATCTATTTGGTGATTGGTTGATTAATTAACTAGGTAAATTTTGGTTGCATCTTCACTCTTAAAGAAAGAACATAATGAATTTTAGCTGCTCTTGTTATTTTAATTTTTACTATTATTGTACATATTTTGACAGCTAGGTAGACTGAGCATCTTTTCATATGTGTAATTGGTTCTTTTATTTCCTTTTTGTGCCTATCTTTTGCCTTTTGTTGTTGTTGGTGGTCTTTTTATTATCAGTTTGCAGGATTGCCTGACGGTTTGCTAATAGTTATGTGAGCATATCACATGTTTTAAAAGTCACTAAACCAGTCATCTGATTGTCTGCATAGATATTAAAGAAGGAGCTTCAAAACATATCTTTCAGAGGTTTTATGCCCTGATCTGTCCTTTTGCTTTGGGTAGTATCTAGGAAAAGACAAAAGCATAGAGTTAAGTTTGGGAGTTAATTAAGCATATTTCAGTGATTGGAACTGAGAGTCACTAGCAAAGGGTGGCTATTAGGTCTATTTAAGTGCCTCTGCTTAACTTAGGACAGATCAGAGTTGGCATTTGATCTGGGTAATGAATGGTAATTGTGGTAATTAATGATAGTGGTACTAGAGGTAGAATGAAGGTGAAATTCTCCTATGTTCTAGTGGGTTTTAAAAGTTTTGTGGTAGGCAGTTGGACAGGTATGAGCAGAGCAAGGACAATGGGCCAGGTACAGAAGGCCACCAAGGTGGAAAGCCCCACATACCTAGCAATGGGCAAAACTGGGGAAAAAAGGACTCCGCCCCCAGGGTGACCATTCCTCCCCTGACATTTCATATTGTTGGTCATGCCATTCCAATCCTCCCTGACCTTTCTTTCCCTGGCATGTTGCTAGTCATGTGGGTTAGACCCCCTTAGAAGGGGAATGAACAAGGAGGCCGGAGAATAGCCCTTAAGCATTAAGTCCCCAGGACAATAAGGTTCTGACCTGCATCAACTACATCTAGCCCTCAGTTGTGGTTTAGCTCCAGTCCCAGAAGGCAGCAAAACCAGACAAGTGATGCCATGGCTGACATCAGTACCAGCTGCATTTACTAATGACCCCTTGCCCTGGCTTCGACCAATCAGTAGAGACCATGACCCTGAAAGGACGCACCTGGAAAGCTGATGAATATTCTGTTGGGAGCCTCCCCTGAAACCTCCAGATACACCTTCAAGAGGAGGACCCAATGCTCCTGTCCTTAAGGAGCACACCCTCACCTTTCCCCTCTCTCTTTCCCCAGGCAAGTTTTCCTTGCCTCTCTCTTTCTCCTAAGCTCCAAGGGCCTTTTTTTTTTTTTTTTCTTCTGTAACTTGTTTCCTGGGCCAATTTCTTCCACTGCTCACTTCTACCTCTGGGACTTTCTAAATAAACTTTCTCTTATAGTTTAAGTCTTGGCTCTCTGAATTCTTTCTTAGCCAGAACTCAAGTACTGAGGTTGCTGAACCAAGGTCTAACACCTGATATCGTTTTGTTACCAAGCAAAAAGGGAGTTCTTTCCCGTGGTGCCTTGGTGTAAAACCCAACAATTAGTCTTGAGGAAAACAGATCTTTATTTACAATATTTCAAGCTAGGAAGGGCTGTGAGCATTTCTTCTCAGAACCCTGTTCTCCCATGAGACCCAGCACTTCCCTTCCTCCCCAAAAGGTTATAAACCAAAACCAAGCCTAATAGTTCCC
This sequence comes from Furipterus horrens, assembly GCF_987537825.1. NCBI lineage: Eukaryota > Metazoa > Chordata > Mammalia > Chiroptera > Furipteridae > Furipterus > Furipterus horrens. The sequence continues at coordinate 28,260,374 of NW_028327177.1, forward strand.
CATCCTTTATCTGTCAGCTGTCTCCTTCGGGATCTGGGGTACGATGTCATCAGCCTCCGTATAACAGTCCAGGGAAACTTGTGCCGTGTTCTACTGGATTATGCATGGTTCTCTCCCTGCCCTTTCAAAGCCACATGGTTCTCCTTTTTCCCTTTCAAAACCACATGGATCTCTCTTGCCTTTCAAAACCACATGGTTCTCTCTCTGCAAATGGCTGCGCCTTATTTTTAAATCTCTGACCATGGCCTGTGACACAATGTGCAGGGTGACCAGTTCTGACCATTTGCAGAACCTTGTGCAGGTCCTGTATGCTCTTTCCTCAGCATTCTATGGTCAAAACCCCTCCCATCTCCTTGGGGCTTTGGAAGAACCAAAGCCATCTGTATAACTAGACACTAGCTACCAGCCATAGACGTACAAAGGCATCTTGAAAGCTGTACCCTTTCCCCATCTCCAAACCGTAGGCTAGGGATTTTGGGGGCCCTGCTCTGTAACAGTTTCACTGCCAGTAGGTTCTCTGAATCTCCTAATGGTTGCATTATGAATAAAAAATCACTTTTTAGTTAGTATTCCTTGACTCTCAGTTTATAAGTATTGGGGGATCTATATATAAATACATGTGAGTTAAATTCTTGGTATCTGTGATCAGACTCACAAACACAGCTCAAGTCCTTGTATCATATATGTTTAGTAACTGACTTTGTTTTGCATTTTTTGCATTATTTTTTCTCACCTTTTTATTTTATTGATTTTTTAAAATTCATTTTTAGAGAAAGAGAAGTATCAGTTTGTTGGTCCACTTATTTATACATTCATTGATTGATTCTTGTATGTGTCCTGACCAAGGATTGAACCTACAACCTTGGGATATTGGGATGACACTCTAACCAACTGGACTACCCTACCAGGACCTTTTTTTTAAAAAAAATATACATAATTTTAAACCATCTTTTAAGTTTTGTGAAACCTATGTGTAGGTAACACTGCTGTGGTTTCCTGTACTTGGAAATCACATTTAATTAGTCATCTTTTACTATTTGGGAAAAGTTTCAGTTGCCTTCCACTAGTTTAAGCCACTCAAGGTATAAATTTTTATGTATTAATCTTGGAAACATTCAGAGTGTGTGAAACAGCTACTGGCATCTAGCAAACTCTTGATAACAAATGTTTGTTGAACTAAAACAAGATTGATTTCTTAGCTGCTTATCTTGTGAGTATAAAACAATTCTGCCCATCTAGTCAGTGTTATAGCTTTGTAGGTAAGGTGTAATTTGCACGGCTACTATTTAGTATTAATTATGTGGGTTATTAACAGATCTGGTTATTGTCAGAACAAGGAGGCAGCTAGAATACACACCTGGACTTTCGGTATATGCTAATCAACCTGGTCCTGGCTGGGGCTCCCAAAGGATATGCTGATGGACTTAGCCTGATATGTTAACTAACCTGGTGGGGGGGAGGGGGGAAGCAATGAGATATAAATGACCTACTGAATATGTTGATAAGCAAACTCACCCTCACAGAAATGTGTGGTAGACAAGTATAAAAAAGGTACCTGCAGAAGTGCAGGTGGGAATCCTACAGACTCGTGAGGAGGACTGGGAGTCCCCATTCCCCATTCCTCATTCCCCATTACCCCTTCCCTTGCTCCTTATTTCCCTTGCTCCTATGGGCCCTTGAGTGGGTCTGGGAGTTGCCTCTCCCCTCCACCCTCTTCCCCATTTTCCCTCAATAAATCTGTTGCCTGCTCCCACAGTGGTCTCTGGGTGATTTCTTAGAGCAAGGCTGCCCTGACAGTTATATACCACAGAAAGCCATAAAATGTGTGCTTACTAGCAACCTTGGAATGTGTGAAATAAGAAGACCTGTTGCATTAGTTCCCTGATTTTTACAGAAGTTATATACATATGTAAATTTAATATTTTGCTTATTTTTGTAAATATATGACTTGATAACTTTAACAATAGGCCTCCCTTGGCTGATGAAGGAGAAACCTGCCTTTTTGTTGTTGTTAATGGATGTTAATGTAAGCATTTTTTTTTTTAAGTTTTTTTGCGTTTGAGTTTACAAAGAACAAAAATCCAGATTTGTGGTGCTAAATAAATAAAATATTTTTAAGAATAATTTGAAGTTTTTCTTGTGGAGAAATAGTTAAAAAGGCAATATATTTTAAAATAAATGCCATGAACTTCTCTAAACGTTTATGCATTTCAAGTAGAAATACCTAACTGTGAAATGGAAGCTTTTAGAAGATAGATTATATTTTTGATTATAGGCTTTCAAAATGATCTTTGCATAATTGTAATGTCACGCCTTGACATATGGAAGAAATAGAGTCTGCACTTAGGCATTTATTATATACTTGAAAATGTTCTAAGAAAATGCCTAAAGCGTTCTCTTCCATTTTGGCCCATTTATTGATTGGAGTACTTATTTTAATTCAACTTAGCAGAAGGGATTTTAGTTTTGGGTCCTTGCAAACTGGTTTTGTGATCTGGGCAAGTCAGTTAACTGACAAGGACTTAAGCTTCCTCATCTGTTAAATAAGAATTAACAGCTGTACAGTGTTTTACATTTTAATTGGCAGTTTTATTTACATTTTGGTTGAATGGAAAGGTTCAAAACTCAATTATTCATCTATGCCCAGTGCTCTGCATTAGAGGTACAAATAAATAACAAATGTCGTTGCTGTTGCATTACTTACTCACTGGCTGAGCTAAGGTAATATGCATGTAAAAAGCTAAATTCCATTCTGTGAAGAAGAGTTCTTTAGGAGAAGAATAGTTGAAGCTTTTAGCATGAAGTTTGGAGAGAACTTCATAGGAGAATGAACCCTTTGACAGATTCTTGGAAGAGGAGGTGTCAACCTCTCATTAGGATGCAAGCTGTGCTATGACAGGGTTTTGTTCTCTCTGTTCACTGTTTTATCTCTGCCCCTAGAACAGTGCCTGATATATAGGATTCTCAGCAAATACTAGTTACATGAATGGATGAATGAATGAATGAGTGAAGGAATCAAGAGAAGAGGGGGCAGAGGACATCTGGAAAAGAGGAAGCAGTGATCTGCTAAATTTCCATCTATGAAAGTCACCTAAAGGAGAATGTTTCAGCATCTGGTTAAAATGGATTTACTTTTCTCACTTAATCATTTGCTCAAAATTAGTGTCACATTTTAGTTTGGTGGGTCTCTGTTGGCAGTATAATGTTATATAACTTTTTGTTTTTCCTGGAGTTTTCTTCTTCTTTTTTATGTTGAATGAAGCAGCATATGCCATCTTTATCATTTTGCTAATGTTTTCTAGCTTCTTACTCATTTTTCTGTTTCCTGATATTTATGTGATTCTTCTTTATGGCATTCTTTGGAGCTTCTTGATTTCTTGTTCTAATGTGGACTCATTGCTTTTTAGGTTTGCTGTACAGCTAGCTGCATCCTTGGGATTTCTTTTCACTGGACTCCTGGGTTAGTGCCACTATTTTCTTGTATATGTCCTTGGTTTTCACCCTTGTTTTGTATTCTTTCTAAACTCTTCTTCATGGTACAAGAATAAGAGGTCAACAGTGAGTCCTTGCATATTTGAAAATGTTTTTATTTTGCTTTCACACTTGGTTTGATAGTTAGCTTATGTAGACCTTTACATGGGAAATAATTTCCTTCAGAACTTTGAGAGTTTTCCTCCATTATCGTCTCCCATATGTTGCTCATATTATAGCTAATGCCTGTGAGAATCTTCTTTGTTTGTAGCTTTCCTTCCCTGCCTCTGGAACTTTTCTCTTTATCTTGATATTTCTGATGTTGCAGAAGGGACAAGATATGCCCAGGTGTACATCCTTTTATTAGTTATGCCCAGCACTCAGTAGTTCATTTCTAATAAACATTTGTCTTTTTCTTCAGCTTTGGAAACATTTCTTTGATAATTTTCTCCTCTATTTTATTCTTTTTTATTTCTTCTAGATTTTCTGTCATTTTTTTAAAAAATCGTTTTGCAGGGGTGTGGTGGGGATTGTTTCTTCTTCTTCTTCTTCTTTTTTTTTCAACTCTTATTACTGAACTTTTAATTTCCACAGTTATATTTTAATTTACAAGAACTCTTGTTTTTGGTTATTCCTTTTTCATAACATCTTCATGCTGGGAGACGGATGCAAAAGCTTTTCTAATCACTGTAAGTAAGTAAGGTTTTGACAGTTACTTTGTCTCCTGAATCATCTCTATTTCCTTTGAGATTATTATTTCACTTGTTCTATTTTATCCTGGTCTTGCCCATGGCAAGGCTGACTAGCTAAAAGGCTGACTTGCTCTCATTGGAAGCATTGGGACAGTGCTTTTGACTGGCAGGTATAATGTTAGGATGAATGGGCTGGGAGCTTGCTTTTAGGTGAAGGGCCCACAGAGGCACTTTGTTCAGTTTCATGAAAGAGCAGCCACCCCCAACCCTTTTTGTTTGGCTGGGGATAAAGGCCGGAATGCATGTAAACTGCATGTACAGGGATGGGAGTAGGAGCAAAGTAGGGATGAGAAGCCTGTTCCTGTTCTGTTTTCTTCTTGGAAAAAAGCTAACCTCCTTTTGTATCTTGTTTCTTACTCCTGCGCTCCCCACTTAATTGTTTCCTAACTTGAAGTCCCTCTGGAGTTCACTTGGTAATCACTCCTTTTGTTGCAGACCCATCTTTGCCTGCTCTTGGCAGTGACTCCATAAAAGTGCTTCCAAATTTATTATACTGTCTTGTGCTGATTCTTTTGTTATTAGTTTATTTTGTTAAAAATATTCTTTATCAGTTTAATGAAGTTTCGGGAGGAGGAAAGACAAATAACGAAGTGAGTTAACTACAAATTCAAGTTGGTTTTTGAACCTGAATCAATGACATTCCCTCTTACCCCTTGCCTTATGTATAGTAGGTATACTTACATACTCTTAGGAGTGTAAATTAGTACAACTACTTTCAGGAGTAATCTGCTAATTTCCTATAAAGTTGAATGTATATGCACCCTGGAACCCATCCAGCAGCTTTCTTCTGTCTGTACCTGAGAGAGATCCTAGCGCAGTTGCACAGTGACACGTATTTAATGATGTTGTCACAACAGGAAATTAGATGCAAATTTAAATGTTGATCAGCACTAGACCCTGAACTAGAGGACTGCTATTGTTCTTCCAGTCTCCATGATTATGTAGCTCTTTGGTGAAGGCAAACTCTGAGAGTAGTATTCTGGTTGAAACCTTTTCAAGTACGCAGTACCCCAGCTGTACAAATGAGATTGACATGAAAATACTAAACAAATTTTGTGTCTTAAGACTTATATGAACATTCAGTTTGGTACTGAGGAGGAATTTTAGAAATTTTTACTATCTACCTTTATCAGAATGAGATATATTTCTGTAATATTGGCTGGAGGTGGAGTGAGGGAACAGAAAATAATGGAGAGGAACTCCTAAGTTATGTACAGGGTAGGCAAAAGTAGATTTACCGTTGTTCATGTAGAAAGTAATACAGTAATTAATGAATAATAATACAAGAACAAACTCTGTGTTTTGCGTACTCTTAACTGTAAACCTACTTTTGCCCCACTCTATGTATGTATTTTCCCGAAGTCTGGTGTCAGACTTGTTATTTCATAATGGAGATAATTAGAGATGTCAAACTTTATTTAGTCATCATTTCTTTAGTCTTGTGAATGACACATTAAGGCCATTCTGTTTGGTAAATTCTCAGTGACAGTGGCAGACATTTGGTAGATATTGTAAGAACCGTCATTTATATAGTATTGGTATGTGCCAGGTATTGCATTTAATCCTCATATGAGGATTGAACAACCATATGAGGTAAGAACTGTTATTAGCACATTTTCCAGATAAGAAACTGAATTATAGACAAGAAAAGTAGATTAGAGGGAAAGGAAGGGTTGAAAGTATAGTTAATTGCTAGATTTGAACTCAGAGCACAGACTCTGGAGCCAAACTGTCTGGGTTTGAATCCTGGCTCTGTGATAGCTGTGTGAACTTGGGCAGGTTTCTTAAGCTCTCTTGATTCATTTTCTTTATCTGCTAACTGGGATAAAAAGACTACCCTTTTTCATTGAGCTGTTCTGAAGATCACATGTATGCAAAGCGCTAAGAACAGCACCTGGAACATAAAAAGCCATGTGTGTATTTGCTGTTGATATTGTCAGTCATCATCATCCTACCATTCCTTATGTGGATGGGAGTGTCTGCATCGTTAACATTTTCTGTCAGGTGTGTTCAAGTAGAATAATACAAAGGACCATGGAACCAAGGACAATCCGGGCATGCACCATTGATACTTTGAATTATCTTTGTTAATCAAAAGTATACACTGCATAAGTTAGAGCTTACATTTTTAGGTACAGTGAGAGTTTAATAGAGTCAAGCAGTGGTTTTTCAAAATATACTAAGATGTTTTATTTTAGTGCCCTTAGAATTAATGCCTTGTACATAATAGTCTTTTTAGTAAATGCTTTATTTATTATACTTTAAAAATATGTGTTCTGCCTTGATCTTAATTATGTACTACTTCAAACACATTTTTTTTTTTTCTTGGTGAGGGCATACTGATTTTTTTTATTGATTTAAGGTTTGTTTGGAACTTCAAAGTTTGATATTATTTCATTGTTAATAATAGACTTTTAAAAAATATGTGTGGATTTCTAGTCCATAAAGTGCTTTTTGGGGTTTACATTTGTGTCTGGATATTAGACTAATTCATGTTTGACTTCCCTAATCACTTTGTTGCATGCCCCCCTTTGTGTAATGGATACTCGTTCGTACAGGATTTACAACTCCATATATATTGAGTGCTTTTTTGTTGTCTTCTGATCTCTTTTTCAGGAATCTTTTCATGTGGGAAAGGATTTTAAAATGTCTGCCCACTGACCATTTTCACAGTAGAGTATCAGTTCTCTTTCTCTTCAGATCAAGGGATTATAAGCAGCATGTATATATGTATATTTACATATGGTGTAAATAGTGAAAGCTTTCATTTTGAATCAGTAGTTGTGGGACTTTGTGATAGATTATTAATCTTTTTTTTTTTCCTGGCCAGACATCTGCAATCCAGATTTCATGACAGACAACCTCTCTCTGCCCTTTTGTATATAATAATGGTTAAAATATTCTAGTTATGTTTCCTAATGTATGTACTCTGTGTTGAGCAGTTTTGTATTTTCCTGGAAGAATCCCTTAAATTTTTTATTGTTTAAAACCTTGGCTATTTTATATTCTCAAGCCTCCTTTTTTGGGATAAGTGGGATGAGATGGAGTGGTGAGGGTTGGAAAGGAATTACTGAGGTGCTCTGCTGTTTTTCCCAGTGGTTTTCTCATTTTGAATACCTGAGAGCCCCATTAAATTCTCCTTCCCAAGAGAGAAGGAGTAAGAGGAGGAGACATTTTCGTTGGAAAGAAATTGGAATCTGAGGCTTGGTAGATGTTCAGATAGTCTTACATATAAGCTTACGTATTACTTTTGAGATTTAGGTATTTCAGAGATTGCTATATAACTCCTCAAGTTTCTTTAAACCATTTATCTTTAGCAAGGGGTTTTGGTCACCATTGTGTGTGATTATATCATGTATGTCATAAAAACTAATGAAAACTGAAGCATTGGAGGAGTTCTATAAAATGAGAAATCTAAATGCAATATTAATACAATCTGGAGTAAATATTTACTAGTTGGGAGAGGCAGTATTAGGAAAAGTAAGGCAAGAAGGAGACTTTTAAGAAAAGTCTTTGTGCTTCTTTTAAAAGACTTCCCCAACCCCCAATTACTGTACCCCTTTTGTTTGGGGGCAGATAACTGAAATCAGCTTCAGAGAGTTCATGCTGTTAAATATCTGAAATAGCTACTAGAATTTCTAGAGTTGGCCAGTGGTTTGTGCTTTATACTTGTGCTTTTTACAAACTTCTTTTCCAGGAACTTTCCCACTTTTGGGGATTAACTTCAAGTTTATTGCATCAGTTTCTACTCTTGGTTATGTTACAGATAACCCAGCCTTAACTAGCTTAAGCCAAGAATGGAATTGATTTGCTCACATACCAAAAATCTTTGCTGGGCTAGTTTCATGCATGACTTAATTCAGGGTGAAATGAATTACTTGAATTCATCTCCTTTTTCTGATTCCTCTGTATTGATTCCACTCATACGGATTCTTGCTTCATAGGTACTAGGTGGCTGCCAGGAGCTCCCTGGGTTATACCTTTTGAGTTGAAATCCAGCAGTCTTGTACCTCACTGCTTCAGAATGGGTCATGTGCCTTTCTCTGAGCAAATTGTTGTGGTCATTGGAATGTAATGTGGTAATTGGCTTAGACCTAGGTCATGTGTCTAGGATGGGTCTGACTGCTAGAAATGCATGGTCTGAGGATGGGGAAGTAGTCATTTCCTAAAGGGAAATCAGAATGTAAGCAGAAGGGCAAATGGATGCTAAAATGGCAAAAAAAAAAAAAAAAAAAAAAAAAATCTGATATTTCTATGTTTGCCAAACCCCAAATCAAAACATATCAGGAATTAATCACATTTAAAAAAAATCTCTAAAATAACTCCTGAAATGAATGTTAAATGTTAGAAGAGGTATCTAAGTGACATTGAGTGTCAAAATTGTTAGGTCCTTGATCCTTTCTTCTGTAACAGGAGAGGACAGTTAAGTTTGATGTTTCTCAAGGAACTTGTTCGTGCTATGTAAGCAGTAAATGCCTGCTGTAAGAATTCCCCTGGAAAGTCTACTCATCAGGGTTAAAGACCCATGGCTCCCTTTAGACCAGGTTGGCCTGACCCTGGCATTGGTTCTGGTGCCCGTGGCCCCTGTTCTTCCAAGGATTTTCTCCACTTGAGCAGGTACCACGTTCAGTGCTACACTAGAATCTTAAGAGAGAATGAGTCCTTTTGTGTGAAAAGTATTTCTTACTTCTTATTTGGTGACTCCCATAGAGTGAGATGGAGTTCTAAGTATATTGCACACATGCCTCTTAAAGTTCTAAGCAACAGCATTAACGTGACCATGCACCGCAGGATTAGACCCTTAGACTTTTCATAGCAATCCTATGCCACGTTTTAATCTCTGATTAAATACATCATATACATCATGCTCCTTTACCTCTTTTCTAAATCTTTGATTGGATTATAAACACTTTTCTTTATGATTTTTTTTCACATTACAACACAGTCCCTCCAATACCTTCCTCTTCTACCTTAACTAATTAAATTAAGCTTACAAAGAGTTTATTTCTTTGGCTTCCTGTATTGGTAACCTGCCCAGTCTTCACCTTAGTTGCTATTCTTCTTGGCACTTTTCCCAGTTCTGTTCCTCTTTCGTCAGTCAGTCAGGCCCACCTTCATGCACTTTATTTTTATATTGTACCTTCTCCTGGCAGATTGCCTGCCATTGCCAGATTTACGGTGATCCCTGTGTCGCTGTCATAAACCTGACCCTTAGCTCACCATGACAGTGGTTATTTGGAATGATGTGGTTTAGTGTAAAGACTCCTGGATGTGGAACCAGAAGACCAAGCGAGGTTCCTGGATTGTTACATATTAGTTCTTTGACCCTGGGTGCATTATGTAACTCCTCTAAATTTCAGATACCTAATCCTAAAATGGACCTAGTATCATATTACTTGCCTTACCTACCTCAGTGTTTTCTTGTGAAGAACAAAGGTGATGAATGTCAAGAGCATTTTGTAACTTGTAGAGTTCTATACAAATGTACATTGCTATTTTATTACTGTTAAGGCAAAAACTTTTTAAAATGTTATTTAATTTTTAATTACTAGTTATCTAAGAATTTTGTGATATTTGTTGAAATAGTGGATCTTCTCCAGTGTTAGAAAAATATATTGAAAAAATCATTGTGTCCTAGCCAGTAAGCTCCTGTTTAATCTTATGAAATCAAGAAATATGTGGAAGTTAATTTTCTAGAACGTGGAAATTTAGTTCCTTAGGTGTGGCAAATATCTAATTTTAACAGTTTTTAGATGGAGGTCTTTTAAAATTGTTTCACGCAGTCCTCTATACATTTAACCAGAATGTGTAAGCCCCTTCCCCCTTTAATTATATAAATTAGGGAGAAAATTAAAGTAATGAGTACATTGTAAAAAATTTAAAATGGTACAGAAAAGGAACTTAGTGTCTCCTCACTCATTCCTAAATTTTCTTTCCTTGGAGTAATGCCAGTTAAGTTTCTTGTGTGTTCTTGAAGCACATATATATGCACACCTTGTTTTATACCAGTGATTCATGCTGTATATGGTATTCTATACCTTGCCTTTAAAAAAAAAACCAAAAAACTTCTGCTACATTTTAGCTATCTTCCCTTACCAGTACATACAGGTCTCCGTGTATAACACAATGTATTTTTTTTTTTTTTTCAGTACTTTGGATAAAATGAGTTCCAGCTTTTTAGGGTTTTTTTTTTTTTTTTTTTTTTTTTATAATCAATGCAGAAAACTTTTTTTTAATTAAAAAAATATTATTACCTGAGGATATTTTCGTTGATTTTAGAGAGAGGGGAAGGGGGAGAGAGAGAGAGAAAGAGAGAGAGAGAGAAATATCAATCGATTGCCTCCTGTATGTACCCAGGGAGCAAACCTGCAACCTAGGTATGTGCATGGGATGACGCTCCAGCCAATGGAGCCACCCAGCCAAGGCAACGCAGAAAACTTTTGTACATATGTATCGGCATAGTTGTGTTATTATGGGCATTGGATACATTGTGAGCCATGGAATCACTAGGTTACAGGGCATGTTCATTTTTAATAGCATCCCCTGCCCCCCCACCCTTTTTTTTTGGTGATGGGGTGCTACCTAAGCCATATGTGAATTTTTTTTTTTTTTTAAGTGCTGGGGCAATTTCAGTTTGACTTATGGAAGAGGTATGGATTTTTGCCTTAGGTGCCTTTCTGCTTCACTACATGCTCTGACTTTTCTTCATCTTCCCTAATTTTGTCTAATTTTGCTTAAGGTGTTTATTATTAATCCCATCACAGAAATCTCCATTGGGATTTTAAGCATAGTTACATACCTGTTAGCAGCTACTACAGCTAGCTACTATAAATGATCTCATTATTATATCTTCCTAATTCTAGTCTCTGGCTGAGAGTCTACTGTCAGACTTTTTTCTCTAAAAAAAGTTCAGATATGATCATATCATCTTTCTGCTTAAGAATTTGTAGGTATATAAAGCAGAGTTTGGCCCTAGTTTACCATTACATTTGGCACTATTTTCCCATACACATTATATTCAAACACGAAGAACCATTCACTAGTACTGGACTTCCTATATTTTTATGCCATTGCCTTTATACATTCCTAGTATTTTCTTTCTTCTTTGGCCACCTGACAAACTTTGTTCATTCTTCAGCGTCCACTCAAAAGTTACCTCCTCTGTGAAGGCTTCCTAGAGTGGGGAGAATTGTGTGGTGAGATCATCAAGGCTGGCAGGAATTACATCATTCAGGGCCTTGAGGGTTAAATTAGATGGTTTGAATTTTAATTTTAAGAATACTGGTTCTGCTGCATAATCAGCTTTAGGAACAGCATCCTGGAGTGCTCCTCTAGCTATCCTGTTGTTGCAGGTATTACTTAGTATTGTATTTTTTGTTTTTGTGCCCTTTCCTTCCCACTAAATTCTGAGCACCATGGAGGAAAGGGTAGTGTTATAGACTTTCAGTAAATTCTTGGTAGTGCCTACCTTCTACAGTTGTGTTTGTGTATTAAATGAAATGATAGCTTTAATGTGGCTGGTATAGTAAGAATTCCATAAATGTAAGCTGTTTTGATGCTATTATCATTATCATCACTGATAGGTAAGTCCTGACTTGGGGAATACATAGGATGATTTCTTGAAAGAGGCAAAATCTAATTTAGGCCTTATAAGACTGTAAAGATTACATCAGTCAACTTAAATAAAAGGTTTTCAAAGACTATGAAAGTCACTTTGAAAGTTGAAACTTAAATTTTTATAATGAAATATCTATAGTTATCTGTGTATCTGTCTATGGCAGTTGAAAGGGGGAAACTGTGTCTCACAATTTTTTGTTTCCTTAATATATAATAGGTTATAGAATTAATATATTACTTTATATACAAAAATAATTATATCAAAAGCTTAATTTAGCTAAGATTGTTAAATATTCATTTTTAGAAAGTAAAAGAATTTTAAATTTTGTATGAACTTATAAAACCTCACTTATTTTGTTTTTACTCACATAATAATGTTGGGGCAGTATATGTATTTTAAAACAGCTTGTGCATGTGCCCTTGAGACAAGTTGGTGGGTACATTTTTATCGAAACCATATACACAGTGACATATTAAATGTATCATATCATTATACTAATCATATAACTCTAGAAACAAAAGTAGCCAGAGGACTAAAAGTCTATCAAAACCATCTTTTTATTTTTGTACATTGAGATTCTTTTTAAATTTGCCAGTGAATTCATACCAGTATTGAAACCAGATGTAGACTTCCGTCTTTTAATGTATTATTAGCTCAGTTATAAAAGTCTCATTTTCATCCCTGATTACTGAGTATTTCATTCATGGTTTATTATCTCTCTTCCACCCTCCATACTTGTATAGTGACAGAAGTGAAATGAAATCTGTAATGTATTGAAGTTAACCTAATTAAATTCATAAATGAAGTACTTTGTTGGTAGAATTTTTCATTGGAAAGGATTCTTGACAGATATCATTAGAAGACATGTTAGCGGTAGGTTGAGAATGCATCTAGGAGTTTTTCATCTTAGAATTGAGATCTTACGTTATCATCTTCTGTGTAAAGTAGGTCCTCTCTCCTGTGGGGTTTTTTTCCTTCTAAATGTTTTCAGTAAAAACTTGACCATTTTGAAGTGGTTGGATATGGGTCTATCTGAAGTGATGAAAAGTCTTAATTATAGAAATGAAAAAGATACTACTTAAAATTTTATATATTATTGAGGATAAGTAGTTTTCTGAAACTGTTGCCAAATAGAAATCAAGCCACTTTTGGTTGTGTGTTTATATGTACGTAAAATTTTCTTTAAAGCAAAGAAATCAGTATATGTCTAAAAGATATGAAAAAACATCTAGATCAAGGCCTGCTGTGTTGTGTCCAATACAAGTTCTTATCTCCTTTCTCATTCTTCTCTATTAGTGATACATCACTAATGGAGAAATGCTGATATGTAGATATTGCTCTTACCTAAAGTTTATTTGATATCATTGGTATTTCAGAGAGACAGGTAAACATTTATTTCTCCAAAATTGATAAGATTTACCTGCATCTTGGTACTTAAAAGGTTGAAATTTAGCCCATCACTTTTTACCATTTTTCTTATTTTAAGGAAAATGGGCCTTACTTGATTTGTGAGTACTATTTCATAACTATTTTATTAATATTCTTCAGTTAATTATTTGAATTACTCTTGATAATCTTTCCTTTTTCTGGACAGTGAACTACTTTTCTCATTCAAAGCTCAATTATAATGCCACTACCTCTTTCCTTCCTGAATTAATTGCTCTCAGCTGTGGTTCCATTTCACTTTGAAAGTGCTTTTCATAATAATTTACTAGAGTTTTTTTTTTAAGTTCAATGTAGAACAGGTGCTCAGTCAAGGTTTTCTTTTTCTTTTTTCATTAAATGAATGTTATCTAGAGCTTTTTGGAAAATAATTCTGCTTTCTTAGGTGATTTTTACACATGTTTTATACTCTTCCTTTTTGCCACACATGTGCTGTTAATACTCAGCAACATTGTTACCCATGAGGTATACTGTAATTTTATAATTGATATCTCGTTGTTTTAATTTGCTTTTCTTTGGTCATTAGGACGGTTTAATATTTTCCATATATGTTACCCAGCTCTATTTTTAGTTGTTTTGAATTGTGTATTCACTTTTTGTCTATTTATTTATTGGGGTTTATTTTCTGAAGATTTATGTGAACTCTTTATATTCTAAATAATTCTGTACACTCAGTACGTTACTATATTTGCTCTGAATGTTTTTCTTTCTAAGCTTATAATTTTTATGTACATAGAACTAATAAATCCTTATAATTCTTTGTTTGCATTTTATATTAGAAACTATTCTTCCTGCCTACTGATTCGATACTTCATTTTTCTTCTATTTATATTTAAATATTTTAAAATGTTTATATCATTGAACTGTATATTGGTTTTAGTGGGGTTAAACATCTGTTTTCAATAAAATACTCAGAAAACCACCTATAATGTCCTCAGTTAAGGTTACTTTTTGGACCAGGTGAGTCTGCTTACTTGCAGAGTTCATTTAACAGGTATACTGGTTTTGTTTGACTGGCACACAATTTAAAATAATGTAAATTTGAATGCTGAGATGAAGTAGGCACTCTGCCTGACATTATGTTACTGCTTGCTTATGGCTGGTATCCATTTTTACTGTTTTTAATCAGTGATAGCTCTTCTCATTGATTGGTATGATGGCTGGTGACTGTTCTTACAGATATTGTCTTTACTGATTGTGAAATATTTTTGAATATCATCCTTGGAACTAGCCTTATTTTCTTTTTTGAGACCCATTTGTACATTTATGTTTGTGACATCTGGCAGATAAGTATGGATTGTAGAGCCAGAAAACATGTAGGCTTTGCCTCTTAATGGTTGTATGACCTTTGATAGATCACTTAATTTTTCTGAACTTGCTTCCTCATATATAAAAGGGGATGATAATATGTTGCTATTTACTTAATTTAGTTGTTGTGAGAGTCACATAAAATACTCTTTATAATGGTAAATTAATATAAAGATTTAAGACATTATACCTCTGTATTATAGAAAATATTTCTTCACTTGATTTTTGTTGTTGAAATGATTTTTTGAGGGATAGAAACCTTTTATTTCATAATTGAAGTTAAAAAGCTTAAAGTGCACATATCACATTTGAGCCTTAAAGTCAAATGGATTGTTAAAATAGTACTGTAGCACACATAATTTTAAATTAAGGCATATCTAGGTATCAGTATGAATGACTGGATATTGCCTCATTTTTTTGATTAGGGCAGGATATGAAGTGAATCCCTAAAGTAAGGGGAGTGGTTTATTATAAAAAGAAGAGAATATAAAGTGGGACTTCATAAACTTTATATATTGCTTCAGATATGCCCTCTCCACCTTTAATAATTCAGGGCCATTACAGGCTCTGCCCTGGAGTGTTCTTGTAAGCGTCGTAGGACTGGGACTGTCAGTTTCCATGATTCTGTCTTGTTTGCTTTGTTTTTTAGATTCAATTGTTGATAGATATGAATTTATTGTCGTTTTATTGTTCATAGTTTTAATCTTCTTTTTCTGAAATAAGTCCCTTTAACATTTAATATAATAATGGTTTTGTGGTTATTAACTCTTAGCTTTTTCTTGTCTCGGAAGCTCTTTATCTGCTCTTGTATTCTAAATGATCTCTTGCTGGGTAGAGTAATCTTGGTTGTAGGTCCTGGCTTTTCATCACTTTGTATTTCTTGCCAATCCCTTATATGCTGCAAAGTTTCTTTGAGAAATCAGCTGGAAGTCTTATGGGAACTTCTCTGTAGGTAACTAAACTCCTTTCTCTTGCTGCTTTTAAGATTCTCCCTTTATCTTTAACCTTTGGCATTTTAATTATGTGTCTTGGTGTGGCCCTCTTTGGGTCTAGCTTGTGTGGGACTCTGTGCTTCCTGGACTTGCATGTCTATTTCCTTCACCAAATTAGAGAAGTTTTCTTTCATTATTTTTTCCAATAGATTTCCAATTTCTTGCTCTCTCTCTCCTTCTTCTGACACTCCTATAATGCGAATGTTGGACCTCTTGAAGTTGTTGCAGAGGCTCCTTACACTGTCCTTGTTGTCTTCGTTGTTTTTGGTTCTGTTTTCTTCTTGCTGTTCTGATGGTATTTTTTCCCCTTATGTTTCAAATCATTGATTTGATTCTTGACTTTATCCACCCTACTGTTGATTCCTTGTATATTGTTTTCTATTTCAATTAGTGTATTCTTCATCTGTGTCTGGATCTTTTTTATGCTGTTGAGGTCCTCACTAAGTTCATTGAGCATCCTTATAACCAAGGTTTTGAGCTCTGCATCTGATAGATTGCTTATCTCCATTTCATTTAGTTCTTTTTCTGGAGTTTTGATCTGTTCATTCACTTGGGCCATGTTTCTTTGTCTCCTCTATTTGGCAGCCTCCCTGTGTTTGTTTCTGTGTATTAGGTAGAGCTGCTCTGACTCTGTGTCTTGGTAGTGTGACCTAATGTAGTAAGTATCCTGTAGGGTGCAGTGGCACAGTCTCCCCTGTCACCCAGACTGGGTACTTGAGGTGCACCCTTCGTGTGGCCTGAGTACACCCTTCTCTTATAGTTGAGCCGTGGTTGCTGTTGTCTGGTCAATGGGAGGGATTTATCCAGGCAAGTCAACTGCAAGGACTGGCTGTGACCACTGCTCACCATGAAGTAGTCTTGCTCTGTGGAGTGGGCTCCTGCACAGCTGATCAACCTCTGTTCACCAAGGAGGATCAACTGTGCAGGAGCCCACTCCACAGAGCAAGACTACTTGCTCAGCAGAGCTCTGGAGCCCTCTGAGTCCGCCCCTTGAGTGTGTCGCTTGTGGAGGTGGTTGGGTGGTAGTGCTCCAGTGTGGTCTGTAGCTGTCCATTGGGTGTGCAGGCCAATGTCAGCCATCTCCTCTGTGTTCTGCCTGCGACTACTGGCATAAGCTATCAAGTGTTCTGAAGATGGCTGCTACTTGTGCTGGGCTTGGAGGTGCCCAATGGATGCCAGGCTATAAACTGTGGCCAGCTGTTGCTGGTGGTGGGCCTGGGGTCACTTAGCAAGAGGTACAGGGGGGCTGGTGGCTCCCTGAGGCTGACTGTTGCTTGTTAGAGAGGATTTAGAAACATGAAATGTGAGCCAAGACAAACCATTCATAGGAAAAGCCAGTTTGGTGGCTTATAAGTTCGGTGGAGCAGAGGCTCAGGGAATCACCAGGGCACAGCAAACAGTGTGAGTCAGGTTCTTGGAGGCTCAAATGCGGCACCTGCCTTCCAGCCTTGTGGCTCTGTTGGGGGAGTCTTCAGAAAAGGAACAGTGGCCTCTGCCCACAGTTTTGTCTGGGAGAAAGCTGTCCCCCAGCTCTCGCCCTGATGCCAGACACTTCAGTTCCTCCCCATATGCCACTGGTGCCTTTCAAGGTGCTACTTTGGTGCTCAAGCCCTGAGTGAGTCTGAGTAAGTCCATGTGTGGGCTCTTTAAGATGATCTGCTTGGGACTCCAGAAGTTTCTTCCACTGACTCAATCCTGGCTGGTTTTTACAGCTAGAAGTTATGAGGACTTAACTCCCTGGCACTGGAAATCTGGGCTGGGGGACCTAGTGTAGGGCTGGGACCCCTAACTCCTCTTGGGGACCTCCACAGCTGAGATACCCTTCCTGATTTTTAACCACCACATGTGAGTGTGGGACCAGCCTGATCTATGTCTCTGTCCCTCCTGCCAGTCTTGATGTGGCTTCTTTTTTATATCCTTGGTTGTGACTTCTGTTTAGCTAGACTTCAAGTGGTTCTCAATGAAGGTCCTTAATTTAATTGTAATTTTGATGTGGTTGTGGGAGGATGTAAGTACCGTGTTTACCTACTCCGGCATCTTAACTGGAAGCTGACATTTTCTTGTATTTCACTCTTTTCTACCAAATTATTGTCAAATTATCTCTTCCCCTATAGAATATAAGCTCCATGAGAACAAGGACACTTGTTGTTTTATTCATTACTGTGTCCACAGCAACTGTTGTAATTCCTGGCATGAAGATGGTGCTTGAAGAGTATTTATTGAATGGGTAAATGACATTCTGGATTGGTTGTCTTGAAGCAGAGTAGATCTATCAAGTAAGGTTCTTAGATTACCATTGAGGAGTATACAATTGAGAAATGGCTTAGAATACTCTTAGATCATTTAATTTGGAAAGGGTTATGGAAAGTTGGTACTTTAAAGGTTAACAGAAGGAGGTTCAGGTTGTTTCCTTCTTTCTCTTTTTATTTTTTGATGAAGAGAGCAAATTTATTCAAACTAACCCATTATTCAAGATTACTGCATACAAATAGACATGTACAATACATTTATGACATTATATATTGGTGTCACATGCAAATGTAAGCCATCTTCCAATTTGCTCAGAAATTTTAACATGTTCAGGGTATTTGAAAAATTGAGGTGAAAGTCACATAACATAAAATTAACCATTTAAAAGTGAACAGTTCAGTAGTATTAGTGTATTTGCATTGTTGTGTAATCATCACCTCTATCTACTTCCAAAATATTTTAATCACTCCATGCCCTTTAAACAGTTGCTTTCAATTTTTGAAGCCCCTGGCAATCTCCATTTTGCTTTCTTTTCTATGGACTTACATATTCTGAATATTTCATGTAAGTGGAATTATACACGACATGCCTTTTTATATCTGGCTTCTTTCATTTAGCATAATGGTTTTGAGGTCCATCCATATTGAAGCACATGTCAGTACTTTATTTCTTTTTTATGGCTGAATAGTATTCCACTGTGTATATGTATTATACTTTGTTTATCCATTCATTCATTGATAGACATTTCAGTTGTTTCAACTCTTTTTACCATTGTGAATAGTATGGCTATGAATATTTGTTAGAGTATCAGTTTTCATTTGTTTTGAGTGTATACTTAGGAATAGAATTGCTTGGTCATATGGTAATTCTTTAACTTTTTAAAAAATGTTTTGAGGAACTAAATATTGTTTGCCACAGTGTTGCACCATTTGGCATTCCCACCAGCAGTGTATGAGAGTTCTAATTTCTTCACGTCATTGTTAACACAGTTTTCTATTTTTTATTTTATTTTATTATAACCATCCTAGTGAGTGTGAAGTGGTACCTTATAATTTTGATTTGCTTTTCTTAATGGCAAATGATGCTGATGTTGAACATCTGCCTTTTCATGTGTGGCCATTTGTATATCTTCTTTGGAGGACTGTCTATTCAAGTCCTTTATCTATGTTTAAATTGAATTGTTTAATCTTTTATTGTTGAGTTAGAATAGGTCTTTATATATTATATAGATACTAGACCCTTATCGTATATAATATTTGCTTCTATCCTGTAGGTTGGCATTTCACTTTCTTAATAGTGTTCTTTAACACACAAAATTTTTTAGTTTTGATGAAGTTCAATTTATCAGTTTTCACACTTCTTATACTTTTATTGTCATAATTAATGGTCCATTGCCAAACTCAAGGTCATGAATATTTATCCTTAGTGTTATTCTAAGAATCTTATAGTTTTAACTCATATTTATGATGTTGATCCATTTTGAGTAAATTTTTATATGTGGTGTGAGAGGTCAAACTTCATTTTTTTTTTTTTTTTTTGCATGTCAAATTTCAGTTTTCCCCCAAGTTATTTCATTAAGACATGAACCACTGTGGAGTTGGTGGCAGTGGAAGCTTCTTCCAGTAGTTATTTTCACATTCTACCTAGTCTTTATATTTTTAGCTTTCTAATTTCTGCAGTATCTTTTTATTACCCCATTTTTGGGCATTTAATATTTTTTTCTTTTTTCCTCATGTAGAGCAGTACTATCTTTGTATAAACTGAGATTTTTTCCCCTCTTTCCTTAACTTATTTTTAGGTTATATTTTGTGGTTGTGTTATAGTGAGAAGTAAGTTTTAATACTCTGAGATTTTGACATCACTTGGATGTATTTAAAAACTAGGAGGATGTTTTCAATAAAAATAGTTTTAATAGGTTGCACTTGAACAAGATTTGTCAAGAGAGGTAGTATGCATAGTGATTAAAGCATAGATTATGATCATACAGGAGTCTTATCTTGGTACACACGATTTGTGAAAAGAAGGAAGTTACTGAACTGCTTTGCAATAACTTTCTTTGGTTTTGTTTTCATTTTCCTAGTCTTTCTGTGATTTTTCATTTTTCTGTTCTCATTATTAGGTTCAGAAATTCATGGTGTGGGTCGGTGAGGATTGACCTGTCTGGAAGCAGGAGTGTTATTGATGCTTTGTGCAGGAGTCTCTTGGCCATCCACCCTTTCTCCTATCCTCTCCTATATCCCAAACCATGGATTTTTATTTTCATCAAGAATGGGAGGCATCACAGGGAAGAGTGTCTGAATTTCCTTTTTGTGGACAGATAACTGTGATATTGCTACCTTGTTGCTGGATGATGTGGAAAACACTGATTTCTTAGGGCTCTGTTGGTTCTTGGGATATGTTATGTGTTTTAGGAATGACATTTATAATTTTAAAGAGAGGAGAAATTTAATGATGAAAATCTTTTCATTGGCAAAGTGTGTGACAGTATGTATGGGGGAAAAAGAGGTTTTCAGTTTTTACCTTTTAGCCTCTTCCTAGAGGTTTGATGTTTATTCGAAAGAAGTGCTTGTTACAATGCTCTCTTGTAAGAATTTATCTAACATGGATTATCAAGTTTTAAAAATATTTCTTTTTAGTTAACAGAAGATGAAATTGCAACTATTCTTAAATCTACTTTGAAAGGACTAGAATATTTACACTTTATGAGAAAAATACACAGAGATATAAAAGCTGGAAATATTCTCCTCAATACGGAAGGACATGCAAAATTGGCAGATTTTGGTGTGGCTGGTCAGTTAACAGTAAGTGTAATAATTTTGGAAATACTTCTGGCTTATATGTCCAGGTTTGATTGTGACTAAATTTTAATAACTTTTGGGGGTTATAGAAAGAAATGTATGAGGTCTGTCCAGAAAAAGTCCAACCATTGTTAATATAATGAGAACGGTTTGCGAGACACCAATGTAATGTGGCAGTAAAGGAGAGTGGACTGGAATGTGCCTGCATGACCAATGACGACTTCACTGTACTAGTCAGTGGGAACAGTAGAAACGGTTTGAGTGAGCATGTGTACTGTGTGGCTGTCACATTTAAAATGATTGAGCAAGTAGAGCTATGAATCTGCATCAAATTTTGTGTTAATCTTGACCATTCCTCTGGGGAAACTATTCAGTTGATTCAGGAGGCCGCAGCTGTGGGCAACTGGTGGTTGGCAGCTTCATCATGACAACGCACCTGCTCATGCATCACATCTCGTGCAGAGTTTTTTTGTGAAACATCAAATCACCCAGGTGACTCAGCACCACAATAGCCCAGATTTGGTGCCCTGTGACTTCAGGATTTTCCCAAAACTAAAATCACCTTTGGAAGGGAAGAGATTTCAGACCATTGATGAGATTCAGGAAAATACCATGGAGCAGCTGACGGCGATTAGGAGACCTGTGTGAGGTCCCAAGGTGCCTGCTTTAAAGGGGACTGAGGCCTCATTGCCCTGTGTACAATGCTTCTTGTGTCTTTTATCTTCTTTAATAAATGTCTCTGTTTTTCTTATTACATGAATGGATACCTTCTGGACAGACCTTGTATAACTTCATTGTTCTTGGGTAGAGGAGTCATAATTTGAATATTATTTATTACTTTTATTTACAATTTAAGAGACATGGAGTAAATATGAAAATGTATATTGTCATTAAAATGCTTAAATGTTTGAAAAGATTCATTTTTGTAGCTTTCGTTGTTAAAGTACTGTCTTTAATAACTGTCTGTATGACAATAGTGGAGATAAGCTACTTGTGGACTCTTGGTTATTTTAGGATTCAGCATTCCTAAATATGTCATGTTAGAAGTAGTTGAAATTTTAGGAAAATAGTCAGTTTCATCTGTAACCTGTGGTAGTTGAGAGTTTCACATACATAGTTTTAAGAATATGCTGGCAAACAGATTACTTAGTGTTTTTGTACTATTATTTATGTCAGTGCAATGTTTTTGCAGGACACAATGGCAAAACGCAATACTGTGATAGGAACTCCATTTTGGATGGCTCCTGAGGTAATTCAAGAAATAGGTTATAACTGTGTGGCTGACATCTGGTCCCTTGGCATTACTTCTATAGAGATGGCTGAAGGAAAACCTCCTTATGCTGATATTCATCCAATGAGGGTAAGAAAATGATGCTTTCCTAAAAATGTCAATGTTGTAAGTGTTGCAGTTTTGTAATGTCATTGTAAGTAAATATAAAGTAAGTTAAATAAGTTATTTGAATTTAGGTACTGTGCAAAAATAGTGAAATTATCTGTCAAAGATTAGTGGGTGTTAACTCTTCTCCTGCCCCACCCCTATCCTTAATTGTGAGAAAAAAAGTGGAGACGATATTTCTCTCTGCAATCATTGTTTTCCTCCCTGAAAGCTATACCTGTAAAAACTTCCCTTGCTTTTCAGTAGAAGAAAGGGTTTGTAAGTTCACTGCATTCTTCAATTCATTGTTTTCTCAATGTGGCAGAGAGGCATTGGAAGAAATCAGTTCTTCTTTTCTATACACCCTGCAAATTCTACCTTTCTGTGCTTTTGTTTCGTTCCATTTTCTTCTCTTGTCTCAGGCTAATATTTTAAAAATATTAATTTATTAATTCTTACAGTGCTGTGTACTTGTAAGCAAATTAGTCATTTCTTTAGTTGGTGCTTAGTGAGAAAATGTAATGCCTTTAAAAAAATGTTTTTGCCAAACCGGATACAGCAACACATTAGAAATATCATACACCACGATCAAGTGGGATTCATCCTACAAATGCAATGATGGTTTAATATTCGGAAATCAATAAACGTAATATACCACATAAACAAAATGAAAGACAAAAACCACATGATCATATCAATAGATGCAGAAAAAGCATTTGATAAAGTACAACACCCATTTATGATGAAAACTCTAAGCAAAATGGGAATAGAGGGGGCATACCTCAACATAATAAAGGCCATATACGAGAAACATGAAGCCAACATCATACTCAATGGGCAAAAACTGAGAGCATTCCCCCTGAGGTCAGGAACAAGACAAGGATGTCCACTGTCTCCACTCCTATTCAACATAGTCTTGGAAGTTCTAGCCACAACAGTCAGACAAGAAAGAGAAATAAAAGGCATCCAAATTGGAAAAGAGGAAGTAAAACTGTCATTATTTGCAGATGACATGATAGTGTACATAGAAAACCCTATAGACTCCACAAAAAAACTACTCGACCTAATAAGTGAATTCGGTAAAATAGCAGGGTGTTCAGAAATCAAAGGCATTTCTGTACACCAACAATAAAATCTCAGAGAGAGAGACTAAAAGAAAAATCCCATTTACCATAGCAACAAGAAAAATAAAGTACCTAGGAATAAACTTAACCAAGGAGGTAAAAGACCTGTACTCAGAAAACTACATAACACTTAAGAAAGAAATTAAGGAAGATACAAATAAATGGAAGCATATACCATGCTCATGGATGGGAAGAATCAACATCATTAAAATGTCTATACTACCCAAAGCAATTTATAGATTCAATGCAATCCCTATTAAAATACCAATGACAGTTTTCACAGACCTAGAACAAATACTTCAAAAATTTATATGGAACCAAAAAAGAGCCTGAATAGCCACAGCAATTTTGAGGAAGAAGAACACAGTAGGAGGAATCAGAATACCTGATATCAAACTATACTACAAGGCCACGGTAATCAAAACAGTCTGGTACTGGCATAAGAACAGACATATAGATCAATGTAACAGAATAGAGAGCCCAGAAATAAACCCAGGTCTATATAGTCAACTAATATTTGACGAACGGTGAAGGAACATAAAATGGAGTGAAAAGAGCCTCTTCAACAAATGGTGTTGGGAAAAGTGGACAGGGACATGCAAAAAAATGAAACTAGACCATACACCATACACCGGAATTAACTCAAGATGGATCAAAGACTTAAATGTAAGCCGTGACACCATAAAAGTTTTAGAGGAAAACATAGGCAGGAAAATTTCAATATCCCACGTAGCAACATTTTCACTGATATATCTCCTAAGGCAAGGGAAGTAAAGGAAAGAATAAACAAATGGGACTACATCAAACTTAAAAGTTTCTGCTCAGCTAAAGAAAACATCAGCAAGATGAAAAGGAAACCAACTATATGGGAAAATATATTTGCCAATGATACCTCAGACAAGGGATTGATCTCCAAAATATATAAAGAACTCATACGACTCAACACCAAGCAGACAGACAACCCAATTAAAAATGGGCAAAGGAGCTGAACAAACACTTCTCTAAAGAGGACATACAGAGGGTCCATAGACATATGAAAGAATGCTCAAAATCACTAGCCATCAGAGAGATGCAAATAAAAACCACAATGAGATACCACCTCACACCAGTCAGAATGGCCATCTTCAACAAATCAATGAACATAACAACAAGTGCTGGCGAGGATGCGGAGAAAAGGGAACCCTACTGCACTGCTGGTGGGAATGCAGACTGGTGCAGCCACTGTGGAAAACAGTATGGAATTTCCTCAAAAAACTAAAAATGGAACTGCCTTTTGAACCAGGAATTCCATTGCTAGGATTATATCCGAAAAATCCAGAAACACCAATTCAAAAGAACCTATGCATCCCTATGTTATTAGCAGCGTTATTACAATAGCCAAGTGCTGGAAACAACCTAAGTGCCCATCTGTAGATGAGTGGATCAAAAAACTGTGGTACATTTACACAATGGAATACTATGTAGCGGAAAGAAAGAAGGAATTTCTACTGTTTGCAACAACATGGATGGAACTAGAGAGAATTATGCTTAGCGAAATAAGCCAGGCAACGAAAGAAAAATACCTTATGCTGTCACCTATTACAGGAAACTAATGAACAACACAAACAAATGAGCAAAATTGAACCAGAGGTATGTAAACAAGGAATAAACTAACAGTAACAAGGGGGGAGGCAGGGGGGAGAGAAGCGGGTAAGAAGGGGAAGGGTCTAGTCAAAGAACATGTATAAATGACCCACGGACATGGACAACTGGGTGGGGACTGAATGTGGGAGAAGGGAGGGACAGGGTGTAGAGAAGCAAGAGGGGGAAAAAAGGGACAACTATAATGGAAAAACAAACAAAATTTTTAGTGGAGGAGAAATGAAAATATGAAGAATGGAAATGCCAGTTGAGTGAATATTAGAAGGACAAGGATTTTCCTTCACACTGTATATTTTTCCCCTTATCTTATCCCTCCAGAGTTTGGCATTCTAAAGAAGTAAGTAATGACTTAAGTTTCTTTGCATAAAACTACTAAGACCAGTTGTTAATAGAGGGTTTTTTTTTCTGACCAAGACGTTGACTGGAATGTCTTGCATAAAGGAGACATGCCTTGGGCTCTGGTTGTTACCAAAAAGCCCTGAGGAACTGGGAATGACTTTGGAAGGTAATAAAAGCCCACGAGATAAAAGGCCTGGTACTATGGTTGGTTGTGCGGTCCACAGCAATCTTTCCAGGAAAGGAATGAAGGTTGTTTTCCTGAAAGATGGCTAGAAGGGACCTTGAGGCACAATGGAAAACCAGAAAGACTTGAAAAAGACAGGTGTGTACAGGCAAGGCTGAATGCCAGGTATGTGGCTCAACTTCTGTGCCCTGAAGGGCAGACTGAAGGTCACCCTAAATGTTCCTTGCATAAGTTCCAGCAAAGCAGAATTGAAGATTATAAGTGATCATTTGCTGCTCTTGTTGTGTTAATGCAAATGAACAGGATAAATTAAAAATGGACTTAATGCAGTCCCTTTAATGACAAGGAGGGTAATCTTAGAAAAATCCTCATTCAAGGAGAATCACAATGATCAGTGGCAGACTATAAAGTAGTGCAGCTAACCATCTTTAAAGTTTCTTTTCATTTAAAATATGTTTTCATTTGAAAGTTAAACTATGTCTGTGATATCATCAAAGATTTTTAATTTACAGGCAAGAAGAATGTCAAAAAAAAATGTTTTTATTGTTGACACTATTACAGATGTTCCTGTTTCCCCCCACTTGGTCCCCCTCCATCCAGTACTCGCCACCTCTCCCTAGTGCCCCCCCACCCCCAACTTTCACCACATTGTTATCTGTGTCCATGTGCTATGCATATATGCATATATATGTTCTTTTATATATGTTCTTTGGCTAATCTCTTCCCGCCCCCCCTCTCGTGTCCCCCCTGCTGAGATCTGTCCATTTGTTTCATATATTCATGCCTTTGGTTTTATTTTGTTTGAAAATGTATTTTCTTCTGTTTTCTGAATATTAGTGTATATATGCTCTGTTAATTCCTTTTCCAGGATAATTTTTGAATTTGAAGTACTATATACCTTGCATATTTAAGTCAAATTGTGCTTTAGGTTTTGTGATGATACAGTTTTTGTGTTTATTAGTATGTGAATCTCAATTCATTATAGATAAGTATATTTATCTTTGTAAACTTATTGCCCTCTAGTGGCTGTAGTCACCTCAAGAAGAAGGGATATAGGAATAAAAGGAGAAGAAAAAGAGGGAGAGAGAAGAGAGAGAGAGAGAGAGTGTGTGTGTGTGTGTGTGTGTGTGCACGCGCGCACATGTGTAAAGAAGAGAAGATAGTGTCAGTGTGACTGGAGAAATGTGTTAAGTAAATAGTTGGGAGAAAAAATAGTGCAGTGTTTTAGAATATCTGAAGAAGAATAAATTGAAATCACTTCTGGTGTTACAATGTTGTTATGGAATGAATTTCAGTAATAAAGATAACAGTGCACTGTACCTAAAATGTTAAAAAATCTGCTTGCCACTTTAAAGAGAATTCTTTGAGTAATACAATTGTATATAATATATATCACTTTTCTTGTGCATATGAAATTTTTGCCCAAGTAAAAATAAAAATAACGTTATTTGTTTCAAAAAAACATGAAAAATCTATTCAAGGTCAGCATGAAATCAGCAACACAAATTCTCATTTCTTACTAGTTTATCATATCTCATGAGTTATCTTTGGTACTTTTAGTTAGGATGTTTTTAGGGTAATCCTCAATCTAGGTTTATTTGAGTTTGACCTCATGAGGTAAACTGAATTATCCAAGGCAGCCTAACTAAGTGCCAGAGCTGGGATTTAACCCAGGACTTAGATTATTACTGTCCTCCTTGTGTAAATCTTATTTTTCCATTCAAATAGTCTCTCAAGCAGATAGCAAAGTACTGTAGTATGTGGCCCTACCTTCTAGGACCTTAAAATATGCCCTTTTTCCAGGCCCACTTGAGACCCATGCTTGCTTAGGCCAGGAAGAATTAGGGACAAGAAGAGGTGTATCAGGCTAGGATTATTTAAGAGTGGAATTGCTCTTGCCTAAATAGTTACAAGTTAATATAGTGGTTTGTTACTGATTAAGCTTTTTGAAAGACATGTTTTAAGCATCATAGCCTAAGGGCTGTGAAGAACTCAAGATGGTATTAAATTAGAAAATAAAAGTAATTATAATAAATTCGAACTTGGCAGTTAATTGAGAATAGGTCTTTTGAGAGTGTTAAGGCTGACATCATTTGTCTTACATGCTTTTAGTTTACCATGTTGTTAAAAATTGGTACTTTAGTCATTCCTGAGAGAGTAAGAAGCTTTTAGAGTATAGATATTCAAGGAAGAATTTCCTAATAAGAGCTATTAAAAACACTGGATTTGTTTGATGGCAAGGGGAGTAACTAAATTTGTTAGTTTTATTGTAAGTCTCTCTTTCTTTAAACAAGGAACTTGTATACAAACCAAACCATTACTCTTGTGGATAATAATACTTATCTGTGTAGTAAAGGACACCAATGAAAGTCATATGAAAACATGCAAAACTTTCTAAGCAGAAGAATGAAAATGTGCTTATGAATTTATATCCAACTGTTAGAGTAAAATTAATGAGTAATGTCAAGTGGAAGTAAATCTGCTCAAAAAGTTAAATGAAACAAGTTTCATTAAAACTCAGTTTATTTTAAAAAGTTAAATATGAAGTTACCAAATTAATTATGGTAAGTTAAATAAATAAAGGATAAATACAATTTAATTTTTAATTTAGTTAACCACCTATTTCTGTGGAGAGTAGTCTTCTCAGCCCTTTAGGAAATATAATCACAAAAAAATCAGGAAACGAGTGAAGGATCACTTTTCTAGATATCTATCACTGTACCGCTCCACTAAACCCAAGCACTTTTTTCTAGACATCGCTAAGATCCTGTTGATTATTAACACAGCCTTGCCTTTGCTTTGTTTTGTTTTACCAGGCTGTGTGTTTGGTTACCTCTACTCAGCATAGTGACAGGGGAAAGGAAAGAATTGTTTGAGTCAGACTAAGGACAGCAGGCAAAGGGACTTCTGAGATCTGACATCAATTGGAGGAAAGAAAAAAAAAAATCAAACTAAGAATTTTACTTTTGTATAATATGATACTGAATGTGTATTACCTTTTACAATAAGTTGTACAAAATATAGTATATCTTAGGAAGGTTTGTGTCAATGTGACTTGAGACTATTGGAGACG
The DNA here is from genome assembly GCF_987537825.1 of Furipterus horrens. Taxonomy (NCBI): domain Eukaryota; kingdom Metazoa; phylum Chordata; class Mammalia; order Chiroptera; family Furipteridae; genus Furipterus; species Furipterus horrens. The sequence continues at coordinate 28,288,742 of NW_028327177.1, forward strand.
TTTTAACTTATTTGTTTACTTAAGAGCAATAAACACCTTTATTATATGAGCTAAGATGGGAGAGAGGAAGATTTATTTGCCATCCTGGGCCTTGATTTCCCTTAGCTAGAACTCAGCTTCTTGCCCTCTAGCACATAACCATGTGCTTGGCCACATTGGGCTGGGCTTGAAGCAAGGCATTCAACAAGCTTGCCCAGCTGGAGCTGCTCCTCTCAAAGACTGCTGATCTTCAGAATTTTATTTGTTTGTTCCTGTTTAAAGTCTCTTCCTCCTCAGGTGTCAGCTTGGCCCCCTCCTTGTGGCCCAGGGGCAGTGCCTCGTGGGACTCGTACCACTGCCAGTATGGTGTGCTGTCAATGAGCACCGTGCAGCTCTTTACTAGGGTTTTGGTGAGGACCATTTTGTTGTCAGATGCATTGCAGACAACATCAGTAATCCTTATTTTGCACGGATAGCGCTCTGAGTCACAGGCGAAGCTACCCACATCCAGCTGCGAGGCTCGGTACTTCTTATTGTCACCCCAACGCACACACGCACGCATAGACTGTGTGTGTGCTGTGGGGGCCTGGAGGCATTGAAATGGCAATTTTCTGGAAATTCAACATATATACAGCGTGACAATTTCTGTTTGAGTAAATTTGGAGTTGTTTCAGACTAAAAAAAGTCTATGTGTGTGTGTAAGTGTATGTGTATATACATTTCCTCATATCACTTATGAAGAAAGGAACCCTGTAGATATTTTCAATATGGAAAAGTTATTTTTGATGAATGATGTTTTTGAACATGATGTTAACTTTATTTCTTGAAGAATACTTTCCTTAACCTTGCTGTAGTGAAATAACTGCTCCAGTACATGCAAGGTAGAAGAGATATTAGACAAAAAATAAAAAACACGTAGCTTTCTTCCTTCACAAATCACATGGCATTACTCTTTTCATAACCAGGTATGCTCCTAGTCCAACATGATTTCCTAACACGCCCCCCCCCCCAAAAGAAGACATACAAAAGTAGTTATATCCACATCTAAAGAGTGAGAACTGAGTTAACCATTTTTCAATTAAAAAAAAAAATCCATGACCTCCTTCTTGTCCAATTAATAATAAAATTTGATTCAAAAATTCTGGGAGACTGGGCTTAGATCCGGGTGGGAGTTGAGTAATGCCACACCCAGCACACTTACATATCTTACATCTCCCAGTCCCTGCTGTGTATGGCTTAGTAGATACCTGGGCCATCTTTGTGTGTGCATGGCACCGCCTCTTGGAAGATTCCTCACAATCATTCAACATGGGTCAGAATCTTTATTTCACTGGGGAATGGAGGAAGGAAAATGGATGTGAATTCACAGAATTCAAATTTGCTTGGGAATGTCCTGGATGAAGACCTCTCTCTTAAAGCCAGAGATAGCAGGGTAAGCTTTCCTCTGTGGTCTGACAGCCCCTGCGGGGGTGCTGTTCCAGATTCTCAATACACTGGGCCAGGAGCAGGGTCAGTGTTTCTCTGTAGTCTGACACCCCCCTGTGGGGGTGCTATTCCAGATTCTCAAGACACTGGGCCAGGAGCATACGAGCAAACCACACTTCTGCCCCACCCAGGATGGGGGCTTCAGGACTTTGCCTTCGACACTCAATGCTTATGGACATGGTATGGTGAAGGACTACAGCTTTTCAGTTATTTTTCCTCTTGCTTTTCAGTTAAATTTTGGCTTGAATGACATGTTTTATGCTTATAAGGTCCACTTTTTGTATTTTATCTTTTTACCCCTCATGATAATTTCCTAGGGCTATTATAACAAATTCCACAAATTTGGTGGCTTAAAACAACAGAATTATATTTTCACAATTTTGGAGGCCAAGGTGTTGGCCGGGCTGCACTCTCTGCAGAAGGTCTGAAGGAGAATCCATTTTTTTGCCTCTTTCAACTGTTGGTGGTTGCTGGCAATCCTTGGCATACTTGGATTGTAGCTGTATCACTTTACTCTGCCCACATCTTCGTGTTCGCTTCTCTTCTGTGTGTTTGTGTCTTTTCTTCTTTTGTTTGTCTCAAATTTTCCTTTGCTTTTCTCTAAAAGGGCACTTGGATAATACAAGACAATATTCTCCTTTAAAGATCCTTAACTTATGTACATCTACAAAGATCCCTTTATTCCGAATGAGGTCACATTCAAATGTTCTGGGGATTGGGATGTGGACATATCTTTTTGGGGGCCATTGTTCAACTCACTACGCCCTCTATAATCTATTTTCTTCTTTCAAATTGCATATTAGTTTAAGATTAATAATGACTAATTTCAGGATATATCTCTTGCTCTCTATTGTCATTTTTTACAGTTGTAAAATATACATAACATAAAATTTACCATTTCAACCATTTTTAAATATATTGGGTTGGCCAAAAAGTCTGTTACGTTTTCTTTTCTGTAAAAGAAAAGACACATTTTTCATTCTCACCAATAACTTTATTGATTTGAATATTTTGAGTATGTTGGCTGTATCCCAAATGGTAGAACGTTGATTGGTCTGCATTAATGTGTCTATTTGCTTGCTATCAATTTCAACTGATCTGCCTGACTGTGGAGCATTGTCCCGCGAGAAATCTCCAGCACAAAACTCCGCCAACCACTTTTGACACGTTCAGTCAGTCACAGCACCTAAAATGCAGAAATCTATTTTTTTGCATTTTAGTTGAAATAATAAAGCATACTATGGCGCTAATGTTGTATATTTCTTTCCTCTTCAGTATTAAAATGGCTTCACAAAATTTCATCAATTTTGATTTTTTTTTAAGTGCACGCTGATATGACAGCTGTCAATACAATCTAACAAAATTGTTTTGAATGAAATTAAAGATGACTAAGCGCTACTGAAGCCATCTTAAGGAAAAAACCAAACTTCTTGGCCAACCCAATATAATTCATTGGCATTAAATACATTCATATTGTTGATCAACAATCATACCAACCATTTTCAGAAGTTTTTCTTATCTCAAACTGAAACTCTGCACCCATTCAACAGTATCTTTCCATTGTTCCCTCTCTCAACACCTTATAGTCATATTCTACTTCCTATCTATGAATTTGACTAATTTAAGCACCTCATATGAGTGGAAGCATACAGTATTTGTCCTTTTGTGTCTGGCTTATTTCACTAAGCATAATGTTTTCGAGTTTCATTCATGTGGTATATGTATCAGAATTTCATTCTTTTTAAAGACTGAATAACATTTCATTGTATTTTGTTTATTCATTTATCCCTCCATGGACACTTGGGTTGTTGCTGTGAATAATGCTATTATGAACATGGGTGTACAATGATCTTTTTGAGACTCTGCTCTTAATTCTTATTTGTATATACCCAGAACTTAGATTGCTATTTCATATGGTAATTTTATATTTATGTTTGAGGAACCTCCAGACTATTTTTCATACCAACAGTACTATTTTACATATACAGCAGCAGTGCACAGGATTCCAGTTTTTCCGCGTTCTTGCCAACACTTACTTTCTGCCTTTTTGATAGTAGCCATCCTAATGGGTGTGAAGTGGCATCTCACTGTGGTTCTGATATGCATTTCCCTAATAACTGATGATGTTGAGCATCTTTTAATGCGACTTATTGTGCATTGGTATGTCTTCTCTGGGGAAATGTCCATTCAAGTCCTTTACCCATTTTTGAATTGGTTTGTTTCTTGTTCCTGGGTTTCTGATCTCATTTTTCTTGACTCTTCTACAGTATTGATCCGCCTTTTTATTTTTGCTGGTTAAGGCTCTAGTCCTTTGACTTTTTATTGCCTTGGTTTATTGTCCTTTCAGCTGTCCACCTATCACTTTTTGTACCCCAGTTCTGATACAAAGCACCCTTGTAATTCTTCCTTTGTAATCAATCCTTTGGGATGCCTTTGAATCAAATGATTTTCACTCCCTGTTTATATGCAAATAACTTGCAGGTCTACATAAAGGATTGCTTATTTGTAGTTAATTATATATAGGGGTGGGCAAAAGTAGGTTTACAGTTGTGAGTACATGAAAAAATTTATTCTTGTATTATTATTTATTCTTGTATATTTTCCCTTAAGAACAACTGGTAACCAACTTTTACCCACCCAGTACGCTATTTATGCAATAGATGTATTCTGAAGTTGTATAAATATTTAATAGTTGTAAATCAGCATTTTAAATTCTTTGGATATTATTATTTTTTTTTAGACCTGATAAATGAATTCAGTAAAATAGCAGGGTACAAAATTAATATCCAGAATCAGTTGCATTTTTATATGCCAATAATGGACTATCAGAAAAGGAAATTAAGAAAACAATCCCATTCACAATTGTTTCAAAAGGAATAAAATACCTGGGAATAAATTTAACCAAGAATGTAAAAGACCTGTACTTGGAAAATTACAAGACACTGAAGAAAGAAATTGGAGAAAATGCAAATAAGTAGAAGCATATACCATGTTCATGGATGGATGAATTAACGTAATTAAAATGTGCATACTACCCAAAGCAATTTACGGATTCAACACAATTCCTATTAAGATACCAATAGCATATTTCACAGAACTAGAAAAAATATTCCAAAAATTTTTATGGCACCACAAAACACCCTGAATAGCAACAGCGATCTTGGGCGAGAGAAGAAAGAAGTAGGAGGATTCAGGCTACCGAATAGCAAACTATCTACAAGGTCATAGTAATCAAAAACCATATGGTACTGGCATAAAAACAGACATATAGATCAATGAACAGAATATAGAGCCAAAGTAAACCCACACTTTTATAGTCAATTAATATTTGACAAAGGAGGCAAAAACATACAGTGGTTTATTTAATAAATGGTATTGGGAAAATTTGAGAGATACATGAAAAAAAGAAACTAGAACACTTTCTTACACTATACACAAGAATAAACTCAAAATGGATTAAAGACTTAAAATGTTAGGCTTGAAACCATAAAGATCCTAGAAGAAAACACTAAAATCTCAGACATTTCTTGTAGCAACATTTTCTTCTGATATATCTCCTTAGGCAAGGGAAACAAAAATAAAAATAAACAAATGGGACTACATCAAAATAAAAAGTCCTTTCATAGCAAAGGACCATAACAAAATGAAATGGGAGAACGTATTTGCCGATACATCTGATAAGGGGTTAATATCCAACATTTATAAAGAACTTTTAAAACTCAACATCAACCCCCACCACCAAGCAATTCAGTTAAAAAATGGACAAAGGACCTGAGTAGACACTTCTCCATAGAGGACATACAGATGGCCAATAGACATATGAAAAGATGCTCAATATCACTAAACATCAGGGAAATGCAAATTAAAACCACAATGAATATCACCTCACACCTATCAGAATGGCTATCATCAATAAATTAAGAAACAACAAGTGCTGGTGAGGATGTGGAGAAATGGGATCCTTCATACACTGTTGGTAGGAATGCAGACTGGTGCAGCCAGTGTGGAAAGCAGTATGGAGTTTCCTCAAAAAGTTAAAAATGGAACTGCCTTATGATCTAGTGATTCTACTTCTTGGTATTTATACAAAGAAATCAAAACACTAATTCAAAAGGATATGTGCACCCTTATGTTCATCGCAGCATTATTTATAATAGCCAAGATATGGAAGCAGCCCAAGTGTCCATCAGTAGATAAGTGGATAAAGCAACTATGGTGCAGTTACACAATGGAATCCCACTCAGCTATAAAAAAGAAAACTTTACCTTTTGCAACTGCATGGATGGAACTGAAGAACATTATGCTAAGTGAAATAAGCCAGTTAGAGAAAGACAAGTACCCTATGATTTCACTCATGTATAATCTAATGAACAAAGTGAACTAACAAGCAAAATACAGACAGACTCAGAGAAGCAGGCTGACAGCTCTGGGGGGTGGGAGCGGGTTGTGGTGGAGGGATTGAGCAAAAAAGAAAAAAAGAGAAAGAACTCATGGACATGGAAAACAGTGTGCTGATTGCAGGAGGGAAGGGGTGGGTGGAGGGGGAAGAGCATTTGGGGATTAATAGTAATGGAAAAAGTACAATAAAAAATAATTTTTAATGACACCTTAGTAATGAGACTAACACTCTTGAAATTTATGTGCCATGTAATCGTGTGTATTTTTATGGTGGGACCTAACTATGTTATCATTAATATAAAATTTAGTGATTAATATTAAAATAGTTTTGATTTAGTATTAACCTTAAAGTGGAAGAAATGCATATTCTAGTGTGGAGGCAGGGAAGTCAAACTCTGAGTCAATTGGAGAGTGTCTCCACTGTCCTTCATTGGTTATTTTATATCAAAGAAACTAAATGTCATTTAAGTATAGATGTTTGATTTTTGAAGACAAATACCCTGGAGTTTTTTTCTGCATCCTTTTACTTCTGTTCTTTCCCCCTTATTTCTTTTTACAAATATTTAGTGCACACTTATCATGTACCAGTTGGATTTTGAAGAAGTAGTGGTAAACACAATGGATGTGTTTCCTGTTCTCGTGGAACTTTGAGTCCAGTGATAATTAGAATTCTAATGTTAGAATTATTTAGCTTTCCTTTTGTGTGGGCTTGTGGGAGGTAGATAGTATATTCACTTATTTGGAATATAAGACCATACACTGTTACAATGTTTATTCAATTATATGTATGTATGTTACAGATTATATAGGATCAAATGGTTATATATATCTTATTACTTTTTCATTTCATTTATCACTTTTTTTCCCCTTGAACTTATCCTCATCTTCCTTTTTTCCTCTTCTTCTTGTTCCCACCTTTACTTCCTTTGTTCCCTCCTCCCTGACAGCACATGTACGTGAATGCTTGCGTGCTCCCCTTCCCACCTTTGCTTTTCTTCCCATAAGCTTTTCTTTCTTTTCATACTGCCTTTTTTCTTCCCTGTCTGTTACCTACATTTTTCTGCATGATTATTTTAGGTAATACCCTGATTCTATTAACCGTCTTTTCAGATCAGAAATAGCCAAGGATTCAGAGGAGTAGGGCAAATCGGATCATTGGAGAATTTCAGTACTACTTCCAGGACATATGGTTTTTAACTCTATTGGAAAGTTAAAGAGTTTTTCTGCCCTGTGGTCCTAATACATGTGGGAGTACCAAGCATTCCAACCCCTAAATTGGGGATTAAGGTTTATTACAGTGACAGTTTCAACTTTTTTTTGTCCAGTTGGAGTTATTATTTTTGAGAGATGAACAAGCAAGGAGAACAGAATAAACAGCTCTCAACTTCTTCTGGTTGAGCCTGCTGAGGTCACCCCAGAGGGTTTTACAAGGAAGACACATTCCCACTATTAATTTGTATTCAAACTTTACTATTGGCATGCCAAGTGCTCTGTAAACCTGATTAGTTTGGTAACTATTGAGGAAACAATCGTCATTTTCCTACTGACATACAAATTACATGAATATGAATTGTAGTTTTGGAGACATTTTTATTAAGTATTGCTTACAGTAAGAATCAGTGAGAAAGAATTATATTAGAATCCATCTTTTTAAGATTTTAATGTGGGATACTGACAGAGACAATATTTCTCCATGTTTGTGTGGGAGCATTTAAAGGAGACAATTTAAATTGATTTATTAATGATTGAAAGATGGCATTTCATTTCAGACTTTCTGGACTGTGATCCACAGGATGAAATATATTTCACATTGTAACCCATTTTGTGAAATGGTACTTACACATAAAACAATGATTATCTTTACTATTTGTGATCCATTCTGATTTCTGTCTTATGACAGTCATGTCTTACCATCTCTTCTTTAATTCTGTTTTATCCTTTCATTAAAAATATAGGTGGTTCAAATCTGTTAAATTGATTTCATGACCAGTATTAGTTTGTAACTTGGATTTGTAAAGAAAAAAAAATCACTGAACTGGGCTTTGGGAGTCTGAATTTTTCCAATCCATTGGAATACTTCTGTTGTTGCCATATAGTAGTGATGTGACCTGGTGTTGGAGATTTTTGAGCCTTGAAACAATTTTGTTTTCTACGAGTTTGTTTTAAAGCATTCTATGTCCATTGCAGAGAGTTATGTAAATGAGCAATATATGTAAATGCTAAATACTATAGAAATATAAGGTAGCAGCATTAAGTTCCTTTTCAAGTCTCATATTGAGACAGTTCAAGTTCTTGCAAGAGGGTTCCTATTTAATAATATTTACTATTGTCACTTAAAGAGCTTTTGGCTATGGAAAGGATCAGGCAGCTGCTTTAACATCACCTGACATTGTTATGGGGTATCAAGTATAATTGAAGGTATTGGGACTTTACACAGTACCCAGAGGAGTTTATTGCCAACCAAAGGAGATTGCTGAAAGCTTTTAAGCCCTTCTTCTGGCTGCTGAGATGACTTCTATAGCCTTTACTGAAAAAATATGGAAATAATGAGCCAATGAGGACAGAGATACATATGGACTCTCTCTTTTCTAGCCTCTGGTTAGACAGTGATATGCAGATGTTTTCTACTTTATTTTCCTTATACACTAGTCCAGTGATGGAAACCATGATTCACAGGACAGCTGAATGAGCTGCTTCTGGGGCAGAGAATTCAAAAGTCAGTGGACCCCCAGAAATTGCATTTAAATATTGGTGTTTGTGCAGATGTGCATTTTTCTGGTGATGGGGCTCATAACTTTCATCAAATGAAAACAGGGACTCCTTGAAACAAGGATTTCTTGACCCAAATAGATTGAGAAATGTGGCCCTAAAAATCAATGACTCTCAAGAGTTTTTTTATTATATTGTATATTTAAGATATAGTTTTGTTTACTGTTTACTTTATAATAGCATATCACTGTTCTGTTTTTAATCTGGAAGAAAATTATATATGTTTGTATATGGCATCTATATGATTCCCCTCCTCACTAGTATTCTTTTACTTCTGGAAAGGATAGTTTTAGGTATGTCTAGTTATTGTCCAAAGTTCCTCATTCCACTGATTTAAAAAAAGTCGTTCTCTGAATTCTCATATCACTTTTTTCTATGACTTTCTTATGGAACTTATTAACTTACTGTGTATTATCATAGTTATTATGTAGTCTTATTTTCCCTACTAGAGCTAAGTTTTAAATGCAAGTGTGTTTAATTTCATCTTTGTGTGTGCAATTGAACCTAGCAGAGTGACATATACAAGAGCATCCAATAAATATTTTTGTTCAATCTGTGCTCAGTTGCTTTTCCTATCTCAAAGATACTTCTTGGGTATTAATATATTTTTATAAATTTTTATTTATTGATTTGAGAGAGAGAGAGGAAGGAAGGGGGAGAGAGAGAGACAGTGAGACAGAGGCATCAGTTTGTTGTTCCACTTATTTATGCGTTCATTCATTGGTTGATTTTTTTATGTGTCCTGACCAGGGATTGAACCGGCAACCTTGGCATATGGGGACAACATGCTAACCAACTGAGCCACCCAGTCAGGGCAAGGGTATTAATATTGGAATCTGGCAAGCTCACATTCTTCTTTCTTACAATAATAAATTTTGTACTTTAACAGAATAAGAGTCAGTGAAATGAACTAAGAAAAGAAAGTGAGTAAATTCTAATCAGATACAACTTGAAAGGTCTATTATCACTTTTCGCTTGACTTTCAGACTTTACTAAGAACAGTTTATTTAAAATTTTAAATTGATATAATTCTTTTAATTTTTTTGTACTTTAGATTCCATTCCCTTGTTGAAGAAGATCAGAAAGACTGGTGTAAGCACCCTTATAGTGTTGGCTTCTGGATAGTAGCTTTGATTTGCTAATGTGGATATAATTTGAAGACTTGTATTTTAAAAACAATTGTATAGACTTACTATGTTGATCTTAGTTAAGTTTTGTTTTGTTTTTAAACCAGCCATAGAAACTTATCAGGCTAGAGACCTGAGCTGACATTTATTTTAGACACACGTATCTAGGAGCGTATGTGTTGGGAGGTTGAGAGGTATTTGAGGACATGTGTTGACTCTGTAATTTCAAGTGTATAACATTTAAAAACATGTACTGTTTTTGGAAGAAATAGTATCTACAGCAAATGCTACTTTTGAAATGATGGCTGGACAGACATTTTAAAAAATGAAGGTAGATGAGACATACTTGACTTTCAAAAATTGTATTTTAAATTCCTGCAGAGTAGAATCCTTTAGCTGTCTTAGAGGACTATATTAATCACAGATTAATGATTTGATTATGTTAACTTAGTCTTCAGTAAACTCTTACATAAATAGAATCATCTTTATTACATCTGGGATCATTTAAATAGCATAATTACAATGTAGTTGTGCTATGTAATGAAAGGTAAGGGATAAATGATCAGAGGTGACTATAAGCATTGCAGTAAGTGACTTATAAACTGAAGGTCACCATTTTAATTGGAAGGTTTGTGAATCTCTTAAATTCTGTAGTCAAATGAATGATATCAAAGGAAGAAGTAATTTAACATAACAATTGTGGCTTACGCTGAACATATGTTCCTGTTAATAAGTTGCATTATGGTGTTTAAGGAATTGTATGTAGTTAGTACATTTTGGTTCATTTGATACCCACAGTTTTTCTTAATTTTTATTAGTGAGTTGTTACAGTGGTTAACAAGAAATACACAGATTTAAGTTGCAATAGTTTTCCCAGAGTTATATGATCTAACTTCACAAGCTTCTTGGACATATGTAGATGCTTTTCTATTTTGCTTTCGTTATGACATACAATTGATATAGGCAAGCATGAAAGCTTGGGCAAATTTTCCCATTGCTTTTTCTGGATCTTGCTCAGGTTCTGTGGTATTTATGTAAAGCACAATTTTGTTACTTGGGAATGCATGTTGAAATTATCATGTGTACTATTTTGCTGTAGGCCTGTTGGCATTGCCACAAAGGTAATACACTGCCAGTAGGCCATTTCCTTGTCGACTGCATTTACAATTTAATAGAAATATTACATGACTTTTTAAACAAGTGTTTTGGCAGGGAGGAAATGGTAGATTCCATACAAACAAGCATAGCTTCCTTTCCTTAACCACACTCCAGCTACTCAAGAAATTGTACTGGGGGTTTGGGGGTAGAATGGGAAGTCGGGTGGAAACAGGAATGACATTGATATTTACTATAAAATAGTTATGTATTTTTGACTTCTGGGTTTTATTACTACACAGTTTCAGTGAGTGACAACCAATATATTTCTGAATTAGAGCTGAAGTTATTTATATGTAGTTCACCTGACTGGGGATATCTGGTTTTGATTGGTTGAAAGGTCAGGACCACCAGAAGAACTCTTAAGATGATAGTATTGGTTTTTGTAGGGTTTTTATTTTTGAATAGTTTTGGTTTCGCTGTGTAAATTGGTCCTTCATGACCTTTGCCTAAGCACTGCTTTTGTATCAACTATGATTGTATCCTGAAGAGAAATCACTTTGGGAATTAGAGAATATGGAAAGAAAATTTGTAGACTTGTTAGCCTTGACATAAAATGTAATGGATTCCCAGTCTTCCCAAAAGATGGTCAGTTTGTTTTTTTCTCTATTATATATTTCAAACTTGAAAGGTCACATATGCAAATTTTAAAAATTTGGTTGTTCATTTTATTTCACTTTTCTTATGCAATTTAGTTCTTTGGATCTTAAGTCATTTGTAGTTTTGGATAAAGTGCTGACCTCTTTAATTCTAAAGTACTTTATAGTTTTGGAAACTGTCAAAAAAATCACTTTACTTTTCAGTCTTTATTGTGGCCACATTCTATTGTACTTCCTAGGATAGATCCCAGCTTTTCCGTAGGAAAAGAGAACAGTTTATATTTAGACCTTTCCCCTTTTCTTACTGCTTTTGACTTCTTTGCCAACTTACCTGGCAGCTGTGGTAAGTTATGCTGCTGTGGTGTGGTAGAGACTGGCATTGGGCGTGTTCTTATAGCCATCACAATATTGGCTTTTGTTATTTTCCATGTTTCAGTTTGTTGGTAATGGACATATGGACATCATATGTTCCACAGAGTTCTGTGTGAAGCCAATTTGAACTGTTTCCATTTGCCTCAAGTCCAATCATGATATTTATTTTTCCATGGCACTTACCCAGATTATCCATACCTCCTGCTTAGCTTGTGTCACTGCCACCATGGACTGTATTTCTTCTGATTGCCTTCATTTTTTCACAGTATCTAATTGCCTAGTCCCTCTTAGCTTTCTTTGCACAGCATTGATTGATGTTTATAAATTATCCCAAGATCTCTTAGATAATAGTCAGGTGCATAGTAGTATGATATTCAGCTTGTTTTTCGTTTATACATAAAGAATGTTTTATAATTCAGCCTTATAGACTGGAAATGAATATTTTAGTGGAAAACTTAAAAAATTAACAGTATAGTTTTAGACAATATTGCTTACTTTTTAGTATCAACAGTTATAGCAGTGTGATTGATCTTTCAAAGTCCCTTTGATATATCAAAGCAGGTCATAATTTTTATTCCTGAATTTTGGAGGGAAGATCCTAGATGCTTCTTCCTTTTAGGCTTGAAAAAATATAACCACATTATTGTTTACCACAGCTATTCTAGCCCTCTGTTAAAGTCATTTTAGATATTGATTTTCAGAATGGGAATAAATGAGTTGATTTTATTTCATGACATTCGGTGAGCCAGATGTTGTTACTATGACTGGGAAGCTTTGGCTTTACACAGCAATGCATTTATTCATTTATTCAGCAGATATCACTGAGCACCTACTATGTGTTAGGGACTATTTCAGGTGCTGAGGATGCAGCAGTAAAAAAAATTCTTTTATTGAGCATATATTCTAATAAGGGAGAGAGGTGATAACATATTAGATAGTAATAAGTCCTACAGAAGAAAAAATAAAGTAGGAAAGCACAATAGGAAGTCTCAAGGGTGGAATGGAGTGCTTGACGCATTGGATTGATAGTGCAGGACTCACTGAGAATATGACACTTTGATAAAAAGTTGAAGGAAATATGAGGATATCCAGGTGCAGCATATACTTGATAGAGGCAATTGATTGCAATTTTGGTGGTCTTGAACTTGGGAGTCCGCGTTGTAACTCCTGGTATAGATCATGGAGGCTTGAAGGTTACAATAAATACTTAGGCTTTTATTTTCTGAGGTGAGAAGTTGCTGAGGGTTTCTGAGTAGATAAGTGACATGAGAATAGCCTGAAATAAGGGTGGGATCACATAAACTAGTTAACATAAACTAGTGTAGAAGACTTGCATAAACCAAGCAAGAAATGATGGTGATTTGGCTGAGGAGGTTAGAAGCAGAGAAGATAGTGAAAAGTAGTTGGTTTCTGGTATATTTGAAAGTGGATTAACAACATTTTTTGATGGATCAGGTACATGAGAACATTGTCAGTGATGAAAAGCTACTCTATATAGCTTTGAAATATGGTTTTCTCCACTCTGTCAAAATATGAGGCAGAAAATAAAGTGGAATATAGAATTTATTCTCCCAGAAAACCCAACTGCAAATGTAATGTTCGTTGTAGAAAGGAAGGAAGGTGTAAAGAAAGAAAGCAAAGTATAAAGAAGAAAATAAAAATCACTTGCACTTACTGTATGTAGAGATTTACAGTTAACATTTTATATATGATACTTCTGTTTGCACACACACACACACACACCCCATAAGGACATACTGTTTTTAACCAGAATTGGAATTATGAGATTATTTTCTTATTTTCATTTAGTGCTGTATCTTGATAACATCCCCATATCCTTAAGATTTTTGAGCCTTAAAATATTTTTAAAATTTCTTAATGAAATAATTTCATATGATTAAGCTTTAAAGTAAATAGAATTTTTTTTGTTTTTTGTTTTTTTTACAAAAGGGAACAACTTAGGTAAAAAAGCCATTGCTAATCAACAATCCTAAAATGTGTAAAAATATCTATGGGCTTAATTTTTCATACCAATAAACTACTATCCATAAATTATCACAAATTATACTTTTAAAGAGTATAAGTATTCTGACAACTTTTAAATTAAAGTATAATATATCAATTTTCTGTGGACCTTATTATTGTTTCTTTTCTAAAAATACTATTTTTATATAAAATTTTTAAAACTCCCTTCCAGAGAAAATTGTTTTTGGGCCTTAAGAAGCTAATATTTACATTGCAATTTATACATCCTATCTTTTACTTTGTATCAGTAAGCAGTCTTAACCAGCTGAATGATTACATCAAGCCTAAATAATTAACCATATCAGAAAACATGCAATTAATAACGAACAGATTGTTAGATACTTCCTTCTAGCAGTACAGTCATTTACAAAAGAAAACATTCTAAATGTTTTTTTCATTTAAAATGTATTTCACCTGCCAAAAAATACAAATGTGGTTTTCTTAACCTTGAACACTGATATATGCATGTGCAGTAGGGAAGCATTCCTCCAGTTGCCAGCTAATTAGTTATTGGGGTAAGTGGAATTGTTCTCCAACCACCTGACTCCTTCTAGTATCTTTTGTGCTGTTGGTATTCTGCATTTATAAAATATTTTGCAATGTTTCAAGAAGAAAAGTTCTGAAAAGTTTCTAGGAGAGAGGAGAAAAAAAATGAAGGGCAGATTTACAAGTAACCGTATTTGGGGTTTGGAGGAGGGAGGAAAAAGAAGAGGCTAGAGAGTAAGAGAAAAATTAGGAGAATGTTGTATTTCAGGCAAAAAAGAAAAGATTTTTAAGAAGGAGGTGCTCGATGACCTTATACAAATGTTTGTCTTCTTTTTTGCCTTTAGATTGGGTAAAATGAATAGGTTATCAAATTGGAGGTCATGATTAACCTTTAGGAGTGTAATAATTCACTTGAGTGATACAGGAGGAATCAAGGAATAAATGGGAAGTAGAGAAATGGGAGTAGCACCGGTAGACTCTGGTTGACAGTCAAGAAAAGGAGAGAAGTTAGAGGAAAAGCTTGAAGGGATCAGGGTTAAGGGAAGGTTTTAATAGGGAGAGGACCTAATCTAATTTAAGGATGAGATGCAGGATCCAGGGAGAGGATTAAAGATGGACGGAGTGGAGCCAACAATGATAAGCAATGAAACAAGACCTTAGTAAAGGAAGAAAGGAATGTGATTGAGGATCATTAGTTATGGTGAAAATGGATTTAAAGTATGTTCCTTTCATAACATGCTCATGCCTTGAACATCACTTACTGCTGCAGAATCAGTGTAAAACATTTTATATGGTTGCCAGATTTCAACAGGGTCACTAGGCAGAAAGGCAGTAAAACTTGTGCTAAGCAGTGCTTGGTTTAGGAGTGCTGGTTAGAGGTCATGGAGGTTCAGTTGCTTAAAAAGTATTCAGAACCTCTGAGCAACTGTATTCTGACCTGCTCTAAAAATAAGTAATTCAGAGTGAAACTAATTACTGAAAGATTTCACCAACTTAAAAAAAAAAAAAAAACAAAAAACAATTGTTGGAAAATACAAATAACATAACATTTACCATTTTAACCATTTTAAAGTGTACAGGCCAATGGCATATTCATTCACATTGTTGTATAGCCATCACCACCATCCATTTGCAGAACTTTAAAGTTTTTTTCCCTTTTTTTTATAATTGTGGTAAAATATACATAACAAAATTTACCATTTTAGCTATTTTAAATGACATTAAATATATTAACGTTATTCTGCAGCCATAACCCCTGTTCACCTCTAGAACTTTTTTATTATTTCAAACTAAAACTCTGTGTTTATTAAACAGTAACTCCCCATTCCTTACTCCCTTTTCCCAGCCCCAAGTAACCACCATTCTGTTTCTATGAAATTGACTATTCTGTGCACCTCATATAAAGTGCAGTCATACAGTAATGTTCTTTTGTGTCCGGCTTATTTCACTTACATAATGTCTTTAAGGTTCATCCATATCATAGCATGTGTCAAAATTTTATTCCTTTTTACGACTGAATAAGACTCCATTGTATACATATTCCTCACGTTGTTCATTTATCCATTGATGGGCTCTTGAGCTGTTTCCACCTTTTGGCTGTTATAAATACTGCTACTATAAACTATGAATATGGGTGTACAATATCTGTTGGATTTCCTGATTTCAAATCTTTTAGATATATACTTAGAAGTGCAATTGCTAGATCATATGATAATTAATTCCAGGTTTAATTTTTTGAGGACCCACCATACTGTTTTCCACAGCTCACCCATGTCTGTACTAGACATACAGATCAGAGGGTGTAGAGAATGCATAATATTTATATTTATGTATTTATAGAGCTCATGAAATGCAAGAAAATTGTATCTCTTTAGGGTGAATCACATTAAAATCATTGTAGGAAGTGAGCTGACTTCTTAAAAGATCTTCAGAGAAAAAGATAACATTTTAAAAATAATCTTTGGTAGTGATAAATTTCTTTCTCATAGTGCATAAAGTTGTTGACGTGTGATGTAGACTGTTTTGTTTCCCACAAACCTTGTTCATTTGAACTATTTTTATTTAAAAAGCACTTAATGTGTATTTTTCTTTAATTGTTAAACATTTGTCTGTTTTAAAAGCTTGACCTAAACCCTGTACTTTTGAACCATTAAGAGGTTACATGCGTCATGCTCCAATTCTTGACTGATGTCAACATAAAATATTTGAAAGCTTATTTCAGTAATTTAATTTCATATTAAAATTATTAATGACAGTTTTATATGTTGTTTATAAATGTGTACTTAAAATATGGTTATTATTCCCAACAGGAACCTTTTATAACACATTTAATGGAAATTTATAATATAAACATTAGACATGACAAAGAAAACAAAAAAGATAGTCTTTTAATAGTAAAACAAGAATGTGAGGCAAAGAAATTGAAAATATTAACTATTTTCTTGCTTTTGGAATATTTCATGGTTTTTCTTTTGAGATATTAGTCGAAAGTGCCACATAGTTTTTCTAGTAACTTTTTAAAACATTTTTAAAGATTTTATTTATTTATGTATATATATTTTTAGAGAGAGTGGGGTAAGAGTGGGTGATAAACATCAGTGTGTCGTTGCCTCTTGCACGTCCCCAACTGGGTACTTGGCGCACAACCCAGGCATGTGCCCTGACTGAGAATCAAACCAGCGACCCTTTGGTTCACAGGCTGGTGCTCAAACCACTGAGCCACACAAGTCAGGGCTCTTCTATTAACTTTTTATTTGAAGTGAAGTGTTTTCAGATTTGATCTCTTGGCTGCTATAATGGATAGTTTGGGAGCTGTGATCTCTCTCTTTATTGGCATTTTCCCTAAATTATAGAATAAGAGCTTAATGTTTGAAATATGAAATGCTTTTTTTCTACTTATACCTTTCTTTAATCTTATAAAACAGGAAAATAAACTAATGATCTCTGATATCCATAAATATAGCCTTACGATTTTATGTCCTTTCTTTGCTTTCGTCTTCCATTATGAAGAATTTTTCTAATTCATCACAAATAGAACCTTTTATTGATTTTGTAAATATATGTATGAGTCTTTTAGTAGTACTTTACATATTACATTATTTTAATATCTGAATATAACTGTCTGATTTATGGACTTAAATTTAAAAAGTAGTTCTCTAGTTGTTATTTTTTGTACATTTTCTTAATAATTTAGTTCCTGCCCTGACTGGTGTGGCTCAGTGGGTTGAGCATCCACCTGCAAACCAAAAGGTCGCTGGTTTGATTCCCAGTCAGGGTGCATGCCTGGGTTGCAGACCAGGTCCCTGACTAGGGGCATGTGAGAGGCAACTGAATGATGCTTCTCTCTCATGCATCAATGTTTCTCTCCCTCTCTTTCTCCCTCCCATCCCTTCTCTCTTAAAATAAATAAATAAAATCTTTAAAAAAATAACTTAGTTACTTTTTCCAGATAGTTAAATACATAAGTACTGTATGTCAAAATTAAATTTATAATGTGGACAACAGGGAACAATAAATATACAAAGTAAATTTTTAGTTGCCATTTTACATATGTATTTCCTGTATGAATATCTTTTTTGGGGAAATGAGTTCCTGGTAGATGATTTACATAATTTTATGCTGAATGTAAAAATAAATAAATTGTTAAAATGAATACTTAAAAGTAAATATAAAAATTTAAACCTTTGTATATCATTTGACTTCTTGGACTAATAAATAGTATCCTATGCATTTACTAGTTTTTTGTGGTATGGCTAATAATAATTATAGCTGATGCTTACTAAACTTTTTCTGTATGCCTGCCATTGTTCTAAATATTTTTAAAGTGTCAATAGTCTTTTACTTTTTAATTTAAATTTATTGAGATGAAATTAATATAAAATTAACCAATCTAAAGTGAACAGTTCCGTGGCATTTAATATTTTTACAGTATTATGTAACTTATTACCTCTATCTAGTTCTAAAATATTTCCATCATTCCCAAATAAAACTCAGTAGTTGTTAAGTATTTTGTTCTTATTCCTTCCTTTCTCCAGACCCTGACAATCACCTATCTGCATTCAATCACTGTGGCCTTCTATTCTGGACATTTCATATGAATGGAATCATGCAATATGTGGTCTTTTGTCAATGGCTTCTTTCACTTGGCTTTTGTATATTTTCAGGGTTTATCCATGTTGTAGCATGTCAGTAGTTTTTTCCTTTTTATGGTTGTGTTCTGTGTATTTTGTATGTACTAATTTATTTTAATCCTCACAACAATCCTGTGAAGTAGGTGTTACTACTATTATCTATAGTTTATAGATAGTAAAAGTAATGTGTAGAGAGGTTGTATAACTAGTACTTGGAAAAATCAGGATTAGAATCCAGGCAGTGGACTCTAGGACCTGTCCTTTTAACCTAGATGTAATATAGTATTATATTTATCCTTTTGTAAAGTAGATCCTAAGTATATACTGAAGTAAATTGGAAAGGAAATTCTGTGATAAGGGGGCAACTGGAAAAATTTATGTGGTATAGCTGAATATCTTGGCAATTAGAAAGTTTAAAGGCCATGCATAAAATATGTAAGACCAAACATTAATTATAAGCATTATGTTTTTGATACTTTGGTATTTTTGGAGCTAAATACCACCCAAAATTTTGTTTGAGAAACATAGCAAAGTGTGGTAGCTATTTCTTGGAGATCTGAAGCATTTCCCAACAATTATTTGGCCTTTATGTAAAATTTAAGCCTGCATCAAAAGTTCTTCAAGGTCACCCCTCCCTGCAATATTAATACTTGATGATCAGAATTTGGCAGTTTCCCAGAATTCTGATCACTGACCTTCTTAACACCTAATTTTCCACTTCTTTTTTTTTTTTTTTTTTTTTTGAGAAAAGTTAAATCATCTTAAATAACCCTTTGCTCTTAAATTATATGGTTTGGAAATAGAGAAAGCATCCTTTTGATTTACTGAAGCAGTTGAAACTTTTGGGGAAATAAATATTTCTTTTATAAACTTTTTCTCTTAACTGAACCTTCAGTACCAGAAGATAAAACAAAACGCAAACCTCTTTGTCTTGTAAATCTTCTAGAGCCTGCAGAGGAGATGGTGATGTTGTCCAAATAATTAGCTTGATGACATGTAGATGAGAGATTTTAGGTAAAACAGATTTTTGAGCCATAATTTTATTATAATGCCAGATATATGATATAGAAAATGTTTCAGTTAGGGCAGTAAAAAATTTATATCCCCAAATCTCAACTCTTACCTCAGATAAGTTTATCAATGAGTCCTTAAGCATTTTGTTTTACATAATATAAAAGATTTTATTTGCTATCTTTGTATGTATACAAATAACTACATTGCAAATTTCTTTTTCATATGAACTATTTATTGAATTTGTGGCATTTGTTTGTAGTTGTAATTAGTGGCGTCTATGCTTTGCTTCTCATAGAGGGAATTGGGTTTTTTTCCTCCGATGAATTTAGATAAGTTCTAGGTACAAAGTCGCCAGGTAAGGAGTTTGCCCTCCTATTCATACAAGCTGTCCTCTGTTTTGCAAGACATGTTTCAGAAAGTCAGTTGACAGAAATAAGAGAAGGTTCTCAGCCTGCAGAACTTTATTATGCATTCTCTAATTTCATTTCCCTCATGAATAATATATTTCTAGTACTTTATACATCTTCTTTAATATGGACCCTTTCACATTTAAACACAGTGTTGATTGTATGGAATTTAGTGAGCTGCTTATTGAGCCTGAGGATTTGACTTCTGTTTACATCTAGATTGTTACTTTTTATCACGAGTCAGTATTTCTTTTCTATTAATGTTTTAAATCCTCACCTGAGGATATGTTTATTGCTCTTTTGAGGGGGAGATAGATAGATAAGATAGATAGATAGAGATGTGAGGGAGAGACAGAGACATAAGTGTGAGAGAGAAACATCAATTGGTTGCCTCCTGTATGCACCCTAAATTGTAATTGAACCCGCAACCTAGATACGTGCCCTGACCAGGAATTAAACCCACAACCTTTTTGGTGTATGGGATGAAGTTTCAGTCAATTGAGCCACCTGGCCAGTAGATATATTCATTTTTTATAAATTGAAGTAGTACTCATTTTAAATATTTGTCAAGATGAAACCCTTGAAAAGTGTTGAAAAGCTATCTATAAGTACATTTTTCTATTAGAGTTATAGATGATAGAGCTTATGGTTGAAGGATGTTGGGAGCTAGAGCCTTCTCTGAATATCTCTCCATTTTATCAGTGAATTATTTGTTCTCTCATGTGAAAAGCATCCAGAATCTTCCCTGCCTTCGGGTGCCTTTGAAGGGCTAGGCTGTTAGTAGAACAGACCAGGAGATAGGAAGTAAATGAAGGAAAGGGAGGAGCAGATTTGTTTGACTCACGTGTTATAGAGAATGGTACTATGTTACCTTGAGTTATTTAACATGCTACTTAATTCTGTTGTAGGCTCTGTATTTCCCTAGTTAGTCATTCATTTTGGGGGTAATTCCTTGACTCTCTATATGAAGCATCCTAAGAAGACATGCTGCTTATTAGTAAAACAAATATTTTAGATGAATCTGTTTCCCCTGTTTTTTTTTTTTTATTCTTTGAAAGACTGTACAAAGAGTGTTAGAATGTACAAAGGACAAGACTTCCTGCGTTTGAACCAACCAAATTCACTTGTCTGAAACTTAGTGGGTTTGACATTAGAGGAGTCTTTCCTGGATCACAGGAGTTGAATGATTGTGTTGCGAAAACATACCCTGGTTCTAGCAGTAAGAGTTACTTTTTGTGTGAAAGCAATTCAAAATTAGAACTTCAGGCCAATAAATTTGTTGTGCTTTTATGAGATAATGGAGAATATAAGAAAAATAGAATTTCTGAAATTTGAAGAATGAAATTTAAGTATTTATTTGTAGGTAATACATTGCTTAAGAGATAAATAAGCCATTAATGAGTTGACGCTAATTTGTTTATAGTTAACTTGTTTGTTAATGAGCTCTTTGATTTAAAATAAGATATAGAATACTGGATACCTACTAGATAATCAAGTCTTGATTTTTAAGTCTGTTTATATGAAGCATAAGAAAAAGATTAATTTGGCACGTGTAATCAAGTAGCAGAAGCAGTTTGAAAGCTGGACACAATTGAAATATAATTGGAATTAAATAGAAAACATTTATTTCATATTTGTAAATGAGGTTTTAATTAAAGTAAAATTGGTTCATCTTTTTTTTTGACATTTCTTTGAGAAGGAAATTCAAAACACACTTCAGTTGATGGTTGGCTTTCTCTGACTTTGATTAATCACTTTCAAAGTAAGCAGTAGACCAGTACAGTAATTTTATGATTATACACAAGTGAGATTATTTGAAACTTTAACTAATATAACCGTAAAGGAAGTTTTACATTGGTCAAATTTATGTAATAGTGTGTATTTTTCTTTTGTGATTCAAATACAAGTGCTAATCTGAAAAAAGATTCTATTATTTTTGCAAATATAATTTAATGGCAGAAAATTTTAAACCAGAAATATTAGTTTCAAAGATATTTATCTATTAATACTGAATACTTTAACTTTTTTGGAAAACTAGCTGATGAAATCTGCAGTGTGGTTAAGTATTGGAAAGAATCCAACTAATGGAGTTGACTGTAAGTTATGATTCCACACCAATGAACCAACTTGTGTTTCCTAAGAGCACTGCTAAAAATAAAACTTTGAACTGTCTGAAAGATTTGAAATGACAACAGGATTTGATTATTTATTATCAGAATAAAAGAACTTTCATCTGTAAGTTTAAAATTTTTTCAAGTTTAAAAACTGATAAATTATTTTCTAATTAAATTAATAATACTGCAGAATGTACATCTAGAATCTTCATTGGTAACAAATTACTTAACTCTTTCTGAAAGACTCATAGTCTTATCAAGAACATCACCCTATCTGTAGTATTACTTATCTAAAAATTTCTCCTAAGTTCATTTCTTAGAATAAAACTTTTGACAAAATAAAATGTGTTTTATCACTGATACCATATGAAACAAGTATGAAAATGTTTACTATTTTAATGTATTTTCTTAAGAGGCACTTGCTTCATCTCTTATAGGGATTAAAAAAAATACTGTTTAATGGTAAAAGCCAAGTACTTATATTCTTTTCAATACTAAATACTAATACTAATAAAATAAAATTTACTTGGTATTTTATAATGGAAACTTCATTCAGTTTTTAACAATAAAACTTATACCACAGATTTATGAGGAATGGATATGCTTTTCATAATGTTATTAATTGTACAACTTTTTCCTTATATGTTGTGAATTTTAATTATTTTGAGCTTGCTTTTTAATTTTGAAACTGCATCAATTCAAAACAAATTAGAATCTTTCAGAAAGGACTGTCAAAGTTTATACTTTGTTCTGTTTCCTTATTTTGACCTGCCTTTTATTATATATTCATTCCATTTTTTAAATGGTGCTGCATATTTAATGAAAGAAAGTTTTTTTTAAAGGAAGTGTTGCCAATCAGTCTAAATTTGTTACAGTTAAAATTTGATGGTCTACAGACAATTTATAATCCTTTTCTTGTTATAAAATATTGTCAAATTTATAGTAGTATCAGTTAGAAAGTTTATGGAAACATTGTTTAAGGTGGTTTAAAATAGAACTAAATCTTTAATTTGAATTTGATGGCACCTGTTTTCATTTTGTTCCCCCGGCAACACCACTGGTACCAAAATTGCCCATAGACCACCCTGGTTTTTTAGAAGAATGAAATCATTCTGAGTTTTTTTTTTTTTTTTTAATTTCATCCTTTTACTGACTAAATGTTTAAACAGAGTTATAAAACATCTGTCAAAGTTTGTGAACTCACTTTGGAGTAAAAGAGTTTAGGACACACAATTGGAAGTTTTGCATAAAAATCCCCAAGTAATTTTAGTTTGTCTTTCTTAGTTATGCTAAAATTTTTATTAGAATTAGAAATCAGAGAAGTAACTGACAGCAGCAAGAAAAAAAGATGTGGACTTAGAAAGTCACCTTGGAAAACTCTGCTTCCTTTCATTCATTTACTGACAATTGAGGTTTTTTTTTTTTAAAGGCAGCATGATTTTTAATTTTTTTTTTCTGGAAGGGTTTGAGGAGTCAAGGTTTGTGAATTAAGTTACATTCTTGAGACTCCTGTGGGAGAGAGATAAAGCTGACACAAATGTTATCTTTTCTCATGGGATCTGCCTTTGTTTTTCCTGCTTCGCCATTGATTCATGTGTTTGGGGCATCATGAAATGTCATTATTCTGTCTCTTTTAGTTGTGGGTAATTTAGACTTACATGAAGTAAAATAAGTGGCTGAAAATAATTAATTTTCCTGGTCCAGAGATCAGACTTGAGTGTCGTGTAATAGGCAAACTAAGCCAGCCATGTTATATTAACATGTATTCTTTGGGCAATTTCCTTGATCAAGTGAGATTTATTTCTGTGTTTTCCAAAGGAAAATTCATAGGGAACAATATTGATTTATCTTGAAAGAATGGGGTGTATAAACCAGAGAACCTTTGTTTTATTTGTATTTGATGGTCCTTTCTCATATAGGTTCTCTCTCCTGCCCTGAAGATATGTAGAGGTGGCTGAATACCTAAATCTGACTCAGTGAGATAGAGCTTTATATAGAACCAGCAAAGATGCTAAATATTTGACATCTTTTAAAGTTATATTCTGCCATTCTTTTTTTACTGTAAAATTACTTTTCCTTATAATACATAAATAATTTTTCTGTTTTTCTTAATGAGGTACATATGCCTGAGCAATCATCTCTCTCCCTAATAATATTTTCTATATTATTAGGCTAATATAGAAAATGTACTTTGGATGAATCAGAGCTTCTCAATATGATTTTTTTTGACATTTACAAAAACCATTGTATCAGGGTTAGGAGATTATTCTGGTGTAATAGAATGTTATTTGAATTATGTATACATTTTCATCATGTTTAAACCAGTTATTAGGAAAAATTTACTTCTTGACTCTGTTCATTCATTTTGAAGGGAGCGGAAAAACTTGTGTTGACATTCCCTGTACATCTTGATACCTCATATAACCAGCTACTTCAGCAATATATAAATCTTAGTGGCATTTTAAAATTTTGGCTTCTTCATTGGGTAATAATATGATGAAATGGAAAGAACTGCTGTTGAAGTCAGACCTTCCTGTTTAGCTTTCTAATCTCTCTAAACTATGCTATCTCTGTGACACAGCAAGTAACAACCCCTTTGAGCCTCATTTTTATCATCTGTAAAAAAGCATATGATAGTACCTCTCAAGGGTATTGTGAGAGTTACATGAGAAGGAAAACTCTGACTCCAAAAAACCTCCGCTGCCTTGCGGCATACCTCTTCAGGGGAAAGGCTAAGGGAGTAAACCCCGACAGAAAATCCGGAGCCCGAGTCCCTAAGGCGGTTTGACGTTGTAGTCAACACCGGCAACTCCTGCGGCGCACCTGAAGCCAAGCTGTATTGACTCCGTCTTTCCCTTGGACCCTTCAGCTGCGAAGAGAGGGGGGGGTCTGCTGCATGGGCAACAGCAGACCCTCCATATCACCCTGCCCAGGCTCTGTAGCTTCAGCTCCACTGGAGAGGACACTCCAGCGTCATCGCAAGATGTCGATTCAACACGGGAGGAGACAGATACCGTGTCACTCCCGAGTCGGACTGCACAGCCATTCTCGGCGGTGCAGATAGACACTTGAGAAGCTACACCATCGTCTCTCGAGACGGACGGCTGCCGCCGCCGCCGACGACGACGACGACATGAGAAATCAGATAAAAGTGCCTTGCACCCTGTCTGACACACAGCAGCAAGTTTGTTAGTGCACACTTATCCTTACACTCTCATTCTTTCTATGAATGTGCCTTCTTAGTGCTGAGTGCCCAGCAAGAAAATGCATATAATTGCAGAATGCTGTGTCCTGGTAAGATTTTGAGTAGGACTTGGGATCCATGTTTTGAGTACTGTTTTTACTTTTTAAAAATTTTATTTATTTACTTTAATAGTCAGTTTTTCATATTTATATTGTTATTTTAAGTTCTTTTTTGGCCTTTCTTATTTTTTTAATTTCTTTTTTTATTGCTGTTCTATTACAGTTGTCTCATTTCCCCCATTGCTCACCCCTGGCCCGCCCACCCCACCCCCTCTCCCACAGTCAATCCCCACCTTGTTGTCCATGTCCATGGGTCGTTTATACTAGTTTCTTGACTAGATCTTTCCCCTCTTTTCCCTTCCTTTCCCTCCCCCCTCCCCTCTGGTCATTGTCAGTTTGTTCCTTGTTTCCTATTTACTTTACCTAAACTCTTTAAAGAGAAATCCCAAAAGCCAGAGATTATTCTCTCTTACCACTCCCATTATTTACGCTTTTGGTGAAGTTGTTAGTTCTTTTCACCTCTTTTCAATCATTATGGAAAGCATTTCTTATGCATAGTAATACAAAGTATTCTTGAAGGAAATGCCTTATGAGGTGTATGCACCCAAACCAGATAAAGTTGGGCCTAAAGGAGTCAAAACTTGGTTCTGAAAAATGCAAGGATGATCTGTGCTTAACATGTGGAGTCTATTATTAAACTGTATTTGTGAAGAATTTTCATAAACAATTAAATTCATCTCTCTTTAGCAGACAGTATGCATAAATTATTTTCTTTAATCCTCACAGTTAACTCTGTGAGATCTGATTGGTATTATGATCTCCATTGGACCAGTGAAGGAAGGGAGGTCAGAAAGCGGTAGCATTGAGTCAGTTCCACTGGAGTACAAGATTGTGGTTAAGTGCTGACCCTCTTTTTTTTGGGGTGATGGTGGTGGTTATGTTTTCATAGTACTTTTATTTGTGAAGTTAGTTATTTAAGAGTGAGTCTATGACAGAATACTAATAAGATCTTTCTTCAATTAAGTGAGAATCAGTAGAAAGAAATGGGGACAGGTATGGTGGTTATTATATTAACAAATGTAGATTGACCTGAATAGTGCACTCTCCTTTCCTTTGAAGATAAGTCTACTGGTAACTTTTGGGGACATGGGTATTTAATTATAGTAATAATAATACTTAGATATTTACTGAGTTTTTACTAGGTACTAAGCACTATTCTGGGTGTGATACATGAATTCTAGTATGAGGGGAGGTACTATTGTTAACTCTACTTATATGCCAGGAAAAGTTGAACCTCAAGGAGAAAGTACTAAAGACAGTAGGACCTTTCCCCTACCTTAGAATACAACCTGAGATATAGTACAGTAAACTTTTTAGGTCTCCTGGAAATTTTTTGGTTTCAAAGGCTTTTTAACACATTTGCAGGCTGTCGATAATTGTGTTATCTAAGCTTTGCGTTTCCAGGTTAAAAATTTCAAGTTTTTCATCCATAGCTTAAAAAAAAATTTCTCTAATGTTTAATTGTACCATGAGATAAAGCAAGTTGAACATATCTCTCTTTTTCACTTACAAAGTCCTACATATAAATCATAGGTCATGTTTAATTTACATGTTTAACCTTGGGGATTCTGGATCAGAGTTAGAAAGAAACTAATTTTTTAATTGTAAAAAATTTGAGGAAGGTCTCTGTATTTATACTGGGCCCCACTTTCTTATAATTGAAGAAATATTTTGAAGAAACTATTATACAAATATTGAATTATTATATTTTATACCTGAAATAAATGTTGTATGTTAATTATATATCAATAACAATTTAAAAATAGAACAAATATTGCAAACCTTTTATAAATCTTTTAAAAATAAGAAAATAGTGATATATTGTTTACTTATTTTTACTGATTATAGAATTAGTTAAGATTAATATTGGTATTTCAGTTTTATTTGATTTGGTAATAGAAAATAAAAATTGGAAGGCTTCTCCATAGGTCTATTAATGTACAACCTCTTTCATCCTTTAATGGATTTTTAAAACATTTATTAACCACCTGCTCCATGCCAGGCATTATGTGTATATGTAGGGATGAAATATAGCAGTATAAATAATCCTTATGCTTAAATAGCTTACAGTCTGTGGATGAGATAACATTGGCAAGCAAGTGCTTATGTTATATTTTGATAAGTACTATGGTAATTATGTCTAGATAATGATAAAACTCAACATTATTGGGAGAAGGGGTGGGTATAGGCATAGGTATGGAGTCTTGAAGAAAAGGAAGTCTTCGTTGGAGATGTAGTTATAGAACAAGATACAATTTTTCTAATTAGAGAAAGTAGGATGTGTAAAGGGAGACTTAGAACATTCGGGGATCCTGAAGAACTCCCAGGGGCAGTAGCATGGAGTATGGGTGTCAATCATTTTTATATGTAGTGGTGCTAATGTTGGAGAGAAAGGTGTAGTGGTCATGTCATGAAACCTTGCATTTTATCATGGGCATTCTAATTTATTTCCCCTGAAGATTATGGAAAACTACTGAAAAAATTAAAGCAGAATGATGAGATCTGATTTTTTGCTTTTTGTTTTTTAGGGGGGGTTATGTCACTATGGCAGCAGTAGAAGAAACTGATTAGGAGCCAAAATTAGGAAGACTGCTATTAGGAAGCTCCCAATAATCCAGATGAGAAGTAATGATAACCTCGATTAAAGTATTAGCTGAGGTGATAGAAAGGTAGTCAAGAGATATAAAGGAGGTAAAATGAACAAGATAAAAGTTAGTGTTTTAAAACCACATTGAGCCAAACTGTCAACTTATAACTGTGTCTGTGACATGAAGGTGTATATTCATCCACCACAGGTTTGATTTGCAGCATTTTCTTATCAAAGATGCCTCCATTATATTTTCTTTTATCTCTTCACTGTCTCCATACCAGAAGTGAAATAGAAAGCCTGACTTCTTGGGACAGGCCCAGTATTATTGTATTCTTTCTTTTGTAGGGGTGGGGGAAGGTTGTAATTTAAATTCATGGTAGAAGTGCTATATATAGAGTTACAAACAAAAAATAAATTTGTGCTGTCTTTTAGATTAGCTGTATAGTTACCTTTACTTTGCTCTTTATTTCATTGTGGATTTGAGTTACTGTGTACTGTCCTTTCATTTCAGCCTGAAGGGCTTCATTTTGCTTGTCTTATGGGGGAGGTCATCTAGCAGTAAATTCTTTCTATTTTTTTTTATCTGAGCACGTCTTAATTTATTTTTCATTTTTGAGGAAGGAGGGGAAGTCCTTAGCAGCAGTGGCTTTTTAGTGATAATGGGAAAGAGGAGGGAAGAATAAAACCTAAGGTGGTGCCTTGGCTGACCATTCCTGAAAGGCAAGTTGTTTATCGGGGACTGATTATATTGATGAAGGGCTTTAAAGAAAAGATCCTTGTTTGGACCCTAGAACTTCCGGGAGAGGAAGGGTAGATGAGTATGGCTCAGGGACTAGTTCTACGCTGTTAATTTGGTCATACTTGTCAGAATTGATGTGGGAAAAGCCACTACATCATATTGCTCAACAGATACTAAAACCTTTTGGCTTTCTTAAAGTTGTAACACAACAAAAGTGTTTTTACCTGCAAGATTTCTTTGTCTGTAAAGAAAAATATTTGCTACAAATCTTTTATTTTTAACTCTCCATTTAGAAAATTTTTAATTGTAGTAAATAAAAAACACATAACACTAAATTTACCATCTTAACCATTTTTAGTGTTAAATATATTAACTTTGTTGTGCAATGGATCTTCAGAACATTTTTTATCTTACCAAACTGGGACTGTATACCTATTAACTCCCCATTTCTCCGATGCACCCCTGTTCTTAGTAACCACAATTCTACTTTCTGTCTCTATGAATTTGACTACTTTAGATACTCATATAAGTGGAATCATACAGTACTTCTCTTTTTGTGACTTAGCATAATGTCTTCAAGGTTCATCTGTATTCTAATGTAACAGGACTTCCTTCCTTTTTTCAGGTTGAATAATATTCCATTGTATGTTTATACCACATTTTGTTTATCCAGTCATCCTGTTCATTTATCTTTTTAAGTATAGATTATGTTTCTATTTCACCCACTAAGATTCTTTATCTGTAGATTTTAGTTTATTTAGGGACATAGACCATTTACCTGACTTGTTCTTTGGAAGTCATATTAATGGTTATATTTTCTATGTTTTGTTGCTATACTGCCAATTTATATAGCTATATTAATTATATATTTAGAGATCTTTGAGTATTTCATTATTTACTTAGACATTAAACTAAGTTTTAAAAGAACTTGGGACTTTATCAGTTAAATAATTATCAATAATACGGCTAATAAATAAATTCTTTTCCAGTTGCATGCAAACTCTGTACTGCCCTGGTTTAAATTATATCACCTAACACTGCCTCAAGGCTTATGACATTATAACTTTTCAACTGAGCAATACTTAATTTGTTATGAAAGTTAAAGAAAAGTTAACTAATTCCATCAAAATTGTGCTGCTGACATCTGTTCCTGATAAAATTTTAGTAATGTGATAAGAATTAAAAGCATTGTGTGATCTTTGGTTTCTGGTTCCCACGATAGTAAACTGCTAATGCCTTGTATTTCCTTTGTGAATCATTTATTATATGTGAGGTGTTATTAAGTCCAAATGGAAAAGAAATGTGGTACTGAGGGACACAGCAATAACTGAGTTTTTTTTTTTCACACTAGAATTCTTAGATTACCAGTTAAATTTTGCAAAATAATAAAACATATGAAAGAATTTTTAATACATTTAGGGCATGAAATTTTGTGAAGCTACATAATATTTTAATGTATGCAGGTCAGTGTTTTCAGTCCATTTTGTACTCTATATCACAATCTGAGTTATCTAAAGTTTCTTAGATTACTAGTATTGGCCTTTGAGGTCAAAATTCATTTGGAAGTAATGACGGTGTATATGAATGCTCTTGAAACCAAACTCGTGTTGGGAGAGAAGAAAGCGGTTCAAAAGGGGGTTCTTGATTAAGGTAATGGAAAAAAAGAAGAGAGGTAGTAGGGAAGAATCAGAAAGAAAAAGAGTCAAGGAAAGAAAGAAGAGTGAGGTAGTTAACAGAGAGTGAAGGTAGGTTTATTGAGAAAAGAAGAGAATGGGAGCTTAGAGGGAATTAGGGTTCTTAACTTTTTACATAGTTGAGATAGTGCCCTTGATCTCTCTGAACCTGGAATAGAGGTGTTTGACCAGGTATTTGCGGATTGCTTTAGATGGCTGTTGTTGCTGAGCAACTTTGTCACTGGTGCATCCCCTAGGGTTATCGCAGAAGTAATCCTGCAGATGCTAATCTGAGCAACACGCACTTTTCAGTTAACTCCCCAGGCTAGTCTGTTTGATTGGACTCAGACATATTTGGCTCCAAAGCCCATTTTCTTTCCACTGCACAATCCATCTTCAATAGGGACGCACTTTTCTGGATTTACCCTATATCCTACAGCTTTGCTTAACTCATTTATTACCTGTAGTAAATTGATGTTCTTAGATAGAATAGTCTGTGATCATGCCATCTGTACAAATTCTTCTTTATTTCTTCACCTATTTTTCTTATAGTGTAACTTTAGGTAATATATTAATTCTCTTAAAGTTTACTTTCCTCATATTTAAAACAGGATAATAGACTTAATGGACTCACAGGTTACCGGAAAAATTAAGTGAGAGCTTGTATATAAAGGACTCAGTAAGGTGTTGGTATGGAGGGGAGGTGTATAGACATCCTAGTCTTGTTTACATTTTTATTGAGGATGGGCTATTTCTTCATTTTGTATGTAATTCTAGTGTTTAGTTTTAAAATAAATCTTCCTTTTAGTCAGATTAGCATACTTTCAATACCTATTTTTTTTAGCATTTAAATTCTGAATACTATGAACATTTCTTGACTGATGATATAACATTTAAAAATGTTTTTCTACAGATGTGAGAAATTATTTCAGCCACATATTCTCAGGTTTAATCTAAAAATGTAATGCAATTTATATTTAAATTCTAAATCCTTTAACAGGTTGGTTAGGACTAAATGAGTTACTGTATGTTCAGTACTTAGCACAGTACCTGGCACTTAGGACACACTATGTGTGGGCTAACTGCTCTTATTATTATCATCATATCATCATTCTCATCATCATCAGAGAGGTCCTGCCTGAATATATATATATCTTTTATATAAATTTATGTAAGTAAAATAGCACTTCTAAGCTTCCATTATTTTACTGCTTTATTGTTTTTTCTTA
Organism: Furipterus horrens; assembly: GCF_987537825.1. Classification (NCBI taxonomy): domain Eukaryota; kingdom Metazoa; phylum Chordata; class Mammalia; order Chiroptera; family Furipteridae; genus Furipterus; species Furipterus horrens. The sequence goes on from NW_028327177.1 coordinate 28,320,336, forward strand.
GTTTTCAGTAACTACTTTGTATTTTATTTATTCATTTATGTGCTTATTGCTTGTTTGCCTCAGCTGGAGTGTGTGTTCTTTAAAGGCAAGGACTCTTTTCTTTTTGATTGATGTATGTCCAATGCCTAAAACAGGGCATATTAGATAGGAATGAATAAATGACAACCAATATCCATTAAACTCTCAGAGTAAAAGATACTTTTTCTATATTCAGAGAGTCACAGAATAAAACTCTAATTTACACCACTTGATGAAAATACTTGAATAGATTCTACCTAAATATCAAATAAGTCATAACCAAGGCCTCAAGAGAAGAAACAGTGATAAGCAATGAACCTTTCAATGTATGTTGCTACATTCAAATGACTAATGATAGAGTGACAAAGTATGCTGAATAAGAATTCTTGAAATGGAAAGGACATAGTAACAGCCTTTAACCAAAAATAATTTGCTCTGAACGAATTAAAATACCAATAGACATAGAGTTCATCAAACCGAAGGAAGAAAATTAGGTGGTTATATCAATAGATGCTGGAAAAGCATTTGATAAAATTCAACAGTTTTTCTAAGTGAATAAATATAGTAAATCTTTATATAGAAAACAAAACAAACATTTTGGTAGTGAAATATTAAAGCTATGTCTAATCACAGATATGTCCTCTATTATTATTGTTCAGTATTTTGTATGTTCTAGCATGTTCAGTAAGATTAAATAATGGAGAAATCAGTATAATATTAGAAGACAACAATTATATTTCTGTTGTTATGATTGTATGCCCATGGGAATCAGTAGCTTTTCTTGATGCTGATAATAATTTTTAAAAGAAAAATTGATAAAACAACAACCAAGTTACAGTAGTTGTAAATATTAGAAAATACTTATGAATGAATTAATAAGAGAAGCACAGTTCTATATGAATAGCGTTACAAAACCTCATTGAATGATGTTATACTGGAACTGAAAGAAAGTAAAAAGGATGATGGCTTTATAAAATACATTTCCAATTCTTGTGATAGTATGTTACCATTTAAGAATACAATTAATCCTTGAACAACACAGGTTTGAACTGCACGGGTCCACTTAAATGTGGATTTTTTTTTTTTTAGTAAATACTGTAAATGTATTTTTCTTTTCCTTACAATTTTCTTAATATTTTCTTTTCTCTAGCTTTATTGTAAGAATACAGTATATGATACATATATAAAATATGAGTTAACATCTGTTTATATTTTTGGTAAGGCTTCTGGTCAACAGAGGGCTATTGGTAGTTAAGTTTTGGGGCAGTCAAAAGTTATATGTGAAATTTTGACTGTGCGGGGGGTCAGTGCTTAATATTGCTCAAGGTTCAACTCTATATCATGATTCCTTTTTACCTAGAATTAATAAAGAACATTTATTGTACTTTAACCAAAGTTTCATCAGGATCTATGTTGGAACTGGGTAAAATGGTGTTAATGTTTGTTGACCAAGAAAATTAAAAAATAAAGTCCGGAGCTGGCTGGGTGGCTCAGATGGTTAGAGCGTCATCCTGATATGCCAGTGTTTCGGATTCTGTCCCCAGCCATGGCACATAAAGAAACAAACAGTGACTGCATTAATAAGTGGAACAACAAATCAGACACAATCTGTCCTAAAGTAGCTCATAGTTTATTACATTATGTGGGTAATGCAAATATCCATTTGAATTTTTCTAACAGATTTATTTTACCTTTATTATAGTTTAATATAGAATTTTGTGTTTAGCAAGAAAGTGCTATACATATACATATAGTACATTAGCCTATAGCAGCTTTATACTCATTTTACTCCATAGTATCTGGAATATGCAATTGTTTCTCCAACATTACATATTGCTTTAAGCTGAAAGTGTAGGTTTGACATATTTTGGCTAGTCAAAATAGTTTTATCTTGATATATTTTTGTTTATTCTAAAAATGTTTTAAACCTAATACCACCTTGCTTCCAGGGTCACCTCACCTTTAAGAGACTAATGAGCAAGAGAATGGTCACCTTGCTAAGACATTAGGGGTGATTTTTTTTATTAGAAGTTGATATTTACATCTCTGTGTCTGGTTCTGTTGTTTAAATGAGACTGTCTGGTTCAACAGAGCAAAAACAAATGTTAAAATAATCTCAATACCTGTAATTGTCCATAAACAATCAATTCTAATTTTATGAACTTTCAAATCTTTGGTACACCAGGAGTTGTACTAATAACTATTGTAATTAGTCTTTGTAGCTGTATGTTTAATTTTTTGAAATGGCACTTTAATCTGAATGTGCAGTAAATGTTAACCACAGAAGCACACACAGGTTTCAGTATAACACAGAGCAGGAAAGAGACGCATGTAAACAGACATACTCCTCATCTTAGTATGTGGAGCCATACTTCCATAGAATTGCATTCACTGTTTATATATAGAGAGAGCAGGCAATGAAAAACTGCTGTTCCTATGGTTTTACTATGTATTTTGATCTCCTAGTTATTTACTTTTTCTAAATGTGTAGGGTGATGTTAAAAGTTGCTGGTATCAGTTAATTATTTTATTGATATAATAAAAATATATATAATGGCTGGGGGAAAGGGTGTCCCATGCCTTCATGTACCTTAGGAGAGAAAGTTATTGTTGAGAAAAAAGATTTTTAAATAATAGTTTTGGATAAGAGATTCTTTGTTAAATATAAATGACATGGGTAGTTTAAAGTTTTAAGTATGATGTGAAATTGTAATTTTTATTGCATTTAGAATGCTTTATTCATGTGAATGTCTTATAATAAAATACTTAGTCACAGAAAGTCTCTTTACAATACCAGGAGCTCCATTTTCTCAGAAGCTTTTCTAATGATTTAGTAATATTAAACAGAGACATTCAATATAATGTGTGTTGGCGTTCATTTAATATAAAGAATGCCATAAAAAGAAATCTTCATTTTAGTTTTTTTTTTTTTTTTAGTGTCTCTTTCAATAGATTATGTTTATTAACAGTTTTTGGAAATGAGAGCTAATAGAGGTGACTGAACAAGTTGAGTTTTATTCAAACTTTGACGTTTATACTCAAAGTTTTAAATTTCTCTGTTAAACTTCTAAAAAGCAATAAATATAAATATAGAACTATACATTTGAAGAAGCCACAATTATGTTCTATACCGGTGATAAAATTTAACTCAGTTCTGCTTTAGGTTGTAAATAATAAAGTTCCTTTATTCAGTCAGTGAATATTTACTGAGTGCCAGGCACTGTTCTCTGGACATGGGCTCTAGCACAGAATAAAGCAAGATTTCCTGCCTTTAGGGTATTTACATTCCAATTGGATTAGACACATAATAAATGAAACAAATAAGTACAATATAAAGTATTAGACAGTGACTAGCGCTTTTAAAAAATGCTAAGGAGGAATGTGAAGATCTGGTTGCACTTTTAAATGTGATAGGGGAAACCTTGTAAGAAGGAGACACTTATGCAAAGGCCTGAAGGACACAAAGCAGTGAGCCGTATGTATATCTGGGGTGAGGGAACAGAGAGTACAGCCTATGAAATTGGATGCCTGGGTCTTTGAGTTTTAAGTAGGAGTCCAGTGTGACTGGAATGAGCAAAGGGACAGTAATGGGAGATGAGGTAATTAAAGTAGTAAAGTTGTTACAAAGATTTTAAGATATGCTTATTTCTTCTTTAATTATGCTTTTTGAAATAAAGTCTGCCAGATAGCCATGTACTTGCCATTGTAGACATACAAGAATATTGTGGAGTTGACTTAAACAATTTTGGGGGATCTACGTGGCCAAATCTTAACTTATTTTAGCCTGATGAACTCTACTGGCCTTACCCTGATGGCTCCCTGAGACCCTGCCTCCCCATAACGTTCTGTAGGCCCCGTGAGAATGGAGGCTGGCCTTGTATCCTGGGACTTTTGCTGAGTGACTGTAGATCCAGCACTGGCACCAAGTTTGAATCTATATCAACCTGGTGAACACCACTTACCCCTACCTGGTGACTCAGAACCTGCCTCACATGATTCATGTACTGCCACTAGTCATCAGAGAGATGCAAATTAAAACCACAGTGTGATACCATCTCACGCCTGTCAGAATGACTATCATCAATAAATCAACAAACAGCAAGTGCTGGCAAGGATGTGGTGAAAGGGGGAATCCTTGTGCATTGATGCAGCCACTATGGAAAACAGTATGGAGTATCCTCAAAAAATTAAGAATAGATCTGCCTTTTGACCCAGCAATCCCATTTCTAGATATATATCTCAAGAAACCCAGAACATTAATTTGAAAGAATATATGCACCCCTGTGTTCATTCTAGTGTTGTTTACAACAGCCAAGCTATGGAAGCTACCCAGTTTTTTTTTTCATCTTTTTATTGTAGTTCTATTACAATTGTCCCATTTTTATCCCATTGCTCTTCCCTGCCCCATTCACCCCACCCCCCCCGGAAGCTACCCAATTGCCCATCATTTGACAAGTGGATAAAAAAAGTGAGATATATATTCTATCTGGGAAAATGTTAAGCCATTGTTAATATAATGAGAACGATTTGCACAACATTGGCGTAATCTGGCAGTCAAGGAGAGTGGACCGAGATGCGCATGCATGAATGATGCCAACCTCACCGTACTAGTCAGTGGGGGCGGTAAACAACATTGAGTGAGCATGTGTACTGTGTGGCTGTCGCATTCCAAGTGACTGAGCAAGTAGAGCAATGAATCTACATCCAGTTTTGCGTTAATCTTGAACATTCCTCTGCGGAAACTATTTGGATGATTCAGAAGGCCACAGCTGTGGGCAACTGGTGACTGGCAGCTTCATCACGACAATGTGCCTGCTCATGCAGCACATCTTGTGCAGAGTTTTTTTGTGAAACATCAAATCACTCAGATGACTCAGTCTTCTTACAGCCCAGATTTGGTGCCCTGTGACTTTTGGCTTTTCCCAAAACTAAAATCACCTTTGAAAGGGAAGAGATTTCAGACCATCAGTGAGATTTAGGAAATACGATGGGGCAGCTGATGGAGTGAGAGAACTGTGTGAGGTCCCACGGTGCCTACTTTGAAGGAGACTGAGGCATCATTGTCCTGTGTACAATGTTTCTTGTGTCTTCTTCAGTATCAGAGAAAGTCAAAGGCCATATGATTTCACTTACCTGTGCAATCTAAAAAGCAAAATAATCATGAAAATAGAAACAGTTGTAAAGATACCTAGATCAGACTGATGGCTGTCAGGGGGGTAGGTGTTTGGGGACTGGGTGAAAAAGGTGAAGGGATTAAGAAATACAAATTTTAGTGAGAAAATGTCATTTATATAAAGTACGGCACAGGGAATATAGTCAATAATATTGTAATAACTATATATAGTACCACATGGGTACCTGAAATATCTCGGGAACCACTTTGTAAAATATATGATTTTCTAATCACTATGCTGAATACTTGAAACTAATACAAAATCATATTGAATGTATGCTGTAAATGAAAAAAAAATTGGATAACAAAATTGAGATTTTGTTCTCTCTTTCCTCCTCTCTCTTGTTAATCTTATGTAGTTCTGATTTCAACAAGGACATAGACTGTTTTAGATTAGTTCACATACATATCTATATAGTAGTCCCTCACTATATCGTGGTTCACTTATCGCAGCCTCACTGTATCACGGGATTTTTAAAAATATTATATTTAATTATTTATCGTGGATTTTTCGCTATATCGCGGGATTTTGCAGTACTGTATACGTATGTTGTTAAAGTTACGTAGGTTTAAGAGTATAGAATAAGTGTAAGCTTCCTACTTTGCAGGGAGGTCTGGAACATAATACCCGCGATAAATGAGGGACTACTGTATAGAGAGCTGTTAAACATAACCATGGAAGAGGAATTGCTATCTCTCAATATTCGTCTATATGGGAGAGAGAGGCTGTGAAAATATAATGAAAAGATACCTTATACCCTGTTCAGGTCCATGATTTTGTATTCAGACAGATTTGTTTTATGTTCTAGTTCAACTCTGTACCACCTTAAGCGAATTATATAATCTCTTTTATCTTCGGGTTTCTTATCTGAAAAATAGGGGAATACCAATACCTAAGCCTTAGAGCTGATGTATGTAAAGGCCGTAGTGGTTCGTGTTTTGCTGGAGGCACATAATAAATTATACCTAGTATTTTCATATGAATAAGGTAAGATGGCATGGATTATTGAGGCCAACAGTTAATATAAAAATTTCACAGAAGTTAACTACTTCATTTGTCCTTCTGAGACAACCTTTTTCTTGTCAACTAGTAATTGGCAAATGGAGGTACTTGAATTTTCTTACTTTTTTCATTTACTATTGAAGATGCGAGTGGGACATAGATTATGAAGACCAGGTAAAGCAGTATTTTGATTAACCTCTGGAAGAGATATCATACATAGAGTTGTGAAACTTTATTGTTGTCCTGGGGATTCCTGTTCTCAAGATGGAATGCCTATATTTGGTTGATGTTGGCAGAGAGGATTGTAGTCTTTGTGGTAGTGTACTCAATAACTTCTGCACAGTGGTGTCTTCTCTATTCCCATGACACTTTGTGTATGCCTTTGCTACCATTTACATTTTTGTATTTTAGAATTATATGATAAACTGTATTGGGGATTTGTTGTTGTTTCCATAATTAGAGTGAATATTCTTTAAGGAAGGGACAGTGTCCTGATCTTTGTATTTTTGGTGCAAAGCCCACAGGTGGTAAATTGGTACCGCTAGTTTAAGTTCCATAAGGCAGAGATTTTGTATTTCTTCCATTCACTAATGTATGTTAAATACTATTACGGTGCTTGGCATATAGTAGTTACTTAATAAATATTGGTTGAACAAATGAATCTTGCATACCAAAGAGAACCTTTAATATTAAGAATATTCTTCTGGTATTAGATTGGGTCAGATTTGGCAGAGTAGCCTAGAACTGATGCTTAAGCTGGTAGCTGAGCTCCAACAGAACTTGCAGTCAGTTCACATTTTGGCTTTAATGCAGCTCCAGGTGTGGAGGACAGAAACTTAGGTAGTTTGGATCTTTAGCTTAATAAACAGTGGAATAGTCAAAAGTCAGTAAGCAGGAGTGAAAAGTGGACATAAAGACCTAAGTATTTTACAAATTCAATAATCATGTATGATTAAGCAATATATAAACATTTTGTGTTAGTAGTCACTAGTAAGGGAAATCCTCCTGTGGGAAGGTAGAGCACTGGGAAATTTGTGAATTGTGGACTACAGAGTTAACGTAGTAAGTGAAGAAGTTAGGAAATGTATTTGGAAGGTCATGAGACTAAATTTATAACATTGCACTTAAATACTTAAGATTGGTAAAAGTTTATCCTTTTTGTTTCATGTTTCTTTCAATGAGGTAGAAATAGATTTTATGGTTAAACTTCATTAGCACACATATGTTTTCTTTCTGAGAATAAAAGCTCGATAATTTTAATACTATGTTTATATAGGAATTTGTTAGGTATAGTATATTTATAGAGCAGGAAACATGAACAATTGACCCAGAGTAATTAACAGAAGGAAATTATATTGGAATATTCCTTTCAAGGAAGTGTTTTGGGGTTTTTAATATGATACTTTAATAATAAATGCAGGTGGTAAATTATAATGTTATTTATTGGCAATAATGAAAATGTTGAAGATAATATTTTCATAGGAAAATTGGTATTATAAAAGAGATTGAGACTAAATCTAAATTTGTAGAAATGGATACTAAGAACTCCATCAGTGTATCATTAAATATTACATTTACTTATATTACATTTTTTTTTCACTAGATTATAGAACTACAAGGGAATACCTTCCTTGAAACGCTGCCCCACTGGGGATGTGAATGCCTTTGTCCACTCTTTGAGGGGATGAAGAGGGGAACAACAGACAGACAGAGACAGCCGCAAGCTGTTGCGTTTCTGATTGTTTCAGGGATTGAACATTTTTTAAATAAATGACTTAAGATAAAGAAAGCATGTTTTTCAAACTTACAGATGTAAAGAAGAATGGAGGGATAGTAAATATTATTAAAGGGCAGAATCAGGATATAGAAAATCAGGATGAAGCAATATGTTGAATCTAAGAAGATAAGATTAAACGTATGTTAGGTTTGAATATTCTCCCACTCTTCTCCCAATGAAGGAGGATAGGCAAGGGAGGTCAGGCCTGCTCAGAGCCATGGATTAACATCTGTGATATAAAAAGCATTTAGGAGTTTTGGTTCACAGTGAATTCCATATGCAGAAATGTTTATGTGATCTAGGTTTGCTTATAGACGTATTGTTATTTTTGTGTGTGAATAATATCTAGAGTTGAGTTACTGATACAAAGTGAATGAATAAACATTATAGACCTATTTTGTGTTTATGCTTCAAGGCACTTAAAATCACATTTCTTTAGAATAGGAAGTACTTATGTTGAAATTTTTGATAGTGTACTCTATTGTCAAGAGTTTTTAAAAAGGAGCTTTAAAGATACATTCTAGGATATAAATTCCTTTACATGTAGTGCATTTCAGGGTATTTCTCTTCTTATGCTTTTCTAGGCAGGTAGGATGGACATCCTGACACTTTTTAATTGTACTGGTTGGCTACCATTTCATTAACCTGTCCATGGGGCCACACATGCCTCCTCTGTCGACAGTGCCCATCATTTGACTGAGCTCTTTCTTCCCTTGGTTGGGCTTGGTCGCTTGCCTGGCTTTCATAGTTCTGTGCCAGATATAGTGCTGCTGTTTCTTTCTCCTTAACCACCAGCTAACCTCTGCAGAAAATATTAACTTTGTTGAAGAAACTTTATTGGGGATTTGTCATTACTGAATTGTTTTTTATATAGATACCAGCTTTTTCTACATTATTTTAAACGTTGAATATAATGTAGATAGTATGCAAAGTTGAACCCACATTACTGAATACCATAGAGAGTAAAAAATACTCTTTATCTATAGCTGTTGGCTACTTTTTAATATGAGATGGTGATAGTCTGTTTTTTCATTTTGTCTAAAGAAGTCACCTTTACTCACCAAGTACCTTCTATTCCCATTCTGTTTCAGTACTGACTTGATTGATTGTGTCACCTGTGCAGTAGTTGAAAATGGATATGAGTACACAATTTCAGGACCTCCCTGCTTCCCTGTAGATCATTTGGCCGTATGTAAGTGATTTAACAGTCACGCAGTCAGGATTTTCAGAGTAAATAATTTCCATCTCTATTACTATATCTTCGTATTCATGAACACTTACAGGAACATAATATTCTTCAGTTAAATTTACACAAGTTTAAAATATTGGCTAAAAATAAATAAAAATTTAAAAATCAGCTAATTTAAACATTTAGAGACTTGTACTCTTGTAATAAGTGAGTGAATAGTTTTTAATTTAAAATGCCAACTATTGGTAGTGTAAATGCAGTGAGGAATTAATGTAGATTTTGTAGGAGTGCAATCTGATTTAAAATTACGATTTTATGTAAATTTTAACATGATTTTATAAAGCTTTTTATTTTATTTTTTAATCCTCACCTGAGGATATGTTTGTTGATTTGAGAGAGAGAGAGCAAGGGGGCAGGGAGAGAAAGAAAGAGAAGGAGAGAGAAACATCATTTGGTTGCCTTTTATTTGCATCCTGATCAGAGATCGAACCCACAACCTAACTATGTGCCTTGACTGGGGATTGAACCCGCAAACTTCTGGTGTGGGGGACAGTGCTTTAACCAGCTGAGACACCTGACCAGGGCCTTAAAGCTTTTTACTTTTAAAATATATATACACACACATATATACATGTGTATGTATATATGAGCAGAGTGTAAAAGGAATAGTAAACCAAGTTTCTTTACCTAATAGATTATAAGAAAATGTTGAGTCCCAACTTCTGATAAGGTATTAAAATTATTGCTTCTTTAGTTATAAATATTTCTTTCTATTACCCAGTTTGTCATGTGTCTAATTACATAGTTGTTTAGGTTGATTTAAGATTGCAAATATTGATGTTGGAACCTCTTTTTTTGCATGTGTGTGTCAGCTAAATCAAGTTTTGTTTACTCACTTATAACTGTGATAAGTAAAAAACTATTGATTTTAAAAGAGTCATACATTTTTAGATTAGACAGTATGTAGGTTCCATGTTAGTAGCTCCATTATAGAACATTTGAGTTGAAGGGGAAAACCAGTATTGTGAAGCAGTGCTGTCCTCACTTTCAGCAGAAAATGTCCTTAAATTAGAAATTACAAATGTGAGAAGTCTGAAAGGAATGAAAAATGCCAGTCTTTAATGTAGCCTATGGTTGGCATTAGCCAAAATGAAGTTCAGGCCCTTCCTCTCCCCTTCCCTCCCCTCTCGCCTCCCTTCCCTCTCCTCCCCTCCCTTCCCAGTTGGCCCATGTTTAGTTTACTGGATGTCATCTGGACTCAGTAAAAAGCAAGTGACCTGCATTGAATTAGTGTAATTGTAATACAAACAGAATATCGCATAGTTTTGGTCTTATACAGGAAAGGAGAAAGTTGGAAAGATTTTTCTGTTTGATAAATAGAAACTGAAGATATGGGGATGCAGACCTGGTTCATACTTGATTTTACTTTTCAGGTCTCATTGTGAATGTATTTGGACTTTTAGGCATTTTTCTTCTATAAAATATTAGTTTCTCTTTGAAATATACTCTGAAAAAAATTTTTATTGTTACAAATGAAGTATATTAAGTCGTGAATCTAATTCCTCTTTAATCTTAGAAAGTTAGCATTGTCCAAAAAGAAAGTACTTTCCTGCACCACTAGAATTATCAGAAACTTGGCATATTATTTTATCTTTCTCATGGCTAATATTGCAAGACCCTTTCAAATACAATTTTATTACTTTTTTCTAGTTTATATTTATTACATTGTGTTTCAGAGAGGCAATAGCTACATTTATCAAGGGAATGCAGATAAAGAATTTTAATGTCATTTTTAACTAATGTTTAAAATTTTAACTATGTGACTTTGATCTTACAATTTAATCACTTAACTTGATTTTGAAAGTGTCATTATAAAATGGAGTTATTTGGCATTCTATAATTCATATTCTACATAATTTACACTGTTGTATCAGGAGATTGAAGGTAAAGAAAAATAGTTATATAGAGAGGTTAGGTCTTCCTCTCATAGTTTCAGAGAACTGTACATTTTTGTCATAAATGTTTTGAAATATTTGTGATTTTCTTTTGTTTGTTTAATGTCTGTCTTCCCCACTAGATTGGCTGTGTCAAGGATGTAGGCACTGGGGCTTCCCTGTTTTATCTGGTATTCTACATTGCTTAACATAGTGCCTAGCATAGAGTAGACAATAAATATTAGTTAAATAATGTGAAAATGAATAAGACAATTATTTATATTAGTATTCAAAAATTTATTATCTAAACAACACTCAAGTACTAAGCTATTTAGTAAGTGTTAGTACACTGTAGTTGCCTGGCTCTTGTATTTGCTGGTTTTATCGCTTAAGGCAAACCTGACTTCCCAGTGTCTTGTTTTTCCCCACATGTAAAGTGAGAATAATTATAGTTTTCACCCTGAGTTGTTACGAGGATTAAATGAAATAATGTAAAATATTTGGGATTGATGTTTTATCATTATTGTTTTCTCTCATTGTGTGAGAGGTACTTTGGGATCATGGAAGGGCTGAGTAGCTTTATTAGAGGAGTTATATTAGGGAAGCCTTCAAAGAATAGGTAATGTTCTAAAAACATATTGAAAGATGAGTAATTAGACTATGGCTCATGGGCAAAGGGCTCTGTAAGCCTCACCAAGGAGTTTGTACTTGATTTTGTAAGTTAAGGGAAAAAATTGGTTTGTAGTAGGGAATGATGTATAGATTTACACTTTAGAAAGGCTGTTTTGCAAGAAGGATGAAGATACCAGAGGCAGATAGATCTGGCAGGCTGATTATTGTGATCTTAAAATTTGTCAAAATATGTCAATTTTGTATTGTCATTAAGTAAAATTAATACAAAAACTTAAGTAATTATGCAAATAATGGTAATGGTCATCATCATATTATTAATAATAATACCTATAGATATTGCTTGCCATATGCTATGCATTTTTATATTTCCCTCACTTAATTCTTACCGAGTTACTGTAAGGTAGTAGTTTTCAAGGTATGGTTCCTAGACCAGCAGCATCAGTGTCTTCTGGGCATTTGCTAGAAATACAAATTCTGGGGCCCTGTTTTGGGCCTATTGGATCAGAAACTCCCTGGGTGAGTTTCAGCAATCTGCCTTTTAACAAGTCCTCCAAGGAATTCTGCTACATGATAAAATTTAAGAAGCATTGTTATATGTATGTATTTACACAGGTAAAAAACTGTGGTTAGTGGTGTTAAGTAAAGGGTAAGATGTCTTAATGATATAATGTTAATTATCGAGGTTTTCTCATTTAATATATCAAAAGTAGTTTAGCAAGTTTCTGATCAGTAAACTTCAGTTTTCTCCTACTTCTATTCTAAAATTAGAAATATTTTCTGGTAGAAAAATACATTGTCTTTAGATTAATTTAGTGAACCAAAAGTATTCTATATTTATCTATAGAGAAGCCATATAGCTTGATGGTTAAGAACATCAGCTTTGGAGTACACTGTCTGGATTCATTTTCCAACTCTGTTCTTTATTTGCTGAATATTCAAGGACAAGTTATTTAACCTCACCGTGCCTCTGTTTTCTGTTATATAAAATGGAGTAATAATCCCTCATTATGTTTTTGTGAGGATTAAAAGAATCAATTTTTGTAAAGCTACTTGGTACTTGCCATACAGAGTAGCTATAATACTAACAACAATTATTATTACTATATGTAATATGTAAATGCATCAAAAATTATATAAGAAACTATTTTAAAATAGTGCTAAGACAGCCTAAGCACAAGATGTTTATCATTAAAAAAATACTGGTTGAATGGCTATTATGTGCCTAAACTTTAAGGGCTCATTTCTCTCTGTTCTGATTTTAGTAGAAGGCATGCTCCTTCCCTTCTTTTCTTCCATCCTTTACCCATCGCTTACTTCCTTTCTGTTATGGACCTTTACAGGCTCAGGATCTTCTCATTTTAAGAACGAAACATGTATTCCCTTTGGGCTTGTATTGCCCTTGCTGCCCTGCCTCACACTCTCTTTCAGAGTCGTGTATAAAAAGACTAATGCACACTTGCTGCCTCAGTTTCTTCACTTTTCTCCTTGAACACATTTGGCTGTTTCTTCCTCACCACTCTACTAAAATTGTTCACAGTTTTATTCTGTTTGGCATTGGTAACCATTTTCTTCTCCTTAAATCTCTTTCCTCATTTGATTTCTAGGATATCTCTCCCAGCTTTCCTTTTTTCTGTTTTGAGCTCTAGACTCATTTCTAGTTATCTACTTATATAGTTATCTTTTCTCTGCCGTCATTAGACACCTCAAATCCAATATCTTCAAATGTGGTTTCACTGTTTTTTCATCAGACTTGTTTTACCTTTGTATTTTCTGTCTTGGTTAATGACACAGCTCTCCAGCTAGTTGCCATGTTGAAAATCTGGAGAGCATCTTCCCTTTGTCCAGTCTTTACCATTAATCAGTCATTAAGTCCTATCGATGCTGCCTCCTCAATTTCTTGCAATTACCGTACTTCCTTCCTGCCTAGCTCCTGTGCTACTGAGCTAATTCAAGTCCTCATTCACCAGTTCTCATCCATGTTACTTCCTTAATATCTCTCAAACATATCATATGCCCTTCTTCCCATTGTATCTTTTCTTTTTTATAAGTATATTTTATTGATTATGTTGTTACAGTAGTTCCAATTTTTTTCCCCCTTTACCTCCCCTCTGTCCAGTAACTCCCTTCTCTCCAGCAATCCCACTCCCCTTAGTTCATGTCCATGGGTCGTGCATATGTTCTTTGGCTTCACCCTTTCCTATATTATTCTTAACCTCCCTTTTCTCTTTTGTACCAACCGATTATGCCTTAATCCCTGCACTATTTTCCTATTTCTCCCCCTTCCCCCTCCCAGCTGATAACCCTCCAAATGATCCCCATACCTAGGGTTCTGTTCCTATTCTGATTTGCTTAGTTGGATTTTGTTTTTATTTTTTAGATTTAGTTGTTGATAGTTGTGAGTTCATTGTCATTTTAGTGTTCATAGTTTTGATTTTCTTTTTCTTAAGTAAGTCCCTTTGACATTTCATATAATAATGGCTTGGTGATGATGAACTCTTTTAGCTTTACCTTGTCTGGAAAGCACTTCATCTGCCCTTCCATTCTAAATGATAGCTTTGGTGAATAGAGTAATCTTGGTTGTAGGTCCTTGCTTTTCATCACATTGAATACTGCTTGCCAGTTCCTTCTTGCCCGCAAAGTGTCTTTTGAGAAATCAGCTGATAGTCTTATAGGCACCCCTTGGTAGGCAACTCCCCACTTCTCTCTTGCTGCTTTTAGGATTCTTTTATCTTTCACCTTTGGCATTTTAATGGTAATGTGTCTTGGTGTGGTCCCCTTTGGGTCCAGCTCTCCCGGGACTCTCCGTGCTTCCTGGACTTGTATGTCTATTTCCTTCGCAAAATTTTGGAAGTTTTCCTTCATTATTTTTTCACATAAGTTTTCAATTTCTTTCTCTTCCTCTTCTCCTTATGGCACCCCTACGATTCGGATGTTGGCACGTTTAACGTTGTCCCAGAGGTTCCTAAGCCTCTCCTCATTTTTTAAAATTCTTGTTTCGTCATTCTGTACTGGTTGACTGTTTTTTTCTTCCTTATGTTCCAAATCATTGATTTGAACCCCAGTTTTCTTCCTTTCACCATTGGTTTTGTGTGGATTTTCCTTCATTTCATTTAGCATAGCCTTTACTTCTCTTATGCTTTTGCTGTACTCAAGCATATCTGTCAAGCCTGTGAGCATCTTTATCACCAGTTTGGAATTCAGCGTCTGTTAGATTGGCTATCTCCTCGTCGCTTAGTTCTCCCACTGGAACCTTGATCCGTTCCCCCTTTTGGGCCATACTTCTTTGTCTCCTCATCTTGACAGGCTCCTGTGTCTTAGGTAGAGCTGTTGCTCCTGTTACATTGTAAGTGGCGGAGCCTTAGGGATTCGTCAGTAGAGGGCGGCTTGTTTCACCACGTTGTGGTGCTGTATGTAGGGGAGGGGTCTGAGAGGGAACAATGCTGCTTGCTCAGTACTCGCCCCTTTTCCAGGCACTTCTCCCACTTCTGTATGGGACTGGTGCCTCTCTAGCAAATGCCCTGGCCGTCGTTCCCACAGTGGGTGGGTCTGCGAACGTTCTAGGACTATGGGGGCCCTTTAAACAAGCAGACTCTGCTGAGAGACCGGCAGTTTCTGCCTTCGTCCCAACCCCCACTGGTCTGCACAGTCAGAAGCAATGAAGCTCGCTTTTCCCTGGTGCTGGGACCAGGAGCTGTGGGGTCTGGTGAGGAGCTGGGAATGCTCCCCAGGTGTCCCTCCTGACTTTTTAAAACATGTAACTGTGCTTTCAGCCGGCCTGCCACTGCCGCTTCGCCCCTCCTACCTGTCTGGATGAGTATTTCTTCTTTATATCTTTGTTTGTTGGACTTCCATGCAGTTTGATTTTCTGGAACTTCTGGTTGTTTCTAGTTTTGAGGTAGTTGTATTCCTTCTTAGTTGTAGAGGGAGATGCAGCGTGTCTGTCTACACCTCCATCTTGGCCTTATTTGAGAACTTATAATTTTTTTGTGTGGATTTCTACAGTCTCATAACTGTTCTAACAGTGTTCATTTCCATTTCCTTCCTTTTGAAAGTATCCTTCATAATATTGCTAGATTGATCATTCTACACTGAAACACATCATATTACTTTCTTACTTAAAATCATCCAATTGAAAAGCAGTTTTTTTTTCATTTGTCTCTAAGTTAAGAGCCAAAATTTTAAGGGTTTTATATAAAGCCCTGACCTCTGCCTACCTCTTTAGTCATGTAATATCCCCTTCTTTTAGCCATACCAGCACTTGTCGATAGTTTAGGTTCTTACTGCTGCCCTCTGCTCAGTGTTACTTCGCTCTACCTGTATTTTTTCCCATCTTTCTTCTACACAGTCTAACCTGGGGACTTTTCCTCTGGGCTCCCTTAGCACCCTGTGCACCACAAGATTATGAAATTGACCATACTCTATTATAGTTTGCCGGACTTTTTTACCAGATTATGAATTTATTGAAACCAGCATGTGTGAGTTTTATAGTGTATCTTCATTGTCTAATACAGTGCTTTGTGACATAGTAGATATAAAATAAATGGTCAATGTATATATGTAAATATTTTAAGTACATAAATTTTATTTGCATTTTTTAATAACTAGGAAGGTTGAGGTGGACATGTCTATATTCTATATCACTGAATTTGGAAAAAGCTTGAAAGGAAAGAAGAGCATTAACTCTCTTTTATAAGTTAACAACTTGAGTGCTACCATGTGTTCAGCCTGGTGAGACACTGAATGAATGAAAAAGAAAAAAAAATGAGAGTGAAGAACTGGTGTTATAATTTTATTTTTCTTTGACAAAATGTTTCTTTAAATAATCCATTTTATACTCACAATTCATCATGTTTTATTTTTAGTCCAGTTTAGTTTTAGGAAAACAAAATAAAAATCCTTTAGGTTAGCATCTAAAATGCTAATTTTGAACTTTACTGAGTATAGTATGGCACTAGTCCAACACAATCTGTTAAAAATTTTCCTCTGGGTCAGATCTAAGTTGAGAAGAATGAGGTAACTTTAATGTGAACCCAGATTGTACTTCAGTCTTTCTCTCCAGTGATTTGCCAAATTCACAATTCCATTTGTATCTGGAATTGGGGAAGCTGAGTTTAATATGGGTTTTTGCCAATGATAGCAAATCTTGGCAAGATAGTCTTGTTCTCTGTGCTTAATTATATAGTTTTATTATAAAGTTTTTCACATGTTTATTTGGAGGTACCTTTCATATATACTTTATTCTTATGGTAGTTAATCATTTACTGTCAAATCTTCCTTCTTTTCTGAGAAGGCCAGCTTACATTTTTATACCTTACCATTACCTATTTAGGTCTGCCTCTTTGCTAGACTTATAAGTTTTAAAGCTATACAGGTATCTTGGGGGTCATTACATATAAATCTCTCCTTTTGGATATTGAAAATCTTAGTGAGACTGAGGGAAACTGAGTTTGTTATATATTAATTCATCCCATATTTATTCAGTGATTACCCTGATAACATTTTAGATACTGGATATAGCAGTGAATGAAGTAAGGTTTCAACATTTTAGGTGTTTATGTTATAGTGAGGGAGAGAATAAATTACACACAAAAAGCTAGAACTAATTAGGTGCTGAAAACTGGTATGTGAGAAAAATAAAGCAGGATGTTAACCTTTTATCAGAGATGTTTGCAAATGCCTTCTCCCATTTGGTTGGTTGCCTTTTTGTTCTGTCGATGAAATACTGCCATTTGCGATAACGTGGATGGATCTTGAGAATATCATGCTAAGTGAAATAAGTCAGACGGGAAAAGTCAAAAACCATGTGATTTTATTCATATCTGGGATATGAAACAGAAAAATGAACAAATAAGACAAACAAAGAAAAACTTCGTAGACAAAGACAACAAGTGAGGTGTTTACCAGGGGGAAGGGGCAGAGGGGAGGGTAGTAAAGGGTGAAGGGGTCAAATATATGGTGACGGAAGGAATTTCACTTCGGGTGGTGAACACACAATGCAGTATACAGTTGATGTATTATAGAATTGTATACCTGAAACCTATAAAATTTTGTTAACCAATGTCATCCCAATAAATTCATTTATTTATTTTTATTTTATTTTTATTTTTTAAATTAAGATCCCTTGGAGAAAGGCTGTTTTGTATAGGCCACCCCTCTCCCCATGCCAGAGTTTTTCAATTCATTACCTTTCCACTCTTGAGGGAGCCTGCTAGTCAAGTATTCTCTTTACCTTGATTTCCTGGTTCCAGAGGTGGCTGGTGAAGCCACCCCATCTTGACCAGGATTATCTGTGGCCGCCCACCCACTGTGGCCCTGTGGTTCACATCCTGGCAGCACAGTGGCCGTAGTAACCATAGGCTGCTGCAACGTCTGTTCGGGCAACTGAAGTAGCCTCTGTTACAAGTCCTCATCCCAATAAATTTAATAAAAGAAAAGAAAAATGAAGCAGGGTAAGAGGGATACAGAATGAGAGAATGTTTGATAACAAATATAGGATGGTCAAGAAAGGCCTGTTTGATAAGGTGACATTTAGTAGAGATCTCTAGAAGGCAGGTAAATGAGCCATGCAAATTTCTGGTGTGAGAGTGTTCTAGTTGGAGGAAACTGATGTGGCAGTGTGTTAGGTGCTTAAGAATAGTGAGGAGGTTTATATGGCTGGAGCTGGTAAGGGGAGAGAAGTAGGAGGTCAAGTCAGATAGATGGCAGAGGACAACCACATTCCTTAGAGCCTTAATCAACCATGATGAGTCTTTAACTTTTTCTTTGAGTGAGATTGGAAGCCATTGGAGGGTTTGAGCAGAGGATTGATATGGTCTGACATATAATCTGAAAGATTTATTTTTCTTTGTTGAGAAGGGATCATAGGAGGGCAAGGATGTCAGCAGGGTGAACAGTGAGGAGGTTACTTCTTCAGTAGTCCAGGTGAGATGATGGTGGCTTAGACCAGGGTGGCAAAGGTAGAGATGCTAAGAGGTGGTCTGATTGTGGGAATATTTTGTATTTTGTATGGTCTGTATGTGAATCATGTCTCAATCAGGCTGTTATACAGTAACTAATAAATGAAATTGGTCTCTTCATCTGTGCTTAGAATTTTTCTCATGTAAATTTGTACAAAGGAAAGTATTGTTCAGTTTGGATGGTCAGCATGAAGAATTAAATAAAAAGATAGCTAAAATTCAGATTGAAGAAGTTTCTATGTAAAGTTATTTAAAAATTCTATATTATAAAAAAGGCAAAAAGGTTCTGTGTACTAGATGTGACTATGGAAATACTACTATAATAAGGATTACCTGTATGGGGAAAAAATAACATTGTTGTCACTTCTATTTACTTATTTATTTATTTATTTATTTTATGTGGGAGACCCCTGCTCTGTAACAATTCCCCCCTCTCAGACTTAAGACCCTTTATAATCTTATAAAGGACAATGGGCAAAGGTCTTGTGCTCTTCTAGCTGCTTCAAACTGGACATGGTCATCGTCCTACCTACCCTTGGGTCCAGAAATCCTTAATAAGAGTGGGGCTCTGGAGGGAAGGATGGCCTTCCCACATGGGGATGGGTCTTGCAGATTCCAGGTCACTTGGCTGTCCCCGGACAATGGCATGCTCGGTTTAATAGGCTGGCATCCTTATTATATTCTGGGGGCAACAGATTTGGCAACAGGGTTAAAAGGTATCATTAAATCCATAACAACTAGATGACAAAAGACAGGGATTAATTTTTTAATGTCCCACATTAGAAAAAAAAAAGGCTTCTTTGGAGGAAGGTGTGCAAGGCATGTCACACCTGTTCAAAGCCCTTTTGCCCACTATACTTAGCTTGGGCTGAGGGGAATATTTTAGGTACCCCCCCTCAGGCTTCTGGGCCCTTTCTGTTCAAGTCATTAGTACAGAAAAGAGAAACCAGTTTCAAAGTGAAGCCCACAGACCACCCCATACTTTACCAATGCAACTACTTAGTTCAGTCAAACCGTTGAGTCTCAGGAGGCAGCGATGCACGCAGGATTAAGTGAGGCCTATGCATACAATCACTCAGGTAATGAGAACATAGGCTTTTGCCAGTCACGTTGTGATGATGTGGCCTTTTCTGTCTCTTCATGGTTATAGGACTTCTCTCCGGCTAGTGTTCAGTTGGTTATTCCAGATGATTTCTCCACAATTCAGTTGTGATTCCAGATTGGAAGGAGGTTAGTGTAGCTTCCACTTACTCCTCTGCCATCTTGGATCTGTCACCTCTATTTTTTAATGAAGACTCTTTAAGACTTGAGTCCAAGCCACATAGTCATTTAGGGGTAGAGCTGGGCCATAATCTTCTTCTATTTTCTTCTCCATCTTTTCTTTCTATGTTCTGTATGCTTATATTCTTTTCAAAAAACATTTTTTGAGAACCTGCTGTATACTAATTATTGGGCCTGAAACTTAGGCTATAAAAGAGACTTGGATCTAGAATCACTTGGATTTGGTGACCAAAATGACTGAAATTTCTAGTTTGGGAGACTGTTTGGGTGGTGAGAAAGAGAGGGAGGGACTCTAGAAGGAGCAGGATTGGTGAGAGCAAGGACATCTTTTTCTCCACAGGCTCTCATGTCGTCTTTATGTTTTCCTAATTGCTAAACTGCTTCAAACAATAGCTTATACTCATTACCTCTACTTTATTAATATACATACACTTTCTTTTGAATTATTTAAATTTGTTTCTTCATTTTATCAGGGATAATTTTTTGCCAAATTCAGTGCCCTCATATCAGTCCTAATCTTACCCACCAGCCCCCGAAGGCAGGACCTTTTTCCTGTATAGGGCCAGACAGTAAATATTTTAGCCTTTGCAAGTTACGTGGTCTGTTGCAGCCATTCAGCTCTGCCATTGTAATTGAAACATTCAACTCCACAGCCATAGATGATATATAAAAGAATGAACGTGGCAGTGTTCCATAAAACTATTCAACAAAACAGATTGCTGGCCTGATTTGGCATGTGAGTCAAAATTTTGCTGATTCTTGCTGTAAAGCCTTTAGTTGTTAATTGTATATTATTATTATTATTTTGGTAGGGAGTGACTTTCTTTTCTTCAGTGTTACTTTTACACTTTTTCTCTTATTTGATGGCACCTCTCCCTACAGTCACTTCTTCACATGGTTCTGTCCATGACTATTTTCTTGCCTTATATTAAGGCTTTTCTTAAAGCTTTGAGATTGCAGGCTCTCCTTCGCCAGTTCTCATAGGAAATAACTAAGGTGGAGGATTCTGTTAATAGAATGCCCTCCACCTAGTGGGTGGGTATGAGCTGATGTTTTCAGGATAGTTTCCTCACATCATCATTCTGCTGTCTTGAGTCTCCCACTCTTCCATGCCATCAGGCCTGCACTTCTAAAAAAGTACCATTCTTAGCTGCTTTGGGTGTCTTTTCTGTGGTTTATTGTCTGCCTAAGGAAAGTTAGAGGAGTGATGAGCTTCTCCGTAAGGAGAGGTACTTAAAAGGAGGCCATCGTGGGAAAATGACTACAAATGCTTATTTTTCTTCCTCAGAACCTTAAAATAGGGGTAAAAGCAAATTTCCTTGCCCTAAGTTATCCTCTTCCACTCTGCCTTAAGTTTTGCAAAACACCTTGGGAGGCTTATGCGTAGATAAGAGGGTTATTATTCATCATTGCCTTAATATGAAATGGCTTAATCAGGTTGCCTTTGTATTATTAAACTGAAATACACTCACCAGTAGAAGCTTTGATGGGTGGAAGGGTGAGAAGAAAAGTTAGGAAGGAAGAAGAAACATGGACTTTGGGGCTTTTTCTGGGAGAATAGCCAGCAAACAGGGCTGGAGTTTGAGAGCTTGCAGACATGGGCTTGGGAGAAAGGAAGGAGAACTGGGAAGGTGCTCAAGACAAATGTCAGTTTGAAAATCTGCCTGTTTTTCATGTATTCGCCCTTCTTTGCTACCTTTCTTTAGCTTTACCTATAACGATGAAGGCTCGTGTGTTTGAGGATGCAGGGAGGGACAGGGAAAAGGGGTAAAGGGAAAAACGGAGGTAATTTGTCAGTAGTCCTCAAATTAGCAGTTAAGGCTCAGTTTGTCTTCTCTAATGATACACTGTTAGCTAGTGACAAAGCCAGTACTGCTTAGTCTGGTTGCCTTTTTCTTCATGTTTCCCTGTTGTGTTAATGAAAAGTAACTGCTGATTTACAGTCTTACCAATCTTCTCAATTTCCATCTTTCTTATCTTCTCACTTGCTTGGCTAAAATTCAGCTGATCTTCAACCTCAGGCCTTTTACTTTTACCCCTCTTATTTTCTGGCTTGTTTGTTTCCTCATGGATTCACTTCCCTAGCCGAGACTCTGCCCCATCACTTGACCACATTCTTGTTTTTTGGCTAGAGAGAGCAGGCTTTTGTGAGGCTGCTTTTGTTTGTACCCATTGGCTTTTTCTGATTGTTAGCTTCTGCAGCTCCATGTCTGGGGTATATGAAGCAAAAAGAAAACTTGGGAGCTCGTCACTGATGTTCCTTGAGTCTGAGTTCCTGATTGGTCTACTTTCTTTCTACCTTTCAGAGTCTTAGGTTTGTTTATACGTAATGCTCATGGTTTTCAGTTGTACTTAATGGATGGAATAAGGTATATCTTACTCCATCTTCCTGGAAGCAGAAATTACACATGGTTTTTAAAGGGCAGTGACTTTCAAGTTGATGGAATTTGTAAAAATACAAAACAGTGATATATGTAAATATCTATCTGTATATGTGTAGCAAGTTTGGTTGTTGTTGCCTAGAGCTGGCTCTTGAATCAGTGAGTGTTCATAGTTTCCTCCCTTCCTCTGTTTATGAACTCTCAGTCTCTAAAAATAGTATATTTTCACAGTAGTCCCAAAGTTATGGTGGTTTGGAGGTAGATACTGTGAGGCCATACCCCTTGCTTCATACAGTGATTTTTGACCCTGGCTACATCTTAGAGAGTTAAAAAAAGTATACATAGATTCCCTCTTGATCAGATTCTTTGAGCTAGTCCAGGGGATTAGTTGTTTTACAAGGTCCCTATATGATTCTGACCTAATATATAGCCAGTGTTGAGAACCATTGACTGAGTATTTGGAATTAGTAGTTGCTTATGAATTTCAAGGTTTTCTTAAAGAATATGGAGCCAGAAACTGATAATTTTTGGTAGGCTCTGATGAGTTATTTATTGATTTATTTGGCTCTCATGTTTGACCCTGGCAGTAGATAAAAGCATTCTTTTCTCTAGGCAAGGCTGAGGGACAGATTTTTTTTCTAAAACTTGCCATTTGGTTCCTAAATTGTCAAACTGAATTCCTGAGATGTGTTATTTCTTTCTGATTATAGACTTAGTACATTTTCAGTAGTTCTTTTTTGTTCTTCATATATCCTTTGTTGATAATTAATTTTAGTTTTTTGTAACTGGTATTTATGTTGATTTTATTAGGTAATAACTTGTTGTCGTTGTTAAGTTGGTTTGTACTGGGCATTGCACCGTTCTTAGGTCAGAGTCTCATACATTGTGTGACACTCTTGTTACCTCAGGACTAGCTTACTGTTTTATCCTAATTCAATCACATGAGCTCTGTGTTGACCTTTGCCTGGTTAGCTTTAATCTAGTTCTTAGTGTCAATTTAGGTTCATAGGCCAGGAGTTCTCATTGCTATAGATGTCCCCTATCTTTAGATGTATCTGGTGCTTCCAATTTCTGTTTCTTTCTTTCTCCATCCATCTGCACCCCCCCCCCCCACCTCTTTCTTCCCTGGTGGGAATTGATTTCTTCTCATTGATTTCTCAGATCTTTTGAGCCAGGTATGACCCATCCATCTACTTTTCTGTTTCCAAAATTTTATTACTGTCCCATATATGCTACTGTCCCTCTGTCTTTGGAGTTTAAGCCTTTAAAACAAATCTGTCCTTTAGTAGGATTTTTGGGATGGAATTGAAGTTAATATGTTCATGTCACCATATTTAACTGTAAGTCTTTATGTCAACACTCAATATAAATTTAGATTTTGCTGTTGCACAAGTAACTATGCTTAATGCTATGGGGGATATAAACTTTATAGACACTGTCTATATCTTCAAGTAGTTTCCATGTTATCTAGGACATTTAGAATGAATTTATAACTAGTCAGAGTACAAGTTAAAATATGGAAGATGCTGAAAGTTGAGGTATTTGGAGTGGTAATACTTGCCTTATATGTTCTAGAACGGTGGTTCCCAATGTTAACTGCATGTTAGAATTACTTAGGAGACATAAAAAATACTGTGCCTGGCCCTGGACAGGTGGCTCAGTCGGTTGGAGCGTCATCCTGTACATCAAAAGGTTACAGGTTCAAGTCCTGGTCAGGGCACATACCTAGGTTGTGGGTTCATCCCTGGTCAAGGTGCATGTTTTTCTCTCTCCCTCCCCCTTCTTCTCTCTCTAGAAAACATATCCTTGGTTGAGGATTTTAAAAAAATACTATGCTTCATCCTCACCTCATATCAATTAAATCATAAATTTCTGTGGCTGGAGCTGAGTTCTATGGTTCTAAACTTCTTTTGACATGATTTGAGTAGTCTTTGAGTGGTTCCTTTCTTTTAAGGGCCAGTAAGATGCTCAAGTTTTACCTTGATACAAGTCAGTTTCCTTCATAGGACCCATGGTATTTCAGGCCTCACACCTTTGAGCACGCTACTGTATTTTCTATGTCTCCTTAACTCAATCATTCTTTAGGACTAAACTCACATCATTTTGAGCTAAGCCCTAATGCCCATTGTTCACTTCTATTTTAGTGATTACACTATTTTATTGAAATGATCTGGTTTGCATTGTCCTATCCCAGTAGGTTCTAAGCTGCTTAAAGAAATTTTTTTGCAGGTATGTATACATTTTATGTGCTCAGACAAGTTAGTTGAACTGCTCACACACAGGAATTATAATTGAGGAAATCTGAGGGAGTGGAATGATAAAGTTCCTTAACTGTTGGCTCATGTTCACCTTTGATTTCTTCATGTTCTATGAATATTTTTGAATTGTCTTAAAGGGACATTAAATTTTAGTTTTGAAATGTGGTTAAGATTTAACTGGATGCAGTCAAAGGTATTGGGGTTTAAATTGTGCTTGTGTGAGGTGGCTGTAGGAGCAGACTGGAATAGGTAGCAACTTAAGTAATGCTTTTAAATGAAGCCTTTATTCAATTACAAATAAAAGTTTTAAAAGTTGAATATATACTGGCTTTTATAATAATATTTTTCAATCCTCACCTGAGGATAAATTTATTGATTTTAGAGAGATCAGAAGGGAGTTAGGGAGAGGGAGGAAGAAACAGAGACGGAGACAGACAGACAGACAGACTGACAGACACACAAACATGAGAGAGAAACATCAATAGGTTGCCTCCCATTCACTCCTTGACCGGGGATCAAACCTGCAATCTATATAAGTGCCCTGATCGGGGATTGAACCCACAACCTTTTGGTGTATGGGATGACGCTCTAACCAACTGAGCCACTGGCCAGGACATAAATTTTAAAATGAACTTTACGCAATCTTGTAGATAGTTGCTGTTGTGAATAGGTATTTTGAATTTTTGAGATTCTGTCTGACCTTTCGATCTTGCCGCATGCTTGTCATTTTTATGGGAAGTTACCAGTCTAATTTTCACTATGGATTTTACATGTATTAACCCATATAAAGTTCAAAACAGCCTTGAGAGTTAGGTACTATTATTATCCCCATTCTTCAAATATGTAAACAGGGCATAGAATTGAAGTATAGTAGATTGCTACTTATAATGGTGGCAATATTATATTGTACCCAGTGCTACCCAGAGCTGGCTCAAACTTTTAGAGCCAGTTCTCTTTTTCACTTTGCTCTGCCAGCGCACCAACTGCACCCCTTCCCTTAATTTGGTTCATAGGCAGTCTCATTGGCCTTTATTGACCAGATGAATGGTTCCTGAAGTTCCTGTAACAGGAGCTGAAGTGAGTTGTGGTCATGCTTGCAATACTTGAACCCTGTGCTTATATGTGGAAACTGCAGTCTAAGAGCAGAGTTCACTCTAGGTTTTAGTATCATCTTCAAAAGCTCTGTTTCAAATTTGCTTTCAAGGGAGTGGTGATACAAATTTAGATTTGTATTTTTATATTAACATCTAGTAGGCCTCTTAGCCAAAAGACCGAGAAGTGATTGGTAGGCCTTTTAACATCCTTCACTCTCCTCCACTTCCATATCCTTTCTAACTAACAATATAATACTTGTCTAGCTAGTATATAACTCCTCGATTGGAGGTGCCAGAATCTTTTAGACTCAAAAAGGAACCTGAAATTATTTTGTTACAAGTTTTCTGTGTTTTTTATTAAGTTGTATAAGTTCTATATAATAACATTTTTGCTCATAGTCATATGTTAGCAAGAATTTTAAGTTAGTTGTTTGGTAATAAGTTTTGTGTATGATATGTAAAGCACTCAAATTTTTAATAATTCATTTACATTTGTTTCTATTTTTTAAACTTAAACACTGTACTACTCCATCTATAATTTATTTTAATTGTTTCTAAGATTTTTTAATCCCTTTCTAAAATATATTTAAGTTATTTGCTATGAACTATGAGTTTTTATTACTGAGGATATTACTGAAATTTTTTCAATAAATGTAAAAGATATTAAAAGAAAAAAAAGGAACCTGAACAATATCAAATCCAACTCACTCGCTTATGTGAAAAAACTGAGGCTGCACAATCAGTTAGAGGGTGATTTGAAACTTCAGCCTATTATTCTGACCTGGGCCCAGTCTTGGATTCATTCCATTGTACTATTTGCTGTTATTTATAGTAGCCTTTTAAAAATGTTATTACTATATATTCTTTTCAGAACTTATATATTTTTACTTAGTAAAGCTTGCTGCCTATTATGTTTTCTATCAGGAAACAGCTCTGTTTGTTTAGTTCTTTGCAGTTCTTTAAAGTGCTTTTTCATCCTTTATCTCATTTATTTGTTATGCAGATAACCTTTTGCTCCAATACCTGAGGTTCTTGAATAGTGGCACAGAGTTCTTTATTATTCTGGCATATTCATTGCTTCTGTACTTTCACAAATACAGGTGCTTTAGCTTCAGACATACGTGTTGACTCACTCCACTGAGATTATAAAGTCCAGGCATTGTAGTTTCCCAGCTTTCAGCTCTCTCCACATCTTCTGGGTGCTCCTGGAGTCTTAAGGCATGAAATTCCAGGCATGAAGATAATTACTTGTTTTGAGGCACTTACATTTCTTGGTTTAAGACTACTTGTGATCAGGGAAGTTCTTTTAAAAACTTAATCAGAGGTTCAATACGTAGTTAAGCAACACATTGTGTAAAAACAAACACAAGGATAATCGTATCATTTATTGTGCTAACATTCTTCAATCAAAATGGTGTTAGAGATAAGATAAATTATATGGCCGTTATGTGTGTTCATGCCATTTGGTTGGTCCAAGGCTAGCCACTGATTCCCAAAACTTTCTACAGCAGAGACCACTTAACCTAATCAGCTTGTACAAAAACCTGGAGGTTCTTAAGATGATTTTCTCCCATTCATGATTACTTTAAACTAGGTGAACAAAGTCAAGTCTCTGACAAAATCTGTCAGTTTGTTATTGCTTATCTAACATAAAAAATGGAAATAAAAGATATAGTGGTTCTCCTGGAGACTTTAAAGTCTACATTATGTCACGCATATATTAAGACTAACCTGTTTGAACTGGATGCAGTTTAGTGCTTGTTTGAGAATAGGATGTGAACATTTTAGGATCACTTTATGATAGTACTGGGTAAATAGGAGTTTGAGTTAAGCTTTTTATCCTTGGGTTTGTAATAGCTACTGCTGAGGTGAGCCTTATATGTTAAGATTATCTGAAGATAAGGCTGCAACTCATTGTCTCAAAGTTCAAAGGAGAGCGTTAGCTTCAAGGACATAAATCACTGAGTTGTTATCTGTCAATTTGTAACAGAAGTACAGATGAACAACATTTATCTAGACAATCTAGTATCATTTACCTGCAGTTTGAGGTCAGTCTGTATAGGGGCTTATGTAGGTACTTTGAACTGTTTTGCAGAGATGAGAGTTCAAATTTATTTTTATTCTTTAATTTGAAGTAGCAGGTGGTTTTGTATGTCTTTTCAAGCATTCCACATTAACCCCTTTTTCCCCATTCTTAAAGACAGATTAGGTTCTGCTTCAACTATGGAACTGTCTGAAATTAATTAGGTTATTTACAGAAGAATTTTATTTTCTAGCACTCCATTGTTTGCTATTTGTGTTAGTCCCCTCCCACCCCCCACCCTTCACCCCCGCCCCCACAAGTTGACTATGAGCTTTGTAGGTCTGAGATACATACCTTACTTTAAATCTGTAATAGCAGGGCTTACATAGCTAGGTACTTAAGGGGGCTATCAGGGAGAACATACATCCTGGGTAAAATCAGTCTTAATTCCAGCAGATTCTTACCTTGTGGGAATATGAGCTTGATATTGCCCAAACAAAATATATCCACTAACACTGTTTAGCCTGTGGCCTATTAGTTTGCTATTTCTTTATTAGAACATAGTTCTGAACACATAGGAAATACTTGATATATACTTGTCATTTGATAGATGCTTAGTGTGTCACGAAACTGGCTTCACTGCTTTTGAAGGACTATCTTAGATGTAATATCAGTAATATGATGTAAAGTGTGTAAGAATGTTCATTTCCATTAAAAGAGTTTCCCTTTTTGAAAGAAGATGCATACAGTATTAAAGAGAAAGACTTACTCTAGAATCAAAAGACTTGAATAGTAAATCTTACTGCTTTGTTAGAGTACCTTAGAGCCTTTGGCAGTGAGGGTGTCAGTTTTTTATTTCTTGAATTCTGTAGTAGTCTTTGTTCTTCCTTTTTCTACCCCTCCCAAACAAGGTTGTTAGGATGTACCACTCTTGGTTCTTTCTTTGTAATATTTCATACCCAATTGCTTCCATTTCATTCCTATAGATACCATCTTAGTTGAACTCTTATTTTTCATCTTGGGACATCTACAGTAGACCCTAACTGCCTTTTCTGTTCCATTATATTGGGTATCTCTAGGGTGTTTGTTTGTTTTTTAATCTACCTCTTAGACATAGACAAACTCTTAACAGCAAAATCAAAACCAAACATATACACACATACTGGGGAGAAAAACCCTTATTTCAGTTGTGTACTTTCTTGCTGACAAAACTGCATATTCTGTATTCCCCTTCTTATGTTATCATTTGCTAGTTCCTTACAGGGCAATCAGCTTGTTTTGTGCTCCTCCCAACAGCCCTATTCCATGCTCTCGCTTTTCCTTATGCTGTTTCTTCTAAGGGAAATGACCTCTCCTCTTTATGCCTTATGTCATTTCTTCTATTATTGTACTATTCTTTAATTATCTTACTACTTATTCTTTCATTACCAGACTAGTTTAGGTAGTGACTCTATTTCCTGCTGCATCTTTGAATTTCTAATATAGTGCCTAACACCATTTATTGAAAAAATTATGTTTTTCTACTAAATAGTCTTTTTCCCATTCATATTTGACTGAATAATCTTCAACTTTATTGACTGTCACAGTTGTGATTGTAATAAGTTTTAAGATGTTTCTTCCCACTGTTTTCTCTTAAGGCATAAAACTTGCTTATACTTTCTTCCCCACTTGGAGGACCTGGGAATACCTATAAATTGACAACAGAATCATCATTTTTATCATCTTGTTATCCTGTTAGTAGCTGTTTGTTTAAATTTAGTAGCCTGCTTTGTACTTCACCTTCTTGCTTCTTGAAACATAGTATATCAATGGGTGCTTTAGAAAGCTTTGCTAATTCTTTAAATGAAGGCTTTTTGTAGGTCTGAAATATTGTTTTTAAGTCACTTAGACCCTCTGGGCTTTTGATTTCTTTTCTGTTAAATGACAAGATGGAGCCCTGGCTGGTGTGGCTCAGTGGATTAAGTGCTAGCCTGTAAACCAAAGGGTTGCTGGTTCAATTCCCAGTTAGGGCACATGCTTTGGTTGTGGGCCAGGTCCCCAGTTGGCAGCATGTGAGAGGCAACCACATATTGACGTTTCTCTCCCTGTCTTTCTCCATCCCGTCCCCTCTAAAAATAAATAAATAAAATTTTAGAAAACAAAAGAGAAGATTAAGCCAAATGATCTGTCCTGTATCTTTACTATGCAAATTCTCTGATTCTAAGAATTTATGAATGACTTCTAAACAATTAACAAAAATCTAATGGAGAGTAGAATAATTTTATTATATTAAAGTAATACATAAAAATTGGTATTCCCCCCAAATATTATATTTTGTCTGTAATTTTGATGTTTTCTCCATATATGAACAGAAATTTTAGACATAGATATGGTTAGTTTCTTTCAATGGTAAACATTTTGTTTCTAAGTATTACTGCAGTTTGTAGTATTACCACTTTAATTTCTTTAAGCACTAAGGAGCAGAGACATGAGTGTACATGAAATTTGTTTGCACATGAAGAGAGAAGACCATTAAAAGCCAGTTGGGAAAAAATGAGTATAGAACAGAGACAGACACATCTCTCCTGGAAATTCAAGAGAATTCTTTAGTCTAGAAAGGGAGTTTTTTTGTGTTTCAGTCCTGAATACATCTTTGTGAGGCCCATATTTGTAGGCTGCATGCGCATATATTAAGAATTCCAAAAAAGCCATTTTTCCTAATGTCACATCTTGTTTTGATTGTGTAATTATATAAAATTACCTATTAAACTACAGTTAATTGTAATATGACTGAATTCATCTTATTTTGTAAAATTTTTGTCATTGCTATGTCTGCCTCTTTTTAATAATATTTTGTGGAAATGAAAATGACAATAGCTAGTATTTATTGAGTGCTTGATACATTTGGTTTAAATTTATTCTTTTCATATCTTTCATAACATTTCAAAGAAAATGATGTTTTAGTGTAGAAAACTTGGTTCATTACATACAGTGATTAGTTAAGAACATAGGGATTAATTCTCTTGGTTGAAAAAAGGTTACTTGATAGCTAGGAGGACAGGGATGAGAGGGAGACATTTTAGAGTTTTTGAACTGTACTTTCTGGATGTAATATCAGTACTAATTTATTAATACTAAGTTAAAACATTAGTAATAAATTAGAGTGGTATATTAGCTTTAAAACTTTTCATTTGGAATCCTGAATCATATTCAGAGAGAAAAAAAAAGTCTTGGCTCTCTCAAGTATTATTTCAAATAACAGGTAATTTTATTTATATGTAAATATTCTGGATTGCAGCAGCAAATTGGACTGCTGCTAGCCATTTAGAGTGGCACTACTTACATAAAACTTAGATGGCATGCGATAGTAAGGTTTGGGGGGAATATATCTATTTAACCAGAGAATGTCCTTAGTTTGGTAAAAGGGTTAGAAATGAATTCTTTGGAGACTGATTAAAAATAATAGATAAAATAAAGAATGATGTGCTCAATGAGTTACAATTCAAACAGAGGAAATTTAATGGGAAATGATTACATTAGTAGCAGATGGACTTGCTTCCTGAATTGCAATCTTACTGGAAATCCTAGAACCACTTAAATTTGCTTTTCAGATTTAGAGTCTGATAGAAAGATAAAGAGATTTGCTTATTTTTTGTGCTATTGTGATTCTTACTCTGTCTTTTCATTTTTATTAGGCTATTTTTATGATACCCACAAATCCACCACCAACATTCAGGAAGCCAGAACTCTGGTCTGATGATTTCACCGATTTTGTTAAGAAGTGCCTAGTGAAGAATCCTGAGCAGAGAGCTACTGCAACACAACTTTTACAGGTCGGTGCTTATGCCACTAAGGGAAGAATATTTTCTTTGTATCTTTGAGCTTTCTGACATGAACTAGGATTGTGTGGGTTTCCGTAACTGATTTCTAAAGATAGAAACCTTCCAGGAAATATGGACAGAGAAATACACATCCATCTTCACACTCACACCTGACTCCCCCATTCTTCTTCTGTATCTTCTCTGTGTCTCATTTTTTCTTCTTCTATTTTTTCAAGTTCAACATTCTCTTTTCCCTTTTTTCCTGTGTTTTTGTTGTTGTTGTCAACTCTTTCCTCCTAAAATTGTTTTAAAACAAAACTCTGAACATTTTCATTTCAGAAATGAACTCTTCCTTCTATCATTACTATTTCTCATGTTTTTTTCCAGACGTATTATTCCTTGACCCAGCATTTCTTTGGTTTCCTCCTCTACTTTAAGGTGTATAAGTACAAGATTCCTGAATCCTTATTTAAAAGATATGTTTCAAATATGATTACAAGATTACTAAATGAAGAGTGTTAGGATCCCTGCTACAAATAGACTTTGTATCTAGAGTGACAGGAAGTTTTTTAAATCTGCCTTTGAAATTGAATGCAAATAGAAATAACTTAGTACTTCAATAAGTATTTGCAAGTCTCTGTTTTCCCAACAGAATTGGCTCAGACCTTTAAGCTAATAATAAATGTGTCTCACATTAACAAAACTTGGTATTCAGAAGAGAATTCTTTTTATTAAATGACAAAATGATTCAAAACATGGTGCTTAGAAAAAGTGATTTTTTTCAAATGTACTATTTGAACAAAAGTATTTGTTGAGGGGCTGTAAGAAACAGGTTCTTAAGTATAATGTTTATTGCTAGGAAAATATAAGTTAGTACTTATTCTCCGTGGACAGCAATTTAGCAATGTCTGTCTAAAATAAAAAGTCAAATATTTTTGACCCAGTAATTACACTTGTAGAAACTTACTCTACAGAAAAATTTAACCATGTGTGAAATAAAATATGTGTAAAAATATTCGTAGAATACCATAATGGCAAAAGATTGGAAACAACATAAATAACTGTCAACAAATTAGAAACAACTTAAGGTCCATCAAGAGAAATTATTGGCAAAATACACACACCTATACATACATATATGTATACACACATATGTCAGTGCTTATAGTGGAGTAGTTCTGAAAAAATAATCAAGGAACTGGCCTTCAGAGAAGGTAATCATGGCTGAGAAGCAGGAGTGGAATTGAAACTTACTTTCTGCTGAATGCAGTTTTTGAGCCTTTTGAGTTTCTTGTTATGTACAAATGTTATCTTTCAAAAATTAATTAATTGAAACATTTATTTTGAAATATTGTCATCATGTCAGAGGAATTTTGAACACAAATCAAAGCCCTACAGATATTGTTACTGTTTTGAGTATCCAAATTATTCAACCCAAAAGAAGGCAAGAAAATAACAAAAAGTGAGACAAATTTCATAAAATTTGATGGTGACAGTAAATCCAAATATATCTGGTATTTTGGATAATTTAACCAGTATTTCTTTCTAGTCTTGCTTCCATAATCTTTCCTAATCTTTCCAAGAAAAGAAATTCTGTTGTTTTTAACTTAGAGCTTTTGGGATTGCAAAGCATTTAAGAAGTGAAATTCTAGTATAACCCTGATTTTGTGGATGAGGATACTGAAGCACAGAAAGGTTACATGGCACTGAAGATCACACAGAGATTAAATCATCATCCCAGATTTATTCCATTTGTCCCCTAGTCCCACTCTCCATCCTTTCTCTACTCTGCTTTCTGCCCAGAAGGTAACCTGTATAGACTACATTAACATGCTGTGTTATTCTCTAGCTTCTAGTTGGGTTTGGCCCAAGCATTCTTCTTTATAATAAGGGTAAGCAATGCTTCTTGTTTTACATGGTGGTTATGTATGGTGCTTATGAGCCAATATTTACTGTCTTGCTTTAAAAAAAAAAAAAATTGCACTGTTCTTGACCATTCAAGGCCCACTGTTACAATTTGGTGTCCTTGTCTGGCCTCATAACTCACCCCTTCCTACCTCCCAGTTTTTTTCTTTATAAATACTGAAATAGTAGACTTGTAGTTTCTTATACAGGCAGTGCTTTTTCAATCCCCTGTACCTTTTCTCACGCTCTTCACCCTCCGCCATGTCCACCAGTTTAAAGACTCACCTTCACCAAAAGGCTCCTTCTTACTCATTGTCTTTGTTTCTAATTCAAGTAAGGTGCTCCTTCAGAAAGCCCTCCTTTCATCCCTGTTTAGGCTGGTTGTTCCATATTAGAACAAAATAATTTAGTTCTCTGTCATTTTCCTGGATTGTAAATGATTCAAGGTCAGGGGCTATGCCTTTTGGGAGAGGACTACTTTTGCACTCCTAGTACCTGTTGCTTAATGCATTGTGAATTGAATTCACAATTTAGCACAACAAACTTCTGACTTAAAAAGATTTTTTTAGATAGGATAGTTATCTTTAGTCTCATTAGAGTCTTACTTTGCTGAACTCCTAGAAGCCATTCTGTCTCTTAAAGGAGTTTTTGCATGTGTCATATGTTATGCGTTAAACTATATTTTAACTCTCAGAGGACAATCTTACTACTGTTTTAGTGGACACCTGTCTATAGCCTACATGTATAGATTATACCATATTGATTTGTTGACCATGATAAATACTAAGATTTTTTATATTGGTTTATTTTGTATGACACAAGATAGATAATTGTGTATGTTCAGAAGAATCAGACTGAAAAGATACTTTGAAATTGTTGAGTTGAACTCTTAGTAGTTTTTAAAAGATGAGGAAATTGAAACACCAGAGATAGTAAAGGACCAGGTTCAAGTTTAGCCTAGTGGCACTGGAATTCCTGATCTGAAGAGTATCCTTATACCTGCCTATGAACAGTTCAGAACCTGAAAATCATCTCTGTCCCAGGCTGGCCTCCTATAAGAATGTTAGGTTGACTGAGATCTGCCATTATTTGGATTGACTCTGTGTGTGGCTAGAACAGGTGGTATCACGGGTTACTCTGTGAACTCCCATGGTATGGTGTGTGGCTTATTCTTCATTTTATCAGTTCAAATGAGGAATTGAAATGTTATCTAACTTGTAAGGTAATATATTACCTTAAATAATTTCTTTTCATACACTGATATCCATATAAAACAGTGTGATAGTATTTGCCTTAACCTTTAAACAATTGAGAAAACTAAAGAAAATAAGGGAAATCTATTGTATTTACCTACCCTGTTTTACTCTTTGTCTCTTTCTCCTAATGTTCCTATGTTTCTTCTTTTATTACTTTTTTCTGTTTAGAGGACTTTCTTATATTCTTTTATGAGGATGGGTCTGTTTAACAAATTATCTTAGTTTTCCTTCATCTGGGAATGTCTTTTTTCCTCATTATTCCTGAAGGATATTTTCACTGGCTACAGACTTCTCAGTTGTCAGTTCTTTTCTTTCAGCACTTAAATGTTGTGACACTTCCTCCCCACCCATGGTTTCTTAAGAGAAATAAATCTGTCATCTGAATTGTTTTACCCCTTGTTCTTTACAAGATTCTTTTGTCTTAATTTTCAGAAATTTAATTATAATGTGTCTTGGTATGGATTTCTTGAGATTTATTCTGTTTGCGATTTGTTCAGCTTTTTGAATCTGTAGGTTTATATTTCTTGCTAATTTTGGGGAATTCTTCAGTCATTTTTTTCAAACACTTTTCAGCCATATTCTCTTTCTCTTCTCTTTCTATGACTTCATTGGTGCAAATGTTAGATCTTTTGTTTTAGTTGTTCAGGTCACTGAGGTGCTGTTCATTTTTATTCCAGTCTGGTTTCTCTCTGTTGAATATATTGTGTACTTTCTACTGTTCTATGTTCCAGCTTGCTGTTTCCTCTGTCCTCGTTCTGCTGTTCAGCCCATTGGTCATATTTTTAATTTTGGTAATTTTGTAGTTTGAAAATTTTCATTTGTTTATTTTTCTACTTTGTTCAGATATTCTAATTTTTATTTGTTTACAGGCATGCTTAAAATTGCTCATTGAAACATTTTTATGATGGGTATTTAAAAATCCGTGTCAGATAATTCTGACATCTGTGTTATCTTGATATTGGTGTCTGTTATCTTTGCTATTTCAGATTTTCCTGCTTCTTGATATGGTGAGTGATTTTCACTTGAAACCTAGACATTTTCAGTATTATATTATGAAACGCTGCATCTCATTTAAATTTTCTGTTATAACAGGAGTCCTCTGACAATATTTTAGTGGAGGAAGGGGGTACCACCTAATTTCTGCCAGGTAGCAGTAGAAGTCTAGGTCCCCAACTTAGTCTCCTTTGACATGTGTGGTAGGGAGGGATTTCTTACTACTATTGGACAGGGGTGAGAGCTCAAGCTCCCCAAGTCACCTTTAATGGCACTAGGGGGCCTCATTATAGGTGGGTGATGATGAAAGTTCTGACTCTGCTAGGCCTCCTCTTATTTCACTGCACCTGGGAGGGGGTGGGGTTTCTTTATTATTGTTGGTAGGGGTGTAAATTCAGGCTCCCACATAGTCCCTGCTGACACTCCTCACTGGAGGAGGGAGGGGACTCTTTATACTGCCTGATGGAGATAAGAGCCCTAGCTCAACACTTGGTCTTCTCTGACACTATGTCAATAGAAGAATTGAATACTCTCCAGAGGGCGGAAGTATAGATTGCCTACTTAGCCTTAGCTGGCAGGGTTGGGGCCAATGTTTTCTCAGTGGTGCAAGGCTGGCTTAGGATGGTTATTGTCAAGAAGTTTTGTCTCACTAGCTGGCCCTTTCCTGATCTTTTTGATCAGGAGAGCAGGCTTTTGTAGGGGCAGTTTTGATTTGGGATTTTTTTTTTTATTAGTTCAAGTGATTTCAGAATGCTCACCCTATTTTAGTTTAGGTTTTACTGTAGATTCATTAGAAATAGTGAAAATTCATTGCCTTTAAGAAATTGGTGTGTTAATCTTTTCCTTACTGATATTCTTTTAAAAACACTTCATTTAATCACCCTTCTTTCTGATGTAAATGTTACAAATGTAGCTTTTAGTTCATTCATTTTTTTGACCATTCATACATATTTAAGTTGTATGTATTTATATCATCTTATTGTTTCTTTTGTTTTTATGACATGGGGTTAAATATAAACATTCTGTTGTGTATTTCCACTTTTTAAACTTTAATTTTTAATCTATATGGAATTTATTTTGGTATTTTTGTGGTAAAGATCTAGTTTAATTTTTCCCCAATATTATCTCAGCACCAGTTTTTGTTTGAGTAATTTTTCTCTCAATGATTAACAATGCTATCTTTATAATATGCCAGTTTATTTTGTGTATTATATTCTGTTTCTGGGCATTATATTGTTTCATTATGTTTTCCATTCCTATACTGATACCACATACTTTGATAGGCATTTAACAAAAAGATATAACTTCTGCTTATTGATTTTTGTGTTAATTCAATCCGATTATATCATTTAGATTTTAATCTTTTCTTTTTACCTATTTTATTTCTCAGTGACTGAAAAAAGTAATATTAATATTTTCTGTCTTATTTAGATCAACATACGTCTTTGTAGTTTCTTTTACATATCATAATGCTATACTAATATATCTAGTGTATAGTATCTTTCTTTATAGTGTGTCCCTTATTAATATTAAATAACATTCTTCATTTACTTTGCCTTTAATTCTACTTTCTTAATTGTGTTATTCTTTATATCTTTTTATGTGTGACTAATATTTCATTGCTTGTCTTTGATTTTTTACCCAGGTTCTTTTCCATATGCCTCTTGGGAAAACATGAGTTGGATTTATTTAAGTATATCTTATGTAAAAAGCATGTAGTTGAATTTATCTTATGAACTAAGTGGCTTTAAGGAACTAAAGTACTATTAATAAATGGAGATTCAACCCATTTATTTACTTGTATGTGCCAGTAACACTTGAATCACAATTAACAGGTTGGGTTTTTTTTGCCATCTTGTTTTCTCTGGTTTTTGTTGTTCTATTCTTGTGCTGCTTTGCATCTTTTAATTTTATTACTTGCTGCTTTAAAAAAGACTTTAAAATATTCTTTAGAATCTGCAGTATGTCTGATAATACTTGTCTTCTGAATGTCATGGTTATGTAAAAAAATGACTACAGATGAAATCAGACATATCAAGATTGTGAGATTAAGAACGTGAAGCTCTGTAGACTAATGGTAGCAAACACTGGGTAGTTAGTTCACAATTAACTGCACGAAAGCAAGTTTGCAGTAGAATGATGAACCTGTATATGTATTTTGGCAACAGTTCTTTCAGCTAAAGCTGTGGCTTGGAGGATTGGCTCATAATTTTTTTCCCTGGAAAGATAAAGTATAATACAACTTGAGATTTCTATGCTCTTTAAAAGAGATATAATTCTATTGGTCCCCAGTTTTTGCAGTGTTGGTCTTCTTCTAGTTCTCTTAATGTATAGTCACTAAATTATTCTAAGGAGTACTTTCATCAGATTCACTTTTCTCAATTGTGGCAGCTGTTGTTTTTTTTTTTTAATTCAGGCTCTTATAATTCACATCGTTCTTATTACAGTTCCTCCTCATTCTATTTTGTTTTTTTCTACATTCTACTGTAGGATTATGCTATCAAAGGCATTCTTTTCCTTATATTATTCTCTTGCTTATGTAATTAAAGTGGCTCTCAGACAAAAGTCAGGCATGTCATTCTAACCATGTATCCTTCTTATCCCACTGCTGCTTGTACTCATATCTAAACTCATAGAACACCATTTCTCTAAACAGCGTTTCTGTCTTGACAAGGCAGATCTTCCTACTGGGTTCTAACATACTTTCCCTGTCTTGGTGTGTTTGTTCATACTGTTCATACTTGTCCTCCCCTCTAAAATGGTTTATTCTGTATGAGGCACCTAAAATTACCTCACCTATTCTCCTTTTACATCTCTTAATCATCTAGGTTGTGCTAAACCATCATAAATATAACTTATATGTTACATGGTAATTGTTTGTATGTGTTTGTGTTTTATTCCTTATTCTAGATAAGTTCCTTAAGGACATAGAACATGTTTTCAGTTGTTTTTTAGGGGAGAGAGGGCTTTCCACAAATGTTTCTCAAAAATGTTCAGTGTAAGACTGGAGTTTCTTCCTTGTTCTCTAGGGCACTATCTCTGTCTGTTTTCCAGCTTAGCAGAAAGAGAAGTCATGGAAGAGTGCACATGCAATTTTTTTTTTTTTTAAGATTTTACTTATTTTTTAGAAAGAGGAAAAGGAAGAGATAAAGAAGAAACATTAATCGATTGCCTCTCACAGGCCCCCAACCAGGGACCTGGCCCGCAACCCAGACATGTGCCCTGACAGGGAGTGGAACTGGCAACCTTTGGTTCACAGGCCGGCGCTCCACCCACTGAGCCACAGGAGCCAGGGCAACATGCAACGTTTTAAGGCCCAGATCAGGAAGTGGAACACAACACAGACACTCTCATTTCATTCCGTTCCATTCATTCCATTCTGTTGACAGAATTTAATCTCCTAGTTACAACCAGCTGAAAGGGAGACTAAGAAAGGTAGGCTCTAGCTGGGCTGCCACACATCTAGCCACAACTCTGTTTTGGTGGAACTAGGAGTCTCCACCACAGCTATGTTAATAGAACTTAATTTATGTAGTGATTAATTCATAACTGTTATAAAAGAATTTATTGGTTCTTTGCTGTTGATCCTATTATTTCTGTAATCTAGTAAAATGCTCACTTATTCTTTTCCCAAATGATATATCTTTACCATTTTAAAGCCTTTTCCATATGTCTGTAATTTCTTCTTTAGCACTAAAATATTTTTGTCTTTTAAGAATATTTTTGCGTCGGCCTGCAAGCCAAGTGTCGCTGGTTTGATTCCCAATCAGGGCACATGAATAGGTTGTACGTCAGGTCCCCAGTTGGGGGCGCGAGTGAGAGGCAACCACACAGGGATGTTTCTCTCCCTCTCTTTCTCCTTTCCCCTCTCTCTAAAAATAAAATAAATAAATAAACAAATAATTTTTTTTAAAGTATTTTTGTGTTCTTTATTAAAATAACTTACCTTTTACCTGAGTCTATCTCGTCGGCAGCCGTCCGTCTCGAGAGACGATGGTGTAGCTTCTTAAGAGTCTATCTGCACCGCCGAGAATGGTTGTGCTGTCCGACTCGGGAGTGACACGGTATCTGTCTCCTCCCGTGTTGAATCGACATCTTGTGATGACGCTGGAGTGTCCTCTCCAGTGAAGCTGAAGCTACAGAGCCTGGGCAGGGTGATATGGAGGGTCTGCTGTTGCCCATGCAGCAGACCCCCCCTCTCTTCGCAGCTGAAGGATCCAAGGGAAAGACGGAGTCAATACAGCTTGGCTTCAGGTGCGCCGCAGGAGTTGCCGGTGTTGACTACAACGTCAAACCGCCTTAGGGACTCCGGCTCCGGATTTTCTGTCGGGGTTTACTCCCTTAGCCTTTCCCCTGAAGAGGTATGCCGCAAGGCAGCGGAGGTTTTTTGGAGTCAGAGTTTTCCTTCTCTGATGTGCCCTGACTGGAAGATCGAACCAGCGACACTTAGCTCGCAGGCCGATGCTCAATCCACTGAGCCAAACCAGCCAGTCTATCTGCTGATAATTAATTATGAAAATTACATCTTGAAGCTGTATTGCTGACTCAAAATAAGGTTATCTATCCCAAATTATGCTTTTAATCTTACCCTCTACTTCTCTCACACTCTTCCCTCAATAAAAAACCATCAGAAACCCAGATTTGTTCTGGTGCTTTCCATTCTGTTTATCAGATTTGTAATAAACTCAGATATTTTAGCTAGATTAGGGTGGAATGAAAAAAAAGTGAAAAATTGTTTTACATGTGTGCATTGTAGAAATGAAGCAATACTTATTTTCTGAAAAATTTTTATTGGTCGTTTTTTATTTTTCCATTGGAAATTATTACATTTTCAAGACCTAATAAAATTTAGAAAATATGTAAAAGAAGTAACACAATATTCACCCTTCTTTTTACCACTGATTCTGGCTCTTAGCTTGTTAAGATTAATTAAAATCTGTAACTAATACCAAATAACTTTATCTTTATATGTAATGTAATCACCATTTTTTTAAGTGTATTTTATTATGTTGTTACAGTAGTTCCAATTTTTTATTTTTTTTTGCCTTTGCTCCCCTCTGCCCAGTACCCACCTTCCCTCCAGCAATCCCACCCCCCTTAGTTCATGTCCATGGGTCATGCATATAAATTCTTTGGATTCACCCTTTCCTATATTATTCTTAACGTCCTCCTGTCTATTTTATACCAACCAATTATGCTTCTTAGGTCCTGCACCATTTCCCCATTTCTCCCCTTCCCCCTCCCAGCTGATAACCCTCCAAATGATCCTCATACCTATGATTCTGTTCCTATTCTGGTTTGCTTCATTGGATTTTGTTTATATTTTTTAGATTCAGTTGTTGATAGTTGTGAGTTTGTTGTCACTTTAGTGTTCATAGTTTTGATCGTCTTTTTCTTAACTAAGTCCCTTTGACATTTCATATAATAATGGCTTGGTGATGATGAACTCCTTTAGCTTTAACTTGTCTGGGAAGCACTTCATCTGCCCTTCCATTTCAAATGAGAGCTTTGCTGGATAAAGTAATCTTGGTTGCAGGTTGCCTTTCATCATATTGAATACTGCTTGCCAGTCCCTTCCTGCCTGCAGAGTGTCCTCTGAGAAATCAGCTGATAGTTCTATAGGCACCCCCATGTAGGCAACTCTCTGCCTCTCTCTTGCTGCCTCCAGGACTCTCTCTTTATGTTTCACCTTTGGCATCTCAGTCATGATACGTCCTGATGTGCTCCCCTCTGAATCCAGCTCGCCCAGGACTCTCCGTGCTACCCGGACCTATATGTCCATCTCCTTTGCAAAATTTGGGAAGTTTTCCTCATTTTTTCAATTCTTGTTTCATCATTCTGCACTGGTTGACTGTTTTTTTCTTCCTTATGTTCGAAATCATTGATTTGAACCCCGGTTTCCTTCCCTTCACCATTGGTTTTGTGTGGATTTTCCTTCATTTCACTTAGCATAGCCTTCACTTCTTCGCTTATACATTTGCCGTACTCAAGCGTATCTGTCAAGCCCATGAGCATCTTTATCACCAGTGTTTTGAATTCTGCGTCTGTTAGGTTGTCTATCTCCTCATCTGTTAGGTTGGCTATCTCCTCATCTGTTAGGTTGGGTATCTCCTCGTCTGTTAGGTTGGGTATCTCTTTGTCGCTTAGTTCTCCCACTGGAACCTTGATCCATTCTCCCTTTTGGGCCATACTTCCCTGTCTCCTCATTCTGACAGGCTCCTGTGTTTGTTTGCCTCTGTGTCCCAGGTAGAGCCGTCGCTCCTGTTACGTTGTACTGGGCAGAGCCTTAGGGATTTGTCAGTGCAGGGCGACCGGTTTCACCACGTTGTGGCACTGTATGTGGGGGAGGGTTCCGAGAGGGAACAATGCTGCCTGCCCAGCACTCGCCCCTTTTCCAGACACCTCTCTCACTTCTGCACCGGACTGGCGCCCCTCTAGCTGCTGCCCTGGCCGTTATTCCCAGAGTTGGTGGGTCTGCAGATGTTCTAGGACTGTGGGGGCCCTTTAAACAAGCGGACTCTGCTGAGACTGGCAGTTTCTGCTTCCACTCCAACCCCCACTGGTTTGCACAGTCAGAAGCAATGAGGCTTGATTTTCCCTGGTGCTGGGACTCTGAGCTGTGAGGTCCGGTGAGGAGCTGGGAACACTCCCCAGGTGTCCCTCTTGACCTTTTAAAACATGTGACTGCACTTTCTGCTGGCCTGCCACTGCTGCCGCTGCTGTTGCCACTGCTGCTGCCACCACACCG
This sequence comes from Furipterus horrens, assembly GCF_987537825.1. Taxonomy (NCBI): domain Eukaryota; kingdom Metazoa; phylum Chordata; class Mammalia; order Chiroptera; family Furipteridae; genus Furipterus; species Furipterus horrens. The sequence goes on from NW_028327177.1 coordinate 28,362,758, forward strand.
CGTCCTCTCGGCCCCAGTTCCTCCCCTCCTACCTGTCTGGATGAGTATTTCTTCTTTATATCTTTGTTTGCTGGACTTTTATGCAGTTTGATTTTCTGGAACTTCTGGTTCTAGTTTTGAGGTAGTTGTATTCCTTCTTAGTTGTGGAGGGAGACACAGTGTGTCTGTTTATGCCTCCATCTTGGCTGGGAGTCCCCACAAACCTAGTTTTAGCTTTTAAATGAAAACAAACTTTTAAAGACAGTTAGCAGTACTAATTTATAGTCTACTGTGAGCATTGTGATTTTTCTTAAATCATAATTTTTCTCCTTAAGATTACCCTCCTTGTTATTAAAGCGACTGCACTAAGTCCATTTTTAATTTAGCTTGTTTATTTGCATAAACACAACAAGAGCAGCAATTGATTTTATGTTATTTTAAAGTCTGCTTTGCTGGAACTCACACTAGGAACATTCAGGTTGACTTTAAGTCTGCCCTTCTGGGCACAGAAGCTGAGCCACACACTTGCCATCTGGCCTTGCCCGTAAAACCCACGCTTTTCATAAGTCCTTCAGGTTTTTCATTGTGCCTTAAGGTTTCTCCTAGCCATCTTTCAGGAAAGCAACCTTAGTCCTTTCCCTAGAAAGATTGCCACGAGCTGCACAACCAACCAGGGTATTAGGCTTTTTCCTCCTTGGCTTTCATTAGCATTGAAAGTCAATTCCTGTTCCCCAGGGCTTTCTGGTAACAACCAGAGCCTGGGCATGCCTCCTTCAGGCATGCCTCGGTTGACAAAACCACCATTAGCAACTGGTCTTATTAGTTTTATGCAAAGAAACCTTATGTCATTGCTTACTTCTTTAGAATGCTAAATACTGGAGGGATTAGGTAGGGAGAAAAATATAAAAGCATGAAGGAAAATCCTTGTAACTTCAAAATTGCATTTCCATGCATTATATTGTCCATTACTAAAACCATACAATTTCTTTTCAGAACTTTCACAAATTTCTAACAAAACTTCTATATATCTCTCACAAACCTTCTTTATTTCCATGCTTACACTTTTCCTTGTTTACTTTCCTACATAGTGTGAAGCTTTAACTTTCTCCGGGAAACCTTGATTTCCTTTCCAGAGCAGAAACAGAAGATCAGAAAATAAGCAGCTGAGGTTTCTTTTTCTTCAGGTTCAAACTTTCACACCCTTTTCCATTTATCTTTATAACTCCCAACAGACCTTCTGTAACATTCACAAACTTTCTAAATACCTTTTACTTCTTTAGAATAAACCATAACATGCTTCCAATCCTTGTTCTTTTTCACACTGTGAAGGACTATACTCAAACTCAGTATTTGGCAGCTAAAAGTTTTTAGATATGCAGAGATATTCTGCAGCTTTCTGAAGTTTTTGCTTCTCTTTTCTAACCACCTTTGAGCTTTCCTGAGGGTTTTTTTTAATTGTTCCTTCTGTCCAATTCACTTACTTTCTGCAATTTTTGTTTACAAATATTTGGCCAGCCTTTGTTACAAAGGTAACTTTTAATAGTCCCTGCCCTACAGCGTTCTCTGAATCTAGACCAGAATACTTTCTCTTCTGGTCCTTGAGCTTCTGTAGGAATGCTGATGGAGTTTTGTCTCTTTCTTGCTGTATTTTGAATACCTTGGAGGAATTCTGTGCTCAGGGGAACGACTCCTTAGGCCCTATCCTCCTGCCTGTTATTATCCCATCTAGGATTTATATTGGGAAACTTATTAGGCCGGGGCAATTCCTTGACCAGGAGGATGCTTGCTTTTCCATATTCTTATTGCAGCCCATCTGATTATTCCTCTTCTTTCCTTGGCCTGTGCATGAGGTTGCCTGATTACCGCAGTGTTTGCTTTTTTCTTTTTTTACTTTTAGTTCCCCCCTGCGTCGATCCACTGCTGTCCCAACAAGAAGTCTTGAGTCGTTTCTGGACACTGTGAGGCGGGTGGGCCCTGGGTCGAGCGAGCTACCTAAAAGCGGGTAGGACGCATCTCCCCACCTCGGCTCAGAGCCCCTTCCCGCACACAGGCGGAGGATCCCGGATGAGCCCCCATATTGTGAGAAACGCTCACAATAAATCCACCAATTTTTTTTTTTAATTGTATCTTTTTCTTCCCTAATCAGCACTTCCTTTGGACAGTTTATCTTTTTTTGTTTTAAAGTACATTTTATTGATTATGTTGTTACAGTAGTCCCAATGTTTTTTCCCTTTGCTCCTCTCTGCCCAGTACCCCCCTTCCCTCCAGCAATCCCACCCCCCTTAGTTCATGTCCATGGGTCATGCATATAAGTTCTTTGGCTTCACCCTTTCCTATATTATTCTTAACTTCCTTATGTCTGTTTTGTACCAACCAATTATGCTTCTTAATCCCTGCACCATTTCCTCATTTCTCCCTTCCCCCTCCCAGCTGATAACCCTCCAAATGATTCCCATACCTATGATTCTGTTCCTATTCTGATTTGCTTAGTTGGATTTTGTTTTTATTTTTTAGATTCAGTTGTTGATAGTTGTAAGTTTGTTGTCATTTTAGTATTCATAATCTTGATCTTCTTATTCTTAAGTAAGTCCCTTTGACATTTCATATAATAATGGCTTGGTGATGATGAGCTCCTTTAGCTTTACCTTGTCTGGGAAGCACTTCATCTGCCCTTCCATTCTAAATGACAGCTTTGCTGAATAGAGTAATCTTGGTTGCAGATTGCCTTTCATCACCTTGAATACTTCTTGGCAGTCCCTTCTTGCCTGCAAAGTGTCCTCTGAGAAATCAGCTGATAGGTAGTCTTATAGTCACCCCTTTGTAGATAAATCTCTGGTTTTCTCTTGCTGCTTTTAAGATTCTCTCTTTAGGCGCTTCCAGAATCTTCTTCCTGACCTGCTGGTCTTGGTGTTTGTGTCTTGGAGCTGCTGATAGCAAGATGTCTTCTGGAAGTGCTAAAATTGGGCACCCTGCCCCCAACTTCAAAGCCACAGCTGTTATGCCAGATGGTCAGTTCAAGGATATCAGCCTATGTGACTACAAAAGAAAATATGTGGTGTTCTTCTTTTATCCTCTTGACTTTACCTTTGACTGCCCCTTGGAGGTCATTGCTTTCAGTGACAGAGCAGAAGAATTTAAGAAACTCAACTGCCAGGTGATTGGGGCTTCTGTGGGTTCTCACTTCTGTCACCTGACCTGGATCAACACACCCAGGGAACAAGGAGGACTGGGACCTATGAACATTCCCTTGGTATCAGACCCCAAACATGCCCATTGCTCATGACTATGGGGTCTTAAAGGCTGATGAAGGTATCTCATTCAGGGGCCTCTTTATCGTAGATGACAAAGGTATCCTTCGCCAGATCACTGTAAACGACCTTCCTGTTGGCCGCTCTGTGGATGATACTCTGAGACTAGTTTAGGCTTTCCAGTTCACTGACAAACATGGGGAAGTGTGCCCAACTGGCTGGAAACCTGACAGTGATACCATCAAGCCTGATGTCCAGAAGAGCAAAGAATATTTCTCTAAGCAGAAGTGAGCACTGGGCCATTACAGGGTCATGGCGGCAGTGTACAGCCATGAGAACAAAACCTCTCTTTTACTGTTGTCATGCTTAAAACACAAGACCTTAGATTTAGGCCAGATGTGGTATGGGACAGGACAGGCCTTTCCTGCAGGATTTGGGGAGGCCAGCTTTTCTTTTTCTGGAGGAAATGCCCTGAACTTACGGAGCAGGCCAACTGATGTGTACACTAGTGGGCATCACCTCTTATCTTTTGTAGTTTCTATTAAACTTGAACTGAGAAAAAAAAAAAAAGATTCTTTATCTTGAACCTTTGGCATTTTAATAATGATGTGTCTTGGTGTGGTCTTTTTTGGGTCTAGCTTGTTTGGGACTCTCTGTGCTTCCTGGACTTGTATGTCTATTTTCTTTGCCAAATTTGGGGAGTTTTCCTTCATTATTTTCTCACATAACTTTTCAATTTCTTGCTCTTCCTCTTCTCCTTCTGACTCCCTTATGGTTTGGATGTTGGCACATTTAAAGTTGCCCCAGAGGTTCCTAAGCCTCTCCTCATTTTTTTCAGTTCTTGTTTCATCATTCTGTATTGGTTGACTGTTTTTTGCTTCCTTATGTTTCAAATCATTGATTTGAACCCTGGTTTCCTTCCCTTCACCATTGGTTTTGTGTGGATTTTCCTTTGTTTCATTTAGCATAGTCTTCACTTCTTCTCTTACGCTTTTGCTGTACTCAAGCATATCTGTCAAGCCTGTGAGCAGCTTTATCACCAGTGTTTTGAACTCTGTGTCTGTTAGATTGGTCATCTCCTCGTTTATTAGGTTGGCTCTCCTCGTCGCTTAGTTCTCCCACTGGAACCTTGATCCGTTCCCCCTTTTGGGCCATACTTCTCTGTCTCCTCATTCTGACAGGCTCTGGTGTTTGTTTGCCTCTGCATCCCAGGTAGAGCTATCGCTCCTGTTATGTTATAAGGGGCGAAGCCTTAGGGATTCATCAGTACAGGGTGACCTGTTTCACCACGTTGTGGCAATGTGTGGGGGGGAGGGATCCGAGAGGGAACAATGCCACTTGCTCAGCACTTGCCCCTGTTCCAGGCACTTCTCCCGCTTCATATGGGACTGGTGCCTCTCTAGCTGTTGCCCTGGCTATTGTTCTCAGAGTGGGTGGATCTGTGAACATTCTAGGACCATGGGGGCCTTTTAAACAAGTGGACTCTGCTGAGAGACTGACAGTTTCTGCCTCCACCCCAACCCCCACGGGTTTTCACAGTCAAAAACAATGAGGCTTTATTGTCCCCGGCACTGAGACCGTGAGTTGCAAGGTCTGGTCTGGTGCTGGTGTTGGTGCTGGTGCTGGTGTTGGTGCTGGTGCTGGAAGTGCTCCCCGGGTGTCCCTCCCTACCTTTTAAAACATGTGATTTCGCTTTCCGCCAGTCTGCCGCTGCCGCATCTGCTGCCACCACTACACCACCTCCTGTCCGCCCCGTCTCCGCCCCTCCTACCTGTCTGGATGAGTATTTCTTCTTTATATCTTGGTTTGTTGGACTTTCATGCAGCTCAGTTTTCTGGAACTTCTGGTTGTCTCTAGTTTTGAGGTAATTGTATCCTTTCTTAGTTGTAGAGGGAGAAGCAGTATGTCTGTCTACGCCTCCATCTTGGTTGTAAGTCCAATTTCTTTTTGGACAATTATATCTTTAAGGTAGTTTTCACTAATGTAGTTTTAGTAACAGAATTGCATTTCTGTGTTTGTGATTTAATGGGTTTTAAAAACAAGTAAACCTAAAAGCAAACTCTTAATTTGTAGATCAGCTGAAATATTCTCTATTCTTAAGCTCTACATTTAATTTTGGATAATAACAGTCATTGAAGGCTAATATCCTGGTTTGCATTTACATATAATTTTAGATATAATTTTTTAAATCTTTCAAAATTGTACCATTGAATTTTACTTTTCTAGCATCCTTTTATCAAGAACGCAAAACCTGTATCGATTTTAAGAGACCTGATTGCAGAAGCTATGGAAATCAAAGCTAAAAGGCATGAAGAACAGCAGCGGGAATTGGAAGAGGAGGAAGAAAATTCGGTTCGTAAATACTCTCAAAAAATTGATATTTTTTCTGAGTTATTTTTCTATAATTTTGGTTTTTTCCTTTAAATATTTCAGTAGCAGTTACTGTTTTATTGTACAAATGAAGTATGTTCACTAAATCTCAAAATATATTTTGTTTGCATTAAATGTTTGCTATTTTTTCTGATGTCTTATTAATTAGTGATTAGTGGAATGTAAGGTTTGTACGGTGTGTAGGAGTAGATGAGGTCACTACAGAAAGCAGGGGGGAGGTTTAAGGACCTAGTATTCCATTTATTTTATACTGCATTTTAATAACAAAATAAAATAATTATATCAATTTGTCTCATTTTGTGATGTTTGATGCTTTTCTTCTTCACTAACTTTTCCTTGTTTCAAATTTTTTTCTTGTTAAAGATACAGAAATGAGTACGTCTTGGTATTCAGATAGTCATAAAATCTGAAGACAGATATTTTATATCTTACTGATAGAAAATGTCTTTGATAACATCATCTATATTTGTCCATAGAATTTTTCTTACAGTTTTGTATACAAATAGTATTATTTTGCTAATTCAAATTTTGTTTATCCAATTGAGATTTCTTTTGAAATTCTTTTACCCTTTTCACCAGTTATTAAACCTTGTTACATGTTGTAGCCCATGCCAAGGACAAAAATGCCTTTTTGCCAAACTGATTTATAATCATTTTCTTTAGGTATTGAGCTACATCAGTTATTCATTTGGCAGTAACTATGGACTGGCTGGTAGACAGATGCTTTAAGATTATATTCTAGACCTTAAGTCTTTACCAATGAATTTATCATTCAGAATTTTAAATAGCATTCTCATAAAGATTTTTTTCATAAGTTTGTGATTGTGTATTAATTCTATAAAGATAAATAAGTGATATAGGATGCTATAAAGACTTCGGTTCTTGCTCTCAAAGGGTTTTATAGTTTCCACCCTGAATTCCTGTGTAATGATAAAGTTAGTTTTTGATTGCTTATTAAAAATAGTTTATTCTATTATACTTGTCCTAGTGTGTTTTCCCCTTTGCCGCCCGCTCCCCGCTCAGCCCATCCCACTTCCTCAGTCAATCCCCACTCCCTTGTCCATGTCCATGTGTCATTCATACATGTTCTTTGACTAATTCCTTCCCCTTCTTCCTACCATCTGCCCCTTCCCTCCTCCCCTCTTACAGCTGTCAGTCAGTTCCATGTTTCCATGTCTCTGGGTCCATTATGCTCGTTATTTTATTTTGTTCGTTAGATCCCAGTTATAAGTGAGATCATTTGGCATTTGTCTTTCACCGACTGGCTTATTTCATTTAGTATAATAGTCCCCAGTTCCATCCATGCTGTCGCAAAAGGCAGGAATTTCTTCTTTCTTTTTGCTGTGCAGTATTCCATCGTGGAAATGTACCACAGTTTTTTGTTTTTTTGTTTTGCTTTTTATTTTGTTTTTTTAAAGATGTTATTTATCTATTTTCAGAGAGAGGGGAAGGGAGGAAGTAAGAGAGGGCAAGAAACATCACATCAGTTGGTTGCTCCCACCCCCAACTAAGGACTGGATTCACAACCCAGGCATGGGCCCTGACTGGGAATCGAACCAGTAACCTTTTGGTTCATTGGCCAGTGCTCAGTCCACTGAGCCACACTAGCCAGGGCTACCACAGTTTTTTAATCCACTCATCTTTTAATGGGTACTTGGGCTGTTTCTAACACTTGGCTATTGTAAATGGCGCTGCTATGGACATAGGGGTGCATAAGTTCTTTTGAATTAGTGTTTCAAGATTCTTAGGGTATATTCCCAGCAGTGGAATCTCTGGGTCATAAGGCAATTCCATTTTTTATTTTTGAGGAAATTCCATACTGTTTTCTACAGTGGCTGCACCAGTCTGCTTTCCCATCCACAGTGCAGTAGGGCTCCCTGTTCTCTACATCCTTGCTAGCATTTGTTGTTTGTTGATTTATTAATGATGGCCATTCTGACCAGTGTGAGGTGGTATCTCATTGTGGTTTTAATTTGCATCTCTCTGATGGCTAGTGATATTGAGCACTTTTTAAATATGTCTAGGGCCTTTTTTATATCCTCCCTGGAGAAGTGTCTCTTCAGGTCCTTTGCCCATTTTTTAATTGGATTGTTTGTCTTCCTGGAGTTGAGTTGTATGAGTTCTTTATATATTTTGGAGATTAAACCCTTGTCCAGTGTATCATTGGCAAATATGTTCTCCCATACAGTCCCTTTTCATTTTGATTATGGTGTCTTTAGCCATGCAGAAACTTAAATTTGATGGAGTCCCGTTTGTTTATTCTTTCCTTTATTTCCCTTACCAAGGAGATACATCAGCAAAAGTGTTGCTACATGGGATATCTGAAATTTTACTGCCTGTGTTTTCTACTAGGACTTTTATGGTATCACGCCTTACACTTCAGTCTTTTATCCATTTTGAGTTTATTCTGGTGTATGGTGTAAGTTGATGATCTAGTTTCATTTTTTTTTTTTTTTCATGTATCAGTAGAGTTCTACCAATACCATTTATTGAAGAGACTGTCTTTACTCCATTGTAAGCTTGTGCCCCCTTCATCAAATATTAATTGACCATACAGACATGGGTCAATTAATTCTGGGCTCTCTATTCTGTAATGTTGGTCTATATGTCTGTTCTTATGCCAATGCCAGACTGTTTTGATTGCAGTGGCCTTGTAATATAGTTTTATATCAGGTATTGTGATTCTTTTTTCTCAGGATTGCTGGATGCTGACGCTATTGGGGGTATTTTTTGGTTCCATATAAATTTTTGAAATATTTTTTCTAGATCTGTGAAATATGCCATTGGTATTTTAATAGGAATTGCATTGAATCTATAAGTTGCTTTAGATAAGTAGTTTTTGATTTCTCTCCAATTAACAAAACTCATTGAGAAGGCAAGATTAAAACTAGAATATTTACTTTTAAGTTTTCATGTTTCTTCATTAATACTTTATGCTCACTTTTCAGTCAAATATTTATTAGAACTTTTAAGAACAAATAACATTGGCTTATCAGAGTTATATAATTTCTTATCGAGTTATGTTTGCAATAAAGTCTAGTCATTGTCCCTCTGTTGGTGGTACTCATCTGCCTTGTCTTCACCTATGTAAGCGTCTTATGAATGCTCGGCTAGTGAACTGCCTTTAATTAGCTGTCAATGGACAGCTGATTAATTTTGCTTTGCTCTTATCTTTCTGTACTTAATTATAGGCTGGTTTCTATTTTTGATGGATAGAAAACCATTGACTATTTCAGAGTTTGCCAGTTTTTACTACTCTTTAATACTTTGCTATATAGTAACTTTCGTTCCTTTCTGCTACTTTGGTGATATCTTTTTCACTATTTACCTCTCCTTCAATGAGCTCTAGCTACATTGATCTTATTTCAGATTTTTAATGTTTATAACATGCAAAAGACCTTTCCTTACTTAGGGCCTTTATATGTGCTACTCCCTCTACTTGAAATACTCTTCTTCCCAAGAACTCATTGAGTAACTAGGTTCTTCTTTTATTTTGGGCCTCAGCTTTAAGTATCATATATCCCCAAACTTAGCAGCTTAAAATAAACACACATTTATTATTTTCGTGGTATCAGTAAATTATTATTTCAAGAGTGGCTTTGTTGGGTTTTTGTGGCTCAGGGTCTCTCATGAGGTTGTAGTCCGAATGGTGGCTGGGCCTGCAGTCAATCATCTAAAGGCTTGACAAGGGCTGGAGTTCCAGCACAGCTCTCTCACATATATGGCTGTTGGCAGGCTTCCTCAGTTCCTTGCCATGTGGGAATCTCCATAGGAGTACTAGAGAGTCTTCACAGCATGGCAACCGCCATCTCTCAGAGTGATCGAGAGAGAACGAGGAGGAAATCTCAATGCCTTTTATGACAGTCTTAGGAGTTGTACACTGTTACTTCTGCATTCTATTTGTTAAAAAAAAGTTACTGGTCATAGAAAACGGTGGTGTAGAGAGCTCTAAGAATTGGAGCCTTCGTAGAAACACCAGAATTGAATAAAAAATTTATAGCTACCAGGGAAGTGCTTAATGAAGAAAGTGCTGTGGCATTTTTGCTTATGTGCCTGCCATCCCCAATTTTTTGATTTTCTAGGTCAGCGGCAGCCATGGGAACAGTGGTAGAGGTTAGGAGCAAGGGAGAAGAGTAAGAACCTTGTTCTTAAAGAAAAAAAAAAGTGTGTTTTGCGTTTTGAATAATCTGGCAGCTCCCTGAGGTACCAGCACAGAGGTTTGCCTTTGTTTTGATCCCTTTGAACTGGAGCAGCTTTCTGGATGGACCCTGTCAAGAACATATTAATCTTCTAGAGATTTTAAGATCAACCCACAAAAATCAATTATGTTCTTATATATTGTAATGAACAATTAATAAAGGAAATTAAGAAAACAATTTCATTTATAATTGCATCCGAAAGAATGAAATACCTAAGAATAAATTTAGCAAAGGAAATTGAAGACTTGTGCAGTGAAAAGTACAAAAACATTGCTGCAAGAATTTAAAGAATACCTAAGTCACTGGACGGATATCCCATGTTTGTGGATTCGAAGATTTAATGTTGTTAAGATGGCAGTACTCCCAGAGCAATTCATAGAATCATCCAATCCCTATCAAAATTCCAGTGATCTTTTTTGGAAAATGGAAAGTCAATCTAATTCATATGAAGCTAAGACAATACTGGAAAAGAACGAAGTTGCAGGACTCACTTTCTTGGATTTGGTGTTTGCTCAGAAGCTTTTTTATAATCGTAGCATTGTTTGCTGTTGATAGAGGCTGGAGATTTACAGAATCATCAATTCCTGATTCCTTTTTTGTTTAGTTTTCCTATCTTAAGCTTTTCTGTCTCTTTTTCCATTTTATTATAAGCAGCAGGAAGAAACTAGGCAGTACCTGAAACACTCTGCCTGTAAATCTCCTTAGCTAGACTAACCAGTTCATTAGGTACATTTTTCTCTTTTTGAAATCCAAATGTTTTTAGAAATACCCTTTAGTTCTGTGCAATTTTATTTTTGCTATTAATAATTTTCTCTCTCTCTTTGGAACTCCCTTTACTTGATTGGTGGACCTCTTAGATTTATCTTTTAATGATATTTTTTTGTTTGTTTTTTTTCTTTGTCTTCTTGTTCTTTCTTAGAGGTCTTCTCAAGTTTATTCTAACCTTTCTATATTTTTCATATAAAATGTTTAATTTCCAAGATTTCCTGCTGTCCCCTCATTGTTATCATTATCACTTTGAGTTTCCTTTTACTTCCTTCTCTCTTTTTCCTTTGTGTTTATATCTAAAAGAAGCACTAAAGTAGCCTATTGAAAACTCTTTGTTAAAGAGCAGAACTAGTGGACCTGTGAACCTTTCTGTAAAAAATGTTAGGAGTCACTGCTTTGGATCCTGACTTTGTTGCTCCTTGTGACTTCTCTCCTTGCAGGCTTACATTCTGGGTTTTGTTGTGGTCCTCTTCCCCATGTTCTTTGTCTTTGTGTAGTGTTTCCTCCTTTTCTGGGCCTTTTTTTTTGTAATTTTGAGAGGGTTTTGGGAGGGATAAACATTTTAATGGAAACTCATGTCATTTGTCATTTCTTGGGTGTTCTAAATTATAATTGTGAATATTGACTTTTTAATCTGATGATATTAATTTATCTATAAATAAATTTACAGAACTCGTCATATATTACAATTATGAAATCCTTGAATAGTCATAAATTAGCACAATTTATGAAAAAACTGTAGTCTGTTCAACTTTGCTTTATTCTGGATAATTTGTAAAAGTGATCCAAGAAGGGAAGGGAAACTTCTAAAAGATAGCATTACAAGAAATCAAGGCAATTTAAGGCAAGTCAGTCCAAATTAGTAGTATAAGAATAGAAGTAAATAGATATTGCTCTTTTTCTGAACCACTGTGTCTTACAAAATAATTCTCTGTAGGTGATGGAACAAAGGGCTAGTCTTGGACCCTCCAGCCTTCACCATATGAGGACAACCTTAGAATTATGAGCCATTATCTGATTGATTCTGTGTTTGCCTTAACATCCATATCTCTGAAGTCAAGGTTGTTGCATTGTAATCTCTCCTTATTTTCATTCATAATTCATTTGGCCCATGGAGCTTAGTTGGTTTTTTGTTTTTTGTTTTTTTTGAGGGGGAGAATTTGCTCCAATTTGGGTTTCATTCGGCCAACATCTGGTAGATATGGTACTGAAGACTGGCTGTCTTAGGATATGACAAAATTTAGGTGAATATTTTTATATCCTAATTGTTTTCACTGAGATTTTTACCCATTCTTTTTTTCCCTCTTTTTTGATTATTTCAAAGATGAATGGTCTTTTCAGCATGGTGGGAGATCTGTGTTACCAAGTTTTGCTTCCTCATTAATTTTTAGCCCAGAGGATCTGTATTCTTTGACAGCCTTTATAGCAGCTATCTTTAGTCTTGACCCCCGAATTGGTTCTTACCCAGTGACTGGGCTAATTGACTTGTGAACCTTGCTGTAAAAGATATTAGGACTCACTGCTTTGGACCCTGAATTTCTTGCCAGTTACAGAGCCAATTTGTCACTGGACCATTGAAAAATTTCATAAAGTTAAAATTTGAAATAATGTAGATTATATTCTTTTCCTTATATCAAAAGTCTAGAGCTGTGAAATTCACCAAATGGAGTTGCTGCATTATAAGAGATTTATATTTGATATTCAGTATTAATTCTTGAGCCCACTGTAGATCCTGCTTTTTCCGTTTTGAGTGAGTGTAATTTTCAGAGAATTTGTGGGTTATACCAATATTAACTTACAGGTTTTCCAAATTTATTGTAATTCTACATAGTTCAGCTTATTAAAGTTGGAAAAATTTGTGGCCTAAAATTAAATTGACATTTCCATAAACTCTTAATGTGACTTTTAAAAACAAAACACTGTATGATAACCATTTCAAGATATGTTGTTTTAAAAAAATTAGTGGCATACACCTGTGTCCTGGGTAACTATTATGAACAAACCTCTTTAAATACATTTTTATTCAAGAAAAGTACAGGACATGATTGGAAATGGTGCCTTATGAATTTGATTTTTATACCTATTATAGAAAAAGCTTGTCTGATGAGAATACATCTTGACAAACGAACATGTTTTGATAGGTGCTGAGGTAATTGTACAGATTTTTAAAATTAAACAAATTAATTGCAAACAGAGATTTCTGCAGCAGGTTAATCCGAATATCAAGGTTTTTGTGTTAGTTTAAGCATTGCTAAACATGACAAAATATTTTTTGCCTTTCAGAGCATGTGATATAAATTTTGTGCTGTGATGGGCCAACTGTATCACATAGTAAGAAATAATTTGTTTTTTGGGTATTAGTGAAGATATTCCCAAATTTTTAGTGTGAGTCAATTAAGTAACATAATATATTTGTTCATATTTACTGTAAGTACCTAAATTGCCTATAGAAAGTCCACTTTTTAAGGATTATCTGCTAAAAGAGTTGCCCTTTCTACTCAATACAACTTTAAATTACAACTTTATTGTTACCAAGAAACATTCACAGTAGGGTATAAAGCAAACCTGTGAATTGTTTCTGCAATATAAGACTTAAATATAGTATCTAATAAAGAATGCCTTTTTAAAAATAAGACATGCTTCAGGTCATTCTTTTTTAAAAGTATGTACATATTGATATTTACTAAATACCTCCTAAATAGTCTGTTCTGCATTCACACCAACAATGAATGAGAATTTCTGCTGCTAAGCACTTTCAGCAGGAGTACTTATTGTCAGGTTTCTTTCTTTTCTTTTCTTTTTCTCATTTTAGCCATTCTAATAAGTCTTCTGTGTTATGTTATTATTGGCTTAATTTGCAACTCCTAATAACAGATTTTGGACATCTTTTTATATGCTTATTTCTCATTTATATATCTTTTTTACAAGGTGTCTGTTCAGTACTTTCCCCCATTTTAAAATTGTTTTGTTGTTTATTTTTTATTATTGATTTTTAAGCATTTGTGTGTGTGTGTGTGTGTGTGTGTGTGTATTTTGGACACAAGTCCTCTATAAGATATATGTTTTGCAGTTATTTCCTTCCAGTCTGTGGCTTGTCTTTATTCTCTTAACAGTGTCTTTCACAGAGCAGGAGTTTTTAGTTTTAATATCACCTGTTCTTTTTTTCATGGATCTTGCTTTTGGTGTTTTATCTATAAACTCACCACCAAACTCAAGGTTATGTAGATTTTCTCCTATGTTTTATTTCAGAAATTTTCCGGTTTTGCATTTCTATTAAAGTCTGTGTTCTATTTTGAGTTAATTTTGTAAAAGCTGTGAGATTTGTGTCTAATCTGGTGTTTTGTTTTGTTTTGGGCACATGGATGTCCAGTTGTTTCAGCATCTCTTGTTTAAAAGACTGTCTTTTCTTTATTGAGTTGCCTTTCTGCCCCTTTCAAAGGTCAGTTGACTATATTTGCATGGGTTTGTTTTCTGGTTTCTCTGTTATGTTCCACTGAAATATCTCTGATATATGTGTCTGTTCTTTTTTGATGACTACACTCTTGATTACAGTAGTTTTATAGAAGTCTTAAAATTGGATACCGTGAGTTTTCAAACTTTATTTTTCTTTCTCAGTATGTATGGTGTTGACTGTTCTAAGTATTTTGCCTTTCCATAAAAGCTTTAGAATTGTTTTGTCAACACTTACAAATTAGCTTGTTGGGATTTTTTTTTGAGATTGGGTTGAATCTAACATTAAGTTAAGAAGAAATGATATTGAGTCTTCTAATCAATGAACATGGAATGCTTTTTTATTTGGAACTTCGATTTCTTTCATCAGTGCACATAGATTCAGTACATTTAGGTCTAACAAAATGTTAGACCTAAATGTTTCTTTTTCTTTTAGTGATATTAAAAATGTTTGTTTTTTTTTAAATTTCTAATTCTAATTGTTTATTGCTGGCATTTAGAAAGCAGGTGATTTTTTTTTTTTTTTTTTTTTTTTTAGTTTTATTTTTTATTGCCCTTATATCCTGTGACATTCCTATACTCTTATTATTTTCAGGAGATTTTATGTAGATTCTTTGAACTTTTCTACAGATAATCATGTCATATGTGAATAAAGATAGTTTTATTTCTTTCCAATTTTTATAACTTATTATTTTTCTTGTTTTAATGCACTAACTGTATCTCAGTTTTCTTTTAACTTTGCTGTTTCTGTATCCTAAGTTTTTCTTTCTTCCTCCCTGTTTCAGAGGATATATATTTTTTCCAGTTATAAAGATTTGCATAGAAGAAAAATAAGACATGGCATATGCCTACAAAAAGATTTCAGTGTAGTGGGGAGGGAAACAAATTAACTGATACCTGATCAAAATGCAGTATGACAAATACTGCGTAGAGACCTGCATAAAGGACTGGAATTGTTTTATTGCCCCCTGATTTTCCAGCTTTCTTCCTCCCTTCAAAAGCCCCTTCTCTACTTGCCTCTACAGTCAGTCGTGTTAGCCCTTTCTCCTCAGCCTGAGAATGTAGTTATATTTTGGCCATTAAAAAAAAGGGAAAAAGTCAGCAACAATATGTTCCCAAGGAAAGTTCAGAGCCTTTGTTTCTTCACATCGCCACATTCTCTCTGCACTTACACTGTGGCTGAAATATTTTCCAGCCGTCCTCTTTCCAAGACAGCTTTCTGGGTAAGATGAGATCACATCAGACCTTGTTTAATTTGAGGTGCCCATGGGTCATCCACGTCACTTTATGTAGCAGGCAGTTGGATATGCAAGTTTGAATCCCAAGGCAGAACTCAAGCAATTAGGGAATCAGCAGGCTTTCTGCACTTGATAGTGAAACCATAAGCAAAGATGAGATTGCTCAAAAAGTGTTTAACGAAAAACATAGGTTGCCGCATTTTCCTAGACTACTTCTTACTTCACCCTCATTTGCCTGATTAACTTCTTATCCTTCAGGGGTCATCGTAGCCACTGATTCCTCTGCAAAGGGAAACCTTTCATGATGCTCCTCCAGGCTCCAGTTAGGCCAGGGCTCCTACCTGCTGCCATGGGGTCCTGTGAGAATATCGATCTCAGTTTTTTATTTCTCTACTTTCTAATTCCACCAAACTGTACATTTCTCAGGGACAAAGACTATATCTTACCACACTGCTTGACACACAGTGTTTACTCTATAAATATTTAATTGATATTTATTGAACCAATAAATATATGTATAAAATTGCTTTATAATAGGTTTTATCTGACCTTACCTCTTATCATTGAGCAGAGTGCTGTAAGAGTATCATCAACATGGAATGCATTTACATTTAAAAATAATAAGGCATATTATGGTACATAAAGTATTTTATCAGCAGTGGTTAAATCAAACATGTGATAAATATTTGGTTTGGGGGAGGAATTGCTTGTTTTTTACTGTCCTGACACACTCCTCTGCCCAAGATTTCATTTGTGTCAAGAATTTCAGTAGTATAAACTGCATGTTAAAATTAATATTGCTTCAGGCAGTCTTCTTTTGAATTGTATTTTAGAAGCTGACTTCTTAAAGTAATTTTATAATATTATTATTTCTAAATTGATACAAGTAATATTTCTTTTGTTAAGTACATATTAAAGTTTCTGCTCACTATTAATAACTATCATGATGGAATAGAAAAGGAGTAAGAAAAAGAAAGATAAGGAAAAGAAATTCTTTTCAAAGACAAATTAGCCCTTAGTTATATTTGTTCTAGGAACATAAGATTATAATTATAAACCTTTTTATATAAAAGCACTTGAGAATACAATGATAAAATAATATGAATATTTGATATTTCCTCTTGTATATTTCTGTCAATTTTGTGGAATCAACAATTGGTCATTGAGTTACTGCTATTGTATGCAAGTCATTGGGGAGGTAACTGAATATAGACAACGTGCCCCTAGAAACATAAATATTGCTTATTTTAAAATATAACTTATGACACAGCAGTGGTTATGGTATTTTAAAATATATTAGTTTTTTAAAAGTCAGTGTCCACTAGTATATTTCTGAAAGATATGGATAATATGTTAGTTAATGCAATAACCTACTTTATTAACCTGTTTTATCTGGGTAAAGCTCCAATTAACTTGTTCTAGTCTTTTGTCTTTGGTGCCCTCTTGTGGATTTATTATTAACTTCTTGCAATAGTTTTTAAAGGTGTTACTTTTATTTTAAAGTATTTGATTTTATAATCTTCTTTATGTTTTGTTAATCTTTTGGCATACTTTTGGCTGTGAGAGAAAAAATAAAAGTCATGGTTAAGGTTGCTTTTACTTTTAATTTATTCTATTATATAGCAGTATTGTGTACATGGGATATAAGGTGATCTTTTGTTCGGAAACTTTTAATATAATGCCAAGAACTTGTGCAGTCTTGCTTCATGGAGCCTCTGAAGTGCTGCCCACACACCTTCTCACCATTTAGGCCTGTTGTACTGATGAACGAGTCTTGTATGACTTTTGGAGTTCCTGAAGGCTTTGATGTAACTTTAAAACATGCTTGTGAACATGCGAAATAGGGTCTATGAAGGCAGACGTTTCTGTTTGTTAGAGACAGGTATGTCTCTAACAGCAGCTGTGTAAGCTCTTCTGCTGCATTTGCAGTGAAATAGAAGGACCACCTACTTATTAAAACAATGAGAAGAAAGCTCATTCTTTGTATACAGATCTTCGGATACTGCAAATCTTAGTGGTTTTTAATTGGTGGATAATGTATTACTGTTTTCAGCCTGTCAGATATTGAAGCAGTACTTATAAGCAGCTCTTTGAAGGAGAATATTTTTGGTGTTTTCTCAGTAGTTCTGAGCTCATTAGGTTGAATATGGTAACTGAGACCAGAATTAACTAGTTGATGCTACTGTGGGCTTTTCACTTGTAACTCAGAAACAATAGATACTGCAGGGTGCATTGACAACTGGGCAGTGGGGTAAATGCTATCCTTTACCATATGTGGGCTCTGTAGCTTCAGCTTCACTGGAGAGGACACTCCAGCGTCATCGCAAGATGTCGATTCAACACGGGAGGAGACAGATACCGTGTCACTCCCGAGTCGGACTGCACAGCCATTCTCGGCGGTGCAGATAGACTCTTAAGAAGCTACACCATCGTCTCTCGAGACGGACGGCTGCCGACGATGTGGGAGAAGAATTTCAGTCATGTCAATAGTTTCATCTTTCTTTACAAGAGAGTATTTTTACCTTAATGGTACATAGGGCTCTTCCATGATGTGAGATATACAAGCAAATGTATAATAGTACTCTTTGATTTTTGCCATTTTTACTTCAAGTAATGATTAAAATTTATTGACACTGGTTAACATGTTAGCATAATCAGCAATCCCTAGTTTAGTGATATACAGGGAGAGAACTAAACAATTCCTGCCACAGTTTTCTGCAATTTTATGATCATTTCCTTAAAATTGCATTGCATTTGCCTTGTTGATTTCTTACTTGACTCTTTCATCACAAATTAATAATTAGATTTCAATGCCTTTATTATATGCTGAAGTAGCAAATTTCATTAAGTCATTTTTTTAGTTACAAATAATTGGCATTATCTATTTTGTTTTGTCTTCATATATCAAATTAGAAACTTTTACAATTTTTTCTTTAGAGTCAGTTTGGTCTCTAGGCTCACAGTATGGGAGTTATCTTTGACTCATTATATTTGACTGTCCAGCAAGTTTCTAGAATGTTTTGATTTTTCTTTCATGATTTCTTTCAGATTTGGTTTGTCATTTCTTTTTCTGTACGACCTTTCTAGTATAGGCTCTAATCTGGGTTACTTGAATCTAGAGTTCTGTGATACCTGATTCCAGTCTTCTTCTCTAATTCATCCTTTAGTTTCCAAGGTTCCTATCACTCCTCTGCCAAGCAGTTTATGCTGCCTCCCACTGTTTAAAGCCTCGATAAGGTCATCCTTTAATGCAGTGAAACTTGCTGCTTTCCATTCTAGCCAGAATATTTCTACCTTCGTGCTTATTTTTTAAAATCTGGAATGCCACTGCCTACTGTTTCCTATTCGTCTCCTAGAAATCTTTATCTCAGAAGGATCCAGCTTTCTAAGGGGACTAACTTAATTCTAAGGAGCAAGGGAATCTTAATTCTGTTGTTTCTTGTTTCTACCCTTTCTTGGTAGCTTGTTTATTCATTATTTATCTTTTGAATTATGAGCTTAAGTTTAGCTGGATGTTGTCTCCAAATGGTGTGAGTTTTGGGTTAAAGGTTGAGTCCTTCTAGGGTGGAATTTATTTGTTTCTACCAGGCACCGGGGTGCTTCAATACTGGGACTGCATCAGGTTCATTTCTCAACATGGGGCTCCCCAGACTGCAGAAAGCCCAAATCCATGTCTGTACATTCTAAAGGGAAGCACCACTCTCCTTCCCTCATCTTAGCCCAGGTGAGACAGACTAGTTTGCATGTCTCCTTCATCTGTGAATACATTTTTTCTTGTTACCCTTTTCACTGAGGATATAGACCTTCAAGATTCCCAACATATTGTAAGGGTTTCAGTTCTACTTTGGAGAGAATCCCAAAATGTGCCTCTTGTTCTCCTTTACCCGCTAAAATGGATACCCCATTATCACATACGCCTAAGGCAGCCCTCAGGTCAGATTAGCTTATTTTCACTCTATTTCTCAGCTCTGTTTAGGGCCTTTGGGGATTTCTCCCTTACTATATTGAAAACTCAGTTATGCATTTATAGTATGTTTGTTACCTTATTGTTTGCCATCAATGCCATCCCTGATTAGCACCTCTCAGAGGTTTTAAATAATCTAGACCACTGTACTACTGCAATTTTTTGTGTGATTGGTTCACTTATATATCTTACACATTCATTGTTTTCCTGAAAATAATTTTTCATGCTGTAGCAAATTCAATAGAATTGTCTCATTGAATCAAAGCTATTAAGATCACTGCTGTATACCAGCGATTTTCAATCTTTTTCATCTCATGACACATAAACTACTAAAATTCTGTAGCGCACCAAAATATATATTTCTGCCCACCTGACCAAAAAATAGGTATAATTTTGATTGATTTACAAAGACAAAAATAATAACAGTTATCTATCCCTTTCGCTCCAAAGTGACTTTTTTAAAAAATTAAGTGCTTGTGCTTATATACAGAATTTTCTGGTACCAAGAATTAGCCAACCAGACACAACTTTATTATACAACGTGATCAATAAGATGCAACTCTGTTATATAACCTGTATGTTTGTGGTTCAAGACAGGGCATTCATAGTGGACAACTACTGTTGTGTTGGCTGTTGTCTTTTTTTTGTTGTTTTTTTAACAAAAAAGGAAAAAGAGGTCAGTACCCCTGACTAAAATAGTCAGGTAACGCATGTTTTAAAAGTTCTTGTGGCACACTGGTTGAAAAATCACTGCTCTATACTGATAATGTGCTTTTATGTACTTGTATTAGCAATAAAGGTGTATTTAATATTATTTCAAGAAGAGAAAATAATTAGAATATTTCCAATTAGTTAACTATTTAAGGAATAGTTGAACAATCTCAAATGACAAACGCTTTCTAAAATGTTTGCGTAACTATCCTTAAAAGTAGACAAATAGTAGCTGCCAATATTTTAAGGTAGTAGGTACTGCAAATGTAAAGGTACCTAATACAAAATCTCTGATTATTTCTCAGACGGTTATAAGCATAAATCTGTCTTAGCAGTGGAGTAGGATTTCCTAATAATGTTTTCAAATATTTGTATTCCATGTGGATTTTATGATTCATAACCTGGATTATCATCAGTACTCTGTTTTGCATTCCTGGCAAATGATGACCACTGATTGAAAATGCTGTTGTATTCCTTACTGGAATTGGCTGCTTTCTACAGTGGGAAGCATCTGTTCTGCAGACCTTTTTCTATAAAGTATCAACATGTTTTTCTTCTGCTTTAGTTCTGTGAGGAATAACAGAATACATATAAATGAAGTATAGCTTTAGAAAAACATTGTTTATTTCTGCTTTATTATAAAAATGTAAAAAGTATCAAATGAAATTTTAACAATAATTTAAAATATCAAGATTTTCAGAGTTAATGATTTTCAAAACGTAAAATGTGTTGCTAAGGAGTTTTTAGAACTCATCACCAAATGACTTCTAATTTCATACAAACTAGTTCTCATTCCATCTGTATTTCATTAATTACTGTTTGGGTGATATCCTCTCATTAGTGAATTGAGTGCTCACTAATTTTTTCATTGCTTTTTTTAAATACTGTCAATATGTAAATGAGAATAGCATCCTTTAGCAAAGTGACTATGCAAGTAAAAATAATAAACAGTAAAAGCGATCCCTTCCAAACTTGTTCCAATGTTTTTATAATTTTATAGATAATCCAAGCCAAATGTGTGATCCAGAGGTGCAGCCTTCATTATCCCTTTGTAGATTCAACTCTAACATAGACTATTGAAGACTAAAAGTATTATTTCACACCAACCAGATGTTATGTTTCTTGTTAGGTTTAATGGTCACAGTACTGGATCTTACAAGGATGAAAGACAATGACTCATGCATATAAAAATAGATTTAGTGTTTTGGGAATAAACTGGTTGTAACCATGATAAAATATTAGACCAGCAGTAGATTTTTAAAAAGAGCTGATAGAAAATCAACTTCCCTCCAACCCTCCTTCCTCTTCAGTGGGATCTGCTGGAAAGAATAAATCCCATTGTTTTTTAAAATCAGCTCTATGATCAAGTACAAATTAGTTTATTTATGTATGTCACTTTCTTCATCTTTTAACTTAAGGTGAAACATACTCTAGCTAATCTGTAATATAAATTAAATTAGACTTGAGAAATGTTGTAGGTAATTTAGAAAGCCTTATTTAATTGGAAGTTAGATATTGGGCTTTAAATTAGAAGGAGCTAGTGAGAATCCCTGCTCCTCCACTTACTTGTTGTATGACCTTGGACAAATTATTAAACCCATTTGAACTTCGGGTGTATCACCTGTACAATGGGGATCATAATATCTCACAGGATTAATAAGACAATAAAATGGGAGTAGCCTACAATAAATCCCTAGCATAGTGCTTATACTCATTGATGATAATTATTTTTATCATTATTAAATGAATAATTAACTGTAATTATAGTTAATAGCATTCTTTTCCTCCCAAAGTTTCAATAGCCATTCTAAATTTTAAAACAAGTTGGTTTAAGTAAAGTTCTACACTAGAACCTTACACGACATTGTCCTTAGTTCTGTGTTTTGGCACCACCTCATAATGAGGGCTCTAACATTCATTTAATAAATGATGTAATGAGAACAAGGCGCTTTGTATGGATACCAGGAATATAACTTCACAAGATCTGGTTACTGCTTGTATAGATTTTAGAGACTAATGGGAGATTTGGACAAGTCAGATATACAGACAGTTACAGTGTTGTGTCATAAGTGTATGATCAGCATAAGCCCAAGGTGCTATGGCAATATAAAAGCATGACATCCAATTCGGTCTCTTGTGTCTGAGCCGAGAAGGGATTTCTAGTGTAGTTATGTAGTGTAAAGAAGTTGTACTTATAGCGCACCCTCCCAAATTTATGTATATACGTTACATATCTAGCCTACTCATCCTTTAAGATGTAATTTAAGGTTAACCTCCTCTGTGAAGCTTTCTTCACTTGTTAAAGGCAGAGCCAGAATCTCTGCTGTTGGTACTCCATTAGACCTGCCAACACTTTTCTTACAGCACTTAACAAAATACCTTATAATTTACTGTTCACATGTCAGTCAGTTTCTCTTAGACCTCAAACTCCTTAAAAAAACAAAACTGTTTCTAATTCATCTTTGTATCTCAATGCCTGGTTCATTACTTAACATGTAAATCTACAATAAGTGCTCATTGAATGAATTAATAAGTGAAAATATAAATTGATTCATTCATTAAATAAATTTTTGTCAAGTACCTACTATGTGCCAGGTGTTCTAATAAGTATTGTGGATTCATCAATGAAAAAGAAGTCTTCTGCCTTTATTAAACTTACATTCTAGTAGTAGAGAAGGACACGTACTGGCTATAAAGAATACAGAAGGATAAAAGAATGATGGAGACTTCAATTTTAGATTGGTGGCCAGTAAAAGCTTCACTAAGGAGGTGACATCTAAGGAGACACTTGATTTAAGTAAAGGATCCAGCTGATGGAAGAGTATTCCAGGTTGAGAGATTAGCCAATTTAAAAGCTCGAGGAGGAACATGCTTAGAATGCTCAAGAAATAGCAAAGGAGGCCAGCATGGCTGGAACTTGATGAGTGAGAAGGAATGTGATAGGAGATGGGATTG